>NC_054701.1:60661059-60982830 GCF_016097555.1 Gigantopelta aegis | reverse complement strand
TGGGGTGGGGGGATTTGGGTGTTGTTTTGAGGGGGGATTGTGGTTGTTGTTGTTTTGTTTTTTTTGTTTTTTTTTACTGTGGGTCTACTCAAAGCCAAAAACAAACAAACAAAACAAACAAACCAATTATTGAAACATGTTTTGTTTTATGGCTGTCATTGTTTGTAGTACATTTTGAACTAATAACTAAATTGTATGTGAATTGATTCATTGGATGTTTTCTAATTATTTTATTTCAATCTAAATCACAATTTTTATTTTGATGCGCTTTGGCCATATGCAAAAAACGGGTCAGTTGTGGGCGGGTTTGTGCTTATTTATTTCATGAACATTATCCTAAACTGTGATTAATATGAAAACAGAATATAAATGTACAGATAAATAAGGTTTCAAAATGCTGGACAATTTTTCATGCACCTATAATTGGATATATGTACATGTATTTATATATATATATTGGGTTATTATTTCTTTTAAATCCCATTTTTTAAAGTTGAATAGAAGAAAAACTATGCAATATAGAACAGTGAAATTTTGCACATCGCCAGTGTATTGGTGTGTATTGAGGGTACGATTTTCATTTTGATACGTCTTATGGTATGACAAATTTTTTAAAAAGTCACTAGCCACTAGTGGATTAGTAAGTTCCACTAGTTCACCAAAATAAAGCACTAGCCCAAATTTCTGATAATTTACATAACACACTTGAGAACATAATGTCTTACTTTTAAAATGGTCCGGGGCGGGACGTAGCCCAGTGGTAAAACTTTCGCTTTATGCGCGGTCGGTCTAGGATCGATCCCCGTCGGTGGGCCCATTGGGCTATTTCTTGTTCCAGCCAGTGCACCACGACTGGTATATCGAAAAAGAGTAGCCCATGAAGTGGCGACAGCAGGTTTCCTCTTTCAATATCTGTGTGGTCCTTAACCATATGTCCGACACCATATAACCGTAAATAAAATGTGTTGAGTGCGTCGTTTAATTAAACATTTCCTTCATTTCCTTTAAAATGGTCCGTGATAAAAAAATGTAATGTCAGAATATGCCACATGCCAGTGAAAATCTAGATCTACTGTACGTATTAGAAACGATGATCAATTTGTTCACCACTTACTTTTCTTACAGCCCATAGTCTTTTGTACAGGAGGAAATACGCTTCTTTATTTCTTAGAGTGTTATTTTTGCCCCCAACATGTCGAGATTTTTCTTCTAAAGCCTATCTTCAGATGAAATTGTCCACAGGACCGCTGTCGACTTTCCCAGAGGAATAAAGAAAATGTTTTATTTAATGACGCACTCAACACATTTTATTTACGGTTATATGGCGTCAGACATATGCTTACGGACCACACAGATACAGAGAGAGAGGAAACCCGCTGTCGCCACTTCATGGGCTACTCTTTTCGATTAGCAGCAAGGGATCTTTTATATGCACCATCCTACAGACAGAACAGTACATACTACAGCCTTTGTTACACCAGTTGTGGAGCACTGGCTATAACGAGAAATAGCCCAGTGGGGCCACCGACGGGGATCGATCCTAAACCGACCGTGCATCAAGCCAAAGTTTTACCACTGGGCTACGTCCCGCCCCGGACCATTTTAAAAGTAAGACATTATGTTCTCAAGTGTGTTATGTAAATTATCAGAAATTTGGGCTAGTGCTTTATTTTGGATGTCAAACATTTGGTAATTCTGACATATAGTCTTAGAGAGGAAACCCTCTCATTAGTAGAAAAGGAAATTGTATATGCACCATTCCACAGACAGGATAGCACATACAACGGCCTTCGATTTACCAGTCGTGATGCACTGGCTGGAACCAGAAATAGCCTAATGGACCCATCGACGGGAATCGATCCCAGACTGACCACGAATCAAGTTAGCGGTTTATCACTGGTCTACGTCCCGCCATGAATAGTTTATAGTCATGCAAAGGAATTTTGATAAGTTGGGGGCAAAAGTAACACTCAAAGAATAAAGAAATGTTTTTTAACCAATATACATGTTGTCACGGGGATCCTATAATACCCGTAAATGAATAAAACACGATTATCCAAATATCTCTCCTAACTGTATATCTATTAGATCTCTCTGTAACGGGCAGTTCAAAAACCGCGTGGCTCGTCTAGGTATGATCAGAGATACGATCTTATATAAAGTATGTATTATTATAGCACGTTTAGTTCACTAAAAAAACACAACAAAAACACAATACACCTTGGAATCTGTATTAATACTACGCTGACAAATGTACTGCCGCAGTAGTTAATTAACAACAACAAATAATAACAACCCAGAACTGATCACTTAATTAGTTAATCTCTAGGTGTCTAGTTTACACAATATTCTAATCACTTCACCGTGACACAACACCCACACGTGTGATACTTGAGAAACGCTGCCAGGGGAACTTAATTAATAAGGAATTACAACTCTATTCCTAACTGGTTAATTTTTAATTAACCTGTAACTACTCATTCAGTAACCTTGTAATACAGAATTAATAAAGACAATAACCTACAGTTTACCTAGGTCCTCTAGGATGACTGGCTAAGCTTTATAATATTAGAACAGTGAAGCCTACAGTTTACTTCGTCAGATTACCGGAAACACTGTCTAAATAATATTGGTATAATACAGTATTAAAATATTTTAAGTCACATCAATCACATCAAGGTTATACAACAGAGCAGAAATAATATATAATTACCAGTCCGGACGGACAACGTTCCCCCTGGAAGCCTTCCTATGTTTCTCCTCGATATATCTAAAATCCTAGCTATTTATTATAAAAATCCGAATATCGCCTGGGGGCACATCGCGGTCCTCCCCCTATCGTGTGCATTTTCCACAGCGACCAAGACGACATCTTTTTCTTAGATGGTCAGACTAGCTGTCGGCAATCGCGGAGGTATTACTTAACTACTGGCCACATGGCCTCCGCATCTGGTCTGGATGTGTATTGGGAATAGCTCGACCACCGTCGCGCGGAGTTATTACGTAACAAAGGGCCCACCTAGTCTAAGTGCATATTGGGACTGCACACGGCCCTCTAAAACAATTAATATCGCCACAGGCGAAAAGAAATTAAGAGCATGTTTCGTCACACATGTATATATTTGTTTTTAATGGACAGGGTAAAAATAAAATGGTGCAACAATCGACCATCGTTGGTAGTGTTTGGTACGGTAGATGTTGAGTAGGTGCTCACTATATAATATTACATAATGAAAATATATCGGTATTCTTATTGGTAAAAAAAACACCCAGTCACATGACCTTCCATAAATAGTGATATTGCCCTGAGACGGTCTCACCGGTCCACCAAAAGTAGCATTGCCCTGGTAGATTTAACCAATGAAAATAAAGATGAGACAAAATTTTATCTAATTAAAGAGTAGGTAACGTAACGCAACGTCAACTGCTATCTCTAATGTAAACAAGCACAAACTTGTGACAAAACACTTTGCTGTTTTTCAACAAAAAGATAACATCGTTATTCATACTGTGTTTAATTCCGCAAATACAACAAAGACAAGGTCAGTAATTGTCAAAATGTATAGGAATATCTCGCAAATTTTGAAACGTACATGATAAAATGTTGGAATCGGCACTCTTAGCAGTTTATGTCAGAAAGTTAAAAAATGCATTTGAAGGTAATCGGTAACTGACATTTGCGGGATCAAATAGACAAGAACACTCGCAAATCTAAAAACTCCATATGGTTATCTCCTAATTTTGTTTTTATTGGCTGTTGCATCGGGTGCTATTGTAAAATTAAGCCATGTATCAAAATGGAAATGCCACCATGACTAAATATTACAAATGTTTTTTGTTTTTTGGGTGTGTTTTCTGTTTCTGTTCCGAATATCAATGATACGTTTTTCGCGCTATTCAGCTTCAAAATATTTATATTTATTTATACTTTTATTTCACAGTTTCAGACAAATGTGTATTTAAGCCTTTCAATCTGGACCAAGAAGCAATGGAATTTGCAGTCCGTTCTTTCTGTTCAAGTCTTCTTGAGAACTGTGTAGTTCCACATCTCACAGCGAGCAGGATTCCAAAGGCCACTGTTCAACAATTCATAGCCTTGTTTGAAGATCACACCTGCAGAAGTCTGACTCACCTGATCGAACACGTGGGTAGGTGTGCAGGTGTGGTGCTGACCCAGCTGGAAACGTGTGATGACGTACAGAAGTTGGACAGCTATCTTCATTATATTATGGAGAAACTTGACGAGTTGGATAAATATATATCGCAGTATGCACGAAGCTACTATGTTGACATACTTAGAAAAGGATGCAACAAGGATGATTCCAATGGTATTTTAAAGTTCTTGAGTTCGTATACACTTGTATTGAAAACACAGCCATTAGTCCATATATATATTTCTCTCTGGCACACACCCTCTTCACATTCACAATACACACACACACGCACGCACGCACGCACGCACGCACACACACGTGGATCATTTGTTTACAGCCAACAAGAGTTGTATAACTAAATGTAACGTTTTGATGAGACCAAATTAAAGTGCGTGAGGCGACTTCAGAACTTTGGTTTACTAAATATCAAATGAAAATATTGTTCTATAATTGTTATAGGATAAATAATAATATAATTCGCTACTCGTCTTTTTTAATATGTAAAATATCAACCTCGTCTAGTTAATCGGTATTTGTTTCGGCAGAGCCTCAACAAATATCGATTAACATAGACTCGGTTGATATTTTCCATATTAAAAAAACACTCGTGACGAATCCTCTGTATATTTTTTTCCTAATATTGCAGAAATAAATACTTCAAGGAACCCATCACCTTACCAAGCAATCCAAAAGAATTTTGAAAAAATTCGTCAATATCTTGATATCCATGGATCTGATATCAGAGACCATCTGGTGGCAAACAACATCATCACGGAAGACGACGAGGCTAGCATCATAGCCAAGCCAAACCCTCGAGAGCAAACGGAAGAGCTGCTAAAACGAATCGGGGAAAAGTGCGAGTATGACCGGTTTTCAAATATCCTTCTGCCTGCCATGCGTAAAGATCATCCTCACGTGAGTGAGCTACTGGAGAAGAGCCTGCAAGATGATATCATCATCCAGAACCTAGAGGAGCTGCCTCTCGCGAGAAGTGTGGCGTCTGTGTCATGCTAAATAAAGCAGATCCTAGAAGGTTGGCGCTACAGTTCTATCAAAAGGAAATAATTATGGCTAATCTCTATTATGACCTGCGAAATACTCGACTGTCCTGCCGGGAAAGGTGGACTATGTTACTGAACAGTCTAAAAACTGATTCTGATAAGGATGTTCTGATGTCAGCATTGAGAAGCGAGTACCGTGCCATAGCAGACAGTTTTCTGTGTGATGGAAGTATTGCAACACGCTGCCTGTGTCCAAAGTCTGAAGTACAAGATGACTATACGTCCAGTGTCGATGCGGGATCTGTGGACGGAGCATCAGATATTGCTCGTAATTCAGACCTGAATTCTATGTATACTGAGCTCGACTGTATGAGTAAATCTTCTGGTTTGTTAATTTTCATGTCGGTGTATATATAGCAACTACTAAACAGTATATACGGAAAATAAATGCAATTTCTTTATTAACGTTTTACCACTATATTCTAAAAACACAAGCAATGTAATTTACACACAAGGTACCTTTAAATGACTTGTTTTACTAATGAATCACACTTAATATAGCCTACAGCCACATTAATACGTGCATTTGTTTCCTTAGGTTGCATAATGTTTAGTTATCAAAGTTAATTATTTTCACCATATTGATACCAGGGCCGTACCCTGACCAAAATCCATGGGGGGGCACTAAATTTTATAAATAATTTTTAACATACTATAAAGATTAAACATTTCTATGCTATTACTGGAGATATATAAAAAAAAAAAAGGACAAAATTCTCAGGGGGGGGCAGCTGCCCCCCCCCCCCCCCCCCCCCCCCCCCCCCCCCCCCCCCCGGAGGGTACGGCCCTGGATACAAGTGTATTAATTAATCATGTTGGATAAGGGTATACATCAGATATATTGGGTCAAAGATTTAACGAACTTATTCTTCTAAAATTGGATTATAAATGAAAATTACAGTTATTTGGTATACCAAACCTCGCTACTGTGTCACCCAAAAAGATGTAATTGTGAACCAGGTTGTAGGGAAACCCATGTCAACCCTATCGGCATTTGTTGGGGGGGGGGGGGGGGGGGGGGGGTTTTAACATCTTGAAACGTTACTGAGCTGAATATAGCACACAGTTCCTGAAGATAGAGCGATGACTTCTATACCTGACTAGTACACTTTTGGGTACTTTAAAGAAATGTGAAACTGCTTAAGCCATAGTGAATACTAATATATGGAATTGTCGAAAGCTACAGCATACTTGGCACAGTAATGGATTTAACAAGGTCCATGGGCTTGGTAACCTATCACAGCCCGTAGATTTCGTTTTCCTGATATGATTATATGCACTTCTTTACTTAGAACTTCAAGGATTATCACTTCTCCAATATTTAGAAATATTCCTTTGAAGGGACTACCCTGAGTTTTCAGCCTTTATAAGATGTTTCCGGACTAACACAGCCTTTGAAGGGAATAAATTGCATATTAAATATAAATGAATGAATGAATGTTCAACGACACCCTAGCACAAAAAATACATCGGCTATTGGGTGTTAAACTAAGGTAATATATTAAATACATTTTCTTGTTTAGAATACCAGTGTCAATATAATATTATCCAATGTGTAATATAGGAATTTGGCAGAATTGTTTCTTCAAAAAAATGCTCAGCTTTAAGATAAAAAAAATATTATATTTGAATTATTTGTTTGATGGTAGATTTGTCATCTTGATTTTTTCACATGATGATCCTTAGGCATCATGGACTTGAACTGATTTCTTATGATTTTGTTTTCTTTCACAGATTATTCCAGCTATACAGCAGCGCTAGCGCCCCAACCCGTACGCTGCTTTGTGTTTTGCAAGGAAACTGAAGACGTGGATCCCGGTGTCCCGCACCAAGGCAACCGTTCAGACACTGAATCTTTGAAACGTAAACTGGAGCAATTTGACATTTCACTGAGACGATACTCAAATCCATCTTATGAGGAGTTGCGCACAGCCGTGAAACAAATGGCGTCAGAAGACTGCTGTGGTGGTTGTTCGGGGTTTATTTGCGCAGTGGATGTTAGCCTATTCTGTGATCAGATATCTGAAAGACGGACTCCGGACGAGGTCGGCCATGATATTATAACGTGGTACAGGGAGGCTGCTTGTCCTCAATATGCTGTCAAACCAAAGATTTTCTTACTCATAAATGACGAGTATCACCAGAGAGTCAAAATTTTATCAGAACGTGAGTATCATTTCCAAGCATGTCCTGGAAATCTCCCTACAAACCAAAATATTATATCTAACCAGCCACTTTATGATATCAACCGTACTGCAGGACATTCCCATGACGAATCGGATAAACTAGAAAGGGAGAACATTTTTCTGATTGCTTCTAAACATGAAGTCCACGTCACTGGCTGCAGACAATATGACATCAGAGGGGCGTGGTATCTTGACGTCATTGATTGTATCTTAAAGCGATATTCCGGTCTGAGATATTCCGGTCTGAGATATTCTCTGACGGCAAAGAGAGACTTGCAGCGGTTGGCAAGCAGGAACTGTCGAATGAAAACGTACTACAATCCGTATGTACTGAGAAAACCGTATTTCTTGTTGACCCATGCGTTGAGAAATACTGGATATCGCCTGAATGGTCTCTGTCTTCAAAGATTCAATGAGTAAGTCAGTCATAATTTGTTACAGCAAGCCGTAGACAGTAATGACCTTGTAGTCTGTTTGTGTCAGTGAAAATACGTAGTGGTCGCTAGAAGCCAGTGATTGGCTACTGTGGTAAGTCGTAGTCGGCACTGGTCAATTGTAGCTAACAGTGGTCAGATTTAGCCAGTAGTGGTCAGACAAACAGCAGTGCTGCTGAGTAGTAGCCAGTAGAGACGAAGGAAATAGTTTATTTAACGACGCATTCAACACATTTTATTTATGGTTATATGGTTAAGGACCACACAGATATTGAGGGAGGAAACCCGCTGTCGCCACTTAATGGACTACTCTTTTCGATTAGCAGCAAGGGATCTTTTATATGCACCATCCCATAGACAGCATAGCACATACCACAGCCTTTGATGTACCAGTCGTGGTGCACTGGATGGAGCGAGAAATAGCCCAACAGGCCCACTGACGGGGATCGATCCCAAACCAACCGCGCATCAAGCGAGCGCTTTACCACTGGGCTATGCCCCACCCCCAGTAGAGACGAAGTCATAAGCAGTAATGGTCAGTGTAGTCTGCTGTGGTCATCAGCAGACGGCTGTAGTGGCCATTCAGCCAATAGTTGTTAGTCATACCGGTCTCCTTGGTATCGTGGTTAAGCCATCGGACGTACGGCTGGTAGGTACTGGGTTCGCAGCCCGGTACTGGCTCCCACCCAGAGCGAGTTTTAACAACTCAGTGGGTAGGTGTAAAACCACTACAACCTCTTTTCTCTCATCAATCACTAACAACTAACCAACTGTTCTGGAAAACAGCCCAGATAGCTGAGGTGTGTGTCCAGCGCAGCGTGCTTGAACCTTAATTGGAAATAAGCACGAAAATAAGTTCAAATAAATGAAATGTTAGTCGTAGATAGTAGTGGTTAATTGAAGACCTGTGGTCAGTCGTAGTCATTAGTGGTCAGTCTTAGACAGTAGTGGTCGATCTTAGTATAGTGGTCAGTCGTGTGTCTAGTAAATGTGAACAAAAATACTAGTAGCCTACCTGGTAGTTTCAGTATCCCACATGATCAAAGTATATTTAACAGTATGCCATGTGTTGATGTTACACCTAACATTATAAGTGTCATAAACATTGAACCTTTAAGACAATCAAGTATTTACAGAACAGAAACAATATTTGAACTCAGATCACCACATGCACATACCCCAAATGTTAATCATCTTTGGTTCCAGACTCAATCTGTGCCAATCCCTCTATATCTGACTTACCTCCTAGCTGTACTACAAATGTCAGTTTATCTTCTGTACAAACTACATGTGCTGAATGTCCTTGTTATGCTGCTACAAATGTCAGTACCAAACCCGCTGATTTATTGTGTGAAGGTAAAGTCTATGTAATCCCACCAGCATATACATGTACTACCACAAATGTTGACTTACCTAGTATAAGCAGGACACATAAACTATACTTATAATACTATTATTAATACTACTACAGATGCTGACTTACCATGTGTTAATAGAGCATATGCTGACTTTGATTGTGTTAATAGTGCAAATGTTGACTTAACATTTGTAAATAGTGAATATGTTGACTTAAGACTGTGTATATAGTGCAAATGTTGACCTACCATGTTTAAATAGTGAATATGTTAACTTAGATTGTGTTGATTTACCATGTCTAAATAGTGAAAATGTTGAGTTAGATTGTGTTAATAGTGCAAATGTTGACTTACCATATGTAAATAGTGAAATTGTTAACTTATACTGTGTTAATAGTGCAAATGTTGACTTACCATGTGTAAATAGTGAAAATGTTGACTTAGATTGTGCTAATAATGCTCATGTTGACTTGCCTGAGAGTCCCACATATCTCCATATACCATTTGTAAACAATGCATATGTTGATTCAACTTGTAGTGGTAACACAATTGGTTGTATCCCATCAGTAAATACCTGGAGATAGTACTGATATTACAAGCCTATATTTACCCCCTATTAATACTTCATGTATAAATGTTTTCCCACCCTGTGATAATACTCCAAATGTATACTCAATAACAGATAATAATTTACCAGCATATATTGACCTACCATGTTATAGAAGTACAAATGTATTTTTATCTCGAAATGTATATCCACAAACGGGTAATAATTTGCCAGCATATATTGATCCACCATGTTATAGTAGTACTAATGTATTTTTACCTCGAAATGTATGTTCACTAACGGGTAATAATCTACCAGCATATATTGATCCACCATATTATAGTAGTACTAATGTTTCTTTAACTATGGTTAGTATGTTCCCTACATGTGTTAATTCATCTTGTGATAGCACAACAAATATATACATACCTCCAGATATGACAAGACAAGTTGATACTCATTGCGATAGTCCATATATCAAATCATGTAATGTTAATACCTCAAATGTACATACAGCTCCTATCTCCTATACAACTGTTGACTCACTTCTTATCAGCACTGTCAAATGTTTTAAATAGAAAGATAGAAGGAGAAATATTATATGCTATAAAACAACTGAAAAATGGCAAGACAGGTGGAATCGATAATATTATAAATGAATACATTAAAGTGACTGCCGACATGATGCTTCCAGTCTATTCCAAGTTATTTAACATAATTCTCGATAACAGTGTTTTTTTTAAAATAACGGAAATCGTCTACTCCCTGAAAACTATAGGCCGATATGCTGCTCTGTTGTATCTCGAAACTATTTACGACTATTTTAAACAACCGATTAAATATCTTTATTGAAGAAAATAATATATTAAACGTTTGATCTAATCTCTAGGACATGTCTTTGGCAAAAATTGCTTTAAAATAACATAAATGGAAAATTCTTTAAAATTATCTACCAATTTACCAAATGTATCAAGGAATAAAATCTTGCATTTGTACAAACAATGAAACATCAGATCTATTCCCTTGCAATATCGGTGTCCGTCAAGGAGAAAATTTGTCACCTGTTTTGTTTTCTATTTATTTAAATGATCTAGATAATTACTTAAAAAGCCACAATTGTACTGGTGTATCTATAGCCTCTATTAGCAATTCGCCAGAAAAAATAGGCAGAGTTACGTCCCCTAATCACTAACCACTTCCGGCGCGTTCCGCTTACTTCGGGAATAGCCGATGGTCACAGTTGTTTGTGAATCTTCAGCTGAGATTTATGCATGCCAGTCCCTGGCATCATAAATGTCCCCACCTATGCTTTAAAAATAAAGAATAATACAGGTAAAAATTAAGTTGATGAAATTGCGTTTTGTTATAACTGAGCATGTGTTAAATGTAGGAGATGAATCTAGCGAGCTGTCAAACACCCTGATTGTTTTGGTTTTCTTGCATGGAATTTTTTGTTTTGTTTTTTTGTTTCAAAGCTGCAATCTCGCCTCACATTAATTATCATAATTTCATTTAAACATACAAACACACCTGCAGTTTTAACGAATTGTGTGTGACAGTAACACCGTTGTAATAGATAATAGAAACAGATGACATAGCAACAATCTCGGAAACCGCTCTTTATTTTCTAAGCTTATTATATGCCGACGATACTGCGCTTCTCGCAACAAACGCCTCCGATTTACAATCCCTTAATGCCTTTTCACAATATTGCAATAAATGAAAACTTAAAGTTAACGTAAACAAAACTAAAATAATAATTTTTAATGGTACTGCTAATGACTACAAGAAGGTATTTACATTAGGAAACCAAACACTCGAAAACGTAAAAGAGTATACATATTTAGGGTTAACTTTTACAAAACTAAATAAGTTTAAAATAACCAAAAAACTGCTAACACAAAAGGCGACAAAAGCAATGTACTTTATCCTATGTAAAGACAATAACTTTCAGTTGAATGTAAATTAAAATTATTTGATTCCATGGTTGTCCCGATTCTTTTATATGGATGAAAATATTGATATTATTGAAGGTATTCATATTCATCCTACCAGTAAGGAAAGGAACCCCACTATTCATGATATACGGTGAACTTCGAAGAAACCCCTTAAATTAATTATCCAACAAAGGATGATAAGTATCTGGGCCCGAAATGTTTCTGGAAAACAAACAAAAATATCCCTCTTATTATATAAACTAATGTTGCACGACTCTAACATATCTGGATATAATTTTAAGTGGATAAAACACGTGGAAAATATATTTAACCAACTGGGTATGACCAGTATTTGGATGTCACAAAACTTTTCATCTATACCACTACGCATTCATCACGTTAAATTAAGACAAAACGATCAGTACCTACAACAATGGAATAGCGACATAGCTTCATCATCAAGGGGTAAAATGTACATCATATGTAAATAATATCTAACATTAGAAAAATATATTATAAAATTACCACAAATATCCTGGACTACGTTACTAAAATTTAGAACATCAAACCATTACTTACCAATCGAAACAGGACGATGGAACAACACCCCAGTAGAAAGCAGACTATGTACACTATGTAACAAAAATGACATCGGAGGCGAATTTCACTGGTCTACTTGCATGCTCTTTCTTTAATAATTCCCGCAAAAAATTGTTAAAGCCATATTATTATAGAAAAACCAAATGCTGAAATTTAAACAACTAATGACAAATGACAAAATAAGTCTTCTAAAAACATTCTGCAAATTAATAAAAGAAATTACGGATAAATTCGGTAAACCTTAAAAAGAATTGTCTCCCAAGCTTATGCTGTCTTATTCCGACTACTACTATCCATGTTTGCATATATATATATAGATTATTACTATTAGAATTATATTTCATTTTTTTTTATTATTATTATTATTATTATTAGAAATATTTTTGTTTTGATTTTGTACATATCAATTTTCTCCGGTAAAGCCCATCTTGTCACTGTCATAATATTATAATTATTGTTAATGTACCTCATATGCCGCTGAATAGCGGCCTGAGTGAAATAAAGTTCTGTTCTGTTCTGTAGCCAGCAGTGGTCAGTCAACAGAGAGGTCAGACAGTCGTATACAGTAGTGGTCAGTCGTAGAGAGTAGTGGTCAGTCGTAGACAGCAGTGGTCAGTCGTATACAGCGCTCGTCATTTGAAAACAGCACTGGTCAGTCGTAGACAATAGTGGTCAGTGGTAGACAATAGTTGTCAGTCTTAGGCAGTAATGATCAATCGTAGACAATAGTGGTCAGTCGCAGACAGTAGTGGTCAGTCAAAGGCAATGAACGCATGTGTACAGCATGTGTACAGTGAATCTAGGGGGTAAAGGCACAAGTAAAAAGTTCATAGAAAAAAAACCCCCAGGAAAACAAGTCACAGGCAAAAAGTCACAACTTTTAATTTAAAAATATATTAGGCAATGACACATTTTGTCACTGAAAGATTTTGTCAATGTTCTTTGTAGGGAAAAAGGTCACAGGGAAAACGTCACAACTTTTAATTAAAAAATATATTTGGCAATGACACATTTTGTCACTGAAAGTTTTTGTCAATGTTCTTTGTTTTCAATGTTGGTGGTTTAAGTGAAGACAGCAATGACGACAACTTTGTTTTGCGAGATGCATGTTTGGTAAACATGAACACCTCATAACAGATTTTGTTACCACCCTTATTGCTATGAATAAATTCCATACTAAAAATACTTTTGATACTAGAGCAAGCTGGAGAATATAATATGCACAATATGAAGCCTCTTTCTTTAATAGTAAGCCTAACTGACCCAGATACAAGAAGCCATTCTAGAAACCCACCCTAATCAATAAGTGACAAGCCCCCCACCCCCACCCTGCATACTATGATGCCACATTCAATACTCTGCAAACCCATACATTTGTATAAAAATTGTGACTTTTTTCCTATACTAAATTGTGACTTTTTTCTGCCTCTGTCCCTTTCCCCCTGAAATGAAAACATTTCCCCACGATTACAGAAGCGACAGGCAGTGGCTTATTTAAATATCGGTGATAGAAGCCAGTCGATGTTATTTTTTAATTTCCAGTTACAACAATATTCTGAGCATATTTTAAAGATGTTTAGGCTCACTGCATTGGGAGAGTCTGCGAAAAAGAAACCCCAGTGTCGCCAGCATAAAGTGTATAAAGTAGATCAGAGTTGTTTTATTTCAATTTTAAACTGTTACATTGTTTCTTGATCGTTCAGATATATAACAAACAGAATCTGACAAAGGTTCTCACCCTGATGTACACCGTCTTAAAGGGACATTCCTGAGTTTGCTGCAATTTTTAAGATGTTATCGACTAACAGAGACTTTTTAACGATTGTAATTACATATCAAATATATTTTTCTGCATAAAATATTAGTGGCTGTATATTAAACGTGTTTTTGATCGTTCTAGTATTTGTACTAGTTTAAATTTCATTTTATTTCCTAAAAAAAAAAAAATTGAAGACAAAATCCAGTTTGGGATTCTTACAAATATTAAGACGACCAGAAACACATTGAATATACAGACACTGATATTCTAAACAAGAAAATATATTTAATATGTAAGTTTAATCGTATAAATATTTTATTAGTCGGAAACATCTTACAATGCAGCAAACTCAGGAATGTCCCTTTTAGACGAATATTTGTTATTGCAATAAACACAGGATCTCATCAGTTTGTACATGTTCGTAAGAATTCTCAGGAATTTACCGTGTATATTTAAATTAAAATATTAGTGGCTGTATATTAAACGTGTTTTTGATCGTTCTAGTATTTGTACTAGTTTAAATTTCATTTTATTTCCTAAAAAAAAAAAAAATTGAAGACAAAATCCAGTTTGGGATTCTTACAAATATTAAGACGACCAGAAACACATTGAATATACAGACACTGATATTCTAAACAAGAAAATATATTTAATATGTAAGTTTAATCGTATAAATATTTTATTAGTCGGAAACATCTTACAATGCAGCAAACTCAGGAATGTCCCTTTTAGACGAATATTTGTTATTGCAATAAACACAGGATCTCATCAGTTTGTACATGTTCGTAAGAATTCTCAGGAATTTACCGTGTATATTTAAATTTTAAAACAGTTCTACAGACCTGTACACCATATCGTGTTAAATACATTTGAGAAATTTATAAATGCTCAGTATCTTTTTTCTTTTGTTGTGTAACTTTCATATAATGCATATATGGAGAAACTATGGTGATTTGTACTCTTTTTTTTTCTAAAACCAACTCTATTTTCTTGAGCTTCTCTTCATTCTAGAAAGTGAGTTATTCTTTTGTTACAAAACAGATTACAAGTGATACAGAGCTCTAGGATTCGGGTTCTTTCAGACTGCCACCCCCACCCTCGCCCCTTGTAAATAGGTTTAACAATGATAATTAACGCGTGCGTTGTTGTTTGTTTTGTGTGGATGTTTGTGCTTCCTCGAGACAATTATTTTTGACATTTATATATAGGACTTTGTTTTCTAGAGCACATTGATTTATTATTGGCTATTGGACGTCAAACATTTAATAATTCTGACGTATAGTCAGTCTTAGAGAGAAAACCCACTACATTTTCTCATTAGTACCAAGCAATCTTTTATATGTACTATCTCAAAGAAAGGACGGCGCATATGGCCTATGACATACGAGTCGTGGTGCACTGATTGGAACGCGACATCGCCCAATGAAACCACGACAGGGATCGATACTAGACCGACCACACACCAAGCGAGCGTTTTACCACTGGGCTACGTTCCGCACCATTTATATCGAGTGGCCAAAAATAAAACCCACAAAAAAACCCGTCCTGACCTTTAAAGGCATACTGTCACGGATTTAAGGACATTATTTCTCTAAAATTGGATAATAAATAAAAATTACATTTATTGTTGGCAACCAAATCTAGCTATCGCACCACCTTAACTGAGCCATGATGGAGTGAAATCCATGCCATCCCTCTCGGCAATTTTAGTTTTGGAATTATAGACCATTGCCATAATTCAATTATTTTTACAAAATGTCACTAATAAATAGAGTATTGTGGTTATAATTATGGTTGAATAAAGTACATTTAGGGACAAATCAAATTATTTTTGTTCGGGTAATACTTTGTTACACCATTAAATAGGTCAGTGGTCTGTGACAATATGCCTTTAAGGGTTAATAATTTGCAACTAACCACTATATTCTCGTCCGTAAAGTCAAGTCTTTTCACATCCTGTTTCGAATACCTGCTGTACAACGTTTTCGAGCGGGTCTTCCTTTTTTGCTTGACAGTTTTATTCCGCTGTGAAACTTATACGTTTTGAAATATTTTAATTCCATTTCTTTTGTAATGTTCTGAACTGATGAGCGTGCAATACCAAAATCTTTGGCAACCTGACGCTGAGACTTATGAGTCCCTGACTTGTCCTCCTGCGACACAATTGCTTTCTCCATGTAATCCTTATTTGTTTCGGTATTTGCGGTTCTTGGCCTTCCACTGCCTCGTTTTCTGCTGGTAGAACCTGGAGTCCTTATTTTCTCAAAAAGTCAGTTAACTGTTCGCATATTCCACTTTTTATCAGGGAATTCCCTTATAATTCTCGCACCACACCAGCCCTTTTTTCTTGAAACATACCTCAGTAATTGCTTTATCCCTCTGATTAAGTACCATGACAGGACCTCAAGAAAGCAAACATCAATCTCCCAGCCTGTTCAGAACAAGACTGAAAAGATTAACACCGCGTTAGTGCCAGACAGACTAGACACCTTCTCTTGACATTTGATTGACAGGTGCCATCCATGTCATTGCAGTTTTTATTTTTGTTTTTAATTATCTGACTGCAAAAGATTTGTTTGTTGTATATATTGTCATTTGGTGGTAAATGTCTGTATCTAGCAAGCAGTGTACAGGGGAAGAAGGGACTACGGGACTATGGCAGTCAACACGCCCTTCAGAGTATGCATGAATGAATAAATTGACGAAATGGTTTCTTGTTAACACTAGTTTGAAACGGCGTACTTTCGTGTTATCCGTAATTGATTAAAAAAAAAATCCACTTTCTCAAACTAAAAAAAATATATGGCGCTGCAATACTATACTTTCGTGTTAAGGCTTTAGAAAAAACAACATAAACATTATCCGTAATTGATAAAAAAAAAAATCCACTTTCTCAAACTCTAAATAAAATATATGCTCGACTCTGCAATACTATATATTAAATACCGTTTTACTGGCTATTTTGATAATAAAGATTCTTCTATACCCTGAATTTCACTTTAAGGAATGAATATAAGGAAGTTCTTTTTTGTCAGAAAGGAAGGAAGGAAATGTTTTTATTTAACGACGCACTCATCACATTTTATTTACGGTTATATGGCGTCGAACATATGGTTACGAACCACACAGATATTGCGAGAGGAAACCCGCTGTCGCCAATAAATGGGCTACTCTTTTCGATTACCAGCAAGGGCTCTTTTTATATGCACCATCCCACAGACAGGATAGCACATACCACGGCCTTTGATATACCACTTGTGGTGCACTGGCTGGAGCGAGAAATAACTCAATGGGCCCACCTACGGGGATCGATCCCAGACCGTCCGCGCATCAAGCGAACGCTATACCACTGGGCTACGTCCCACCCCTTTTTGTGGTGAAGACATATGGGGTTTTTGGGGTTTTTTTAATCCAATGGGACGAGCACGATATGCATTGATCGGATCCCAGTAGTCGATCGTTCCCGAAGGTCACCCCATGTAGCCCTGCCCGGGGGTTCATTGTACAGCTCTGATCAATGTTGCTGGTTAGTCTGAGTATACGCACACATCGTACCCCAAACTAGTCCCGAACGCTTCTCGAATGTCCTGGACACTGTGGCGGATCCAGGCAAAAATCCACTTTTTGGGGGGTGGGGGGCAATGACATGTGGCGGAATGCGAAATTCACCTTTTGGAACTTTTTGGGAGAGGTTTTTGGACCGTGGGAATGTGGGGTCAATGACATTATATTCATTTTTTTTATAACCCATTTGTACCCTTTTGCGTTTCTTTTTTTGAAGAGTATATATAATAAAATTATAAAGTCGCAAAATTTACGGGGGGCGGGCCCCTGCTCCCTTCCCCTAGATCCGCCTCTGTTGGAGATTTGTGATAATTGTTCCGATTACTAATTTTGTAATTCTCCGTTCATATTGTCAGTTTTATTTTCTATTACATATTCTATGTCACAGTTTGGTTCTGCCTGTCACAGTTTTGGTAGTTTACTGTAATACCTAAACATGCATAGGCTGACTGTTGTAGTTTGCTAAGGTTTAAACCTGTAGTCGAGTTTTGCCGGTAATTTCATGATCACATGGTCTGACTGTCACAGTTTGCTAAGTAACTAAACCTTCATAGTCGAGTTTTGTAATGAGGTATACTGTAATGGCTGGGCTTTGTGATAACATATTCTGATGTCACAGTTTGCTCATTAACAAAACCTGCATAGGCGACTTTTGTAATGATGTGTACTGTAATAGCCGGGGTTCATAATCATGTATCTTGACTGTAACAGCCTTTGTCACAATAGCACATATTTACCTCAGCTCATCTCCCCCAACATTCCATCCATCCTACATCACAACCCCGCATTGTTATAACATTCCCAGTCTGGAGCTCGACGCGGTAAGACGTGTTTGTTTCACTTGTGCACACTGCACGTGCTTTCGCGGCTCGACTTGGGGATCCTTCACTTCGTTGTTTTTGTCAGCGAAGTGAAGTTTTCTACTGGGATGTATGCGGCCATTGGAACTGATTGAACGCTGGAAGGTTTCTCGTTACGACAGTCTGCACCACCAGGTTGGATTCTTTTTTAGCGAGATTCCTTGCCTCCACGTCATTTCTCCGTCTGTCTATGTTGACTCGTTTTTTCGTGACTCGTATGACGGCCATTCTGCAGAACGCCACGGTTGTTCGCGTTTAGTCTTTGCATGTCCGAGCCTGTCCTAGCAACACTGGGAGATTGACCGCCCCACTCTAAGAAGAAATAGGAAGCGGGGTCGGTCCCTACTACTCTTTTCTAAACTTTACTTTGTTTTATCGTGATACCATCTCGTATCCTCCGGAGTCGGGCCCGTCCGCACCACTATAGGTAGTACTAAACCAAATAACTTCCGGCTGGGTCAAAGTGCGAGGTGCACCGAACTTTTGATAGAGAAGTGAACACCACAAGTCCTGTGATTGGTTATAAATGTGAGTGTGTTGGTTGTAAAAAATAATAGTTTCATCTGGGTAAAAAAAAATTGCAATTTTATTTCATCTAGTACCAATGTGTCAAGTAGCCTTGTGCTTGAAACATGTATGGGGTACCTGTAAAAAAAAGTACTCGAATTTTGTGCGAAACTAGGGTAGTCATAGATGCTACCCGTTATCTCAGAAACGAGCAGCTTGACCCCCATTTTTTTCTGATTCACTTTAAGTGTAAGGGGTGGTAGTATTTATATCCGTGGCGTTTATGTCGGTTGATACGTTGCAGGTAGGAGTTTTAGCCACATATGTTACTATTGTCGTCTATGGGATTTGATTTGGTAGTATACACCCTATACCAACCCATGACGACTGAACTATACCCTAGTCTGATTCTCTCTCTCATTCAGACGGATCCGGCTTCTCAAGATCTGTATTTCAGCACAGCACTACACCTTCGACGTCTGTTGACTGTCAATCTAGGGAGTTTTCTTATAGGAACGAGATGGGTTGCATCCCGTCAAGAAAACCCCTATTTAATAAAACGGTTAACTGTGACGGCTATTATATATAACGGGCGCAGCCATTTTGTTCCATCGCAGTGAATACGCCCTCTGGCGAGTCGGTGATTACGTAATACTTAACGCCTCACGTCATGAATTAGTCTTAGAACTGAAGAAAAAAACGTACCTGATTTTTGAGTGATAATAAAACAAGCATGCATCACAATGTTCTGTCATAATATCCATCCAAGTAAGCCAGCAATAAGTACATATTATGTTTCAGTACAAAATAAACCACCATTGTCAGTGGTCGAAATAACTGTATCATGTTTTGTCCATGCAGTAACCTACGTACTGAAATGATAATCGGAGTGTTTTCTTAGTTAGTTGGTCTATCGTGTAGTTGCCTCCACCAGTCATTCCTGATTGGCCGGTGTATATTTGGCAGGTAACTAGACGAGATAATTAATTACCGCCGTCTAGACACAAAAATACGTACTGATATTATGAACATCACAGGGTATGGTGAAATAACCTTCTACCCATTAGATCTAAAATTACGCTTTTTTGATTTCTTAAAGTGTCAGTATGTGTTGGTGGTCCGGGTATGCATCGTTCCAACACATTAGGCTCATGTTTGAGTTTACTTCCCCTTTAATGAAATCCACAAATTAGGTAAACCATGTATTGTCCTTTACATAGCCAGAATGACGAAACTCGCCAATTGTTTTCTCCGTGTGCCAAGGAAGCTTCTAACAAAATTGGTTGGAACTAATCATGTGTTTGGATAGCATGTTTTTAATTGGTTTAATTCTATAGGTCTTTCAAGGTACGAGTGGGATTTATCCGATTCTCACTCCCAAAGGATGGGTGTGCCTCAAGGTAGCATCCTCAGGAACTTTATTTTCTGTGAAAATTAACAGCATCACCCAGTGTTTAAAACCAATTGTTGATAGCTCGTTATATGTTGATGATTTTCAGACTTGCTACAAGTCGTTCAGTGTGAGTATCAGCATACAAGTATTACTTGCAGGTATTAGATCCTATACACAACCAAGGACTTAGGCTTTGTCTTGGTGCTTTCAGAACATCTTCTGTGGAGAGTTTGTACGTTGATGCACACAAACCTAGTTTGGGTGCTAGACGTGCAAATCTTTCTCTGAAGTATGCTACGAAGATTAAATCAATGCCAAAAAATCCTGCACATAATGCGATGTTTGATAACTAATATATGAAGTTATTTGATGCGAAGCCGAATGCCATCCGAACATTTGCTTTTCACATTAAGCATTTTCCGACATTGATTTAACTGACATTTTGGAATCGCTTTCATATTTTGTTTTGCCATCTTGTTCTGTAAAACCACCAAAAATTGGAATCGATCTCGTGTATCTGAAGAAAGATCGCACAGATGCAGTAATTTATAATTTAGTCATGGAAATCAACACGAGGTACAGTGATTACATTCCTATTTTCTCGTCACAGCCAGTGCACCACAATTGGTATATCAAGGGCCGTGGTATGTGCTATCTTGTCTGTGGTATGGTGCATTTAAAAGATCCCTTGCTACTAATGGGAAAATGCTACGAGTTTCCTCTCTACGACTGTGTCAAAATGACCATATGTTTGGCATCCAATAGCCGATGATTCATAAATCAATGTGCTCGAGTGGTGTCGTTAAACAAAACAAACAAACATTATATTCCTGTTTACACAGACTGATCACGGGATGGGAATTCTATGGCTGCATTTTTTTCATTAGACACAGTTATTTCCATAAGATTGCTCGATTCGGCATCAATCTTTACTGCTGAAATGTTGGCAATCATTAAAGTCCTGGAACAGATTAAGGATTCATATGCATCCAAACAATATTTTTACATATCTCACTTTCGTGTCTCCGAGCATTACAGCACATGAAATTGGAGCATGCTTTAGTTGGGATGGTGATACAAAAGTGTGTCTTTTTATCCATTGCCAATAAAGATGTTATATTTTGTTGGATACCCAGCCATGTTGCCATTCAGGGCAATGCAAAGGTAGATTTTGCTGCCATGTCTCCTTTGAATTCGCCCCCCCCCCCCCCCCCCCCCCCAAATCGGTATTGGTTCCCCATGCAGTGATTTTTAATATTATATTAACCAAAATATCTTTTTGACTTGGCAACATGTTTGGGACGGTGAGGTCACGAACAAGCTTCATTCTGTCAAGCCAGTCCTGGGACAGTGGCAGTGCTCCTACAGGCGGAGCAGGAAGTACATGAAGCGGTATCGTGCCGTGCCCGTATCGGGCATACGTATTTGACGCATTCATTTATTTTAAAGAAGGACCCTATTCCTCAGTGTGAACATTGTCTGAAACCGACGAAAAACGATATACTTGGCAAAAGAAATGTTTTGGTATCATTTAAATTACACAAACACCTTAATTTCTATACAAATAATATACTTATCTTGGCATACAAGTATATCTTTATAATATATGAACGTTTCAAAAAGGTGTAATTACTAAATAGTAAATTTCCCCTTAATATATTAGATAAACCATCTAATGCACTTTAGATTTATAAAGACTATTTGGTTAGCATTTCTGTGGTTGTTTTGTTTGTGGGGTGGGTTTTTTTGTGTGGGGTTTTTTATTTTTCAAATTTGCTTAGTGTTCCATTTTTGGGCCCTTTCCCAAGGTCCTTTAGTTTCTGAATGACCCAATTCAGAAATTTATCCCAGGTGACCTAAAAATCCATATCCATATTGAACTAACTGATGAACGTTAAAAAGATTTATGAAGACTATTTGGTTATAGCATTTCTGGGTTGTTTTGTTTTTAATTGGCTTAGTGTTCCCTTTTTTGGGCCCCGCCCCTGAGGTCTCTAAATGTCTAAATGACCTAATTCAAAAATTTATTTCAGGTCATCTAAAAATATTATATCCATATTGAACAAGCTGAGCAGCAGTATACAGGCTTACTTTATATGAACATGTTATTAACAACAATTCTTGGTATATATTCTTTGTAAAAGCCGAGATAATCAAGTCAAATGATTCATGTTTGCACCTAAGCCACCCATACCCCCTATTAGAAAATAGGCTGTTACCTATTGCTGGTGCCACATTTCAACTCTACACCAAGTCCAGTAATGTTTCAGAGGCATCCCCAAGCAGCCTGTTGAAGTGACAAACCAACTGTGTTATGCTCAACAGTTTTCTAGCCTAAGTGACTCGACTTGTTACAGGTTAACATTTGAATATTGCGTAAAATATAAAATGTAGATCACCAAATCTATAGCGTCATATTATTTATGCGATATAACCTTTCTGGCTACGGGGGTGATACAGTCTATGAGACTTTTACTCTTTTGGCTCTGTTGTTTCAGGTTATAAAACGTTGACTTTTCTCGATTCACATTCTCCGCGTCAGATTCACTTATGCCACCAATATCTCTCAACGTCAATGGAGTTAGATTCACACACGACCTGTTTTCTGGATTAGTGATCTTCTTGGAATATTTTAGTCTGTAACACTTCGTGTTAGTAACTTGTCCTGCTTGTTTGCCAATGTCATTTGGGTGTTTCTCTGTCATTTTTTTGTCAGCTGAAATCAGTTTGTGAACGCCAGAAGTTGAAGTGTTCTCCGTTTCCATTGATTTAGACAGTGAGGCTCTGACGGAGATGACATTGTCTTTAGAGATGACGTTGTCGAGATCACTAATCCTGTATGAACGCTTGAAAAGACGTTTTGACGAACACATGGATGGCGGCTGTTCGCATGAGGATCTGATGGCCAAATTGGTTTCCGGGACAAGATCAGGACTGGACACTTTACATTTGGTTTGTTGCTGTGTTTTTGATCGAGATACCTGTAAATTGAGCTCTCGATCCTCTGGTGGATCCGGTTCTTTAGAGTCATGAAATGCTTTCTCTTTGAGACATTTGCTATTTCTAACTGGGATGAGTTTAGGTAAGCTGCTGCTTGACATCATGTTAACCGCCCCGCCTTCAGACCGTGAAGCTCTGACGGAGATTGTATCGTTTGTGGATATGACCTTGCATGTTAATTCGTTTTCCATCTTTGATTCTGACACAGGATCGGTATGTATTACGGTCACTTTAATTGCTGATCGACAGATCTGTAAATTTAGCTGTCGATCCTTTGATGGATGCAGTTCTTTAGAGTCAGAGGATGTTTTCTCTTTGGGATATTTGCTCTTTCTGACTGGAACGAGTTTAGGTAAGCTGCTGCTTGACATCATGTCAACTGCTCCACCTTCAGACCGTGAAGCTCTGACGGAGATGGTATCGCATGTGGAGATGACCTTGCATATTGATTCGTTTTCCAACTTGGATTCTGACACAGGATCGGGACTTGTTACTGTCTCTTTCATTGTTGATCGATAGAGTTGTAAATTGAGCTGTCGATCCTTTGGCGGATGTCGTTCTTTTGTCTCAGGGTATGATTTCTCTTTGGGAGATAGGCTCTTTAAGACTTGAGCGAGGATGGGTAAACTTCTGTTTGACCCCATGTCACCCATCCCGCGTTCAGTCCTTTTGTCGTCTGCTTCAGGGGGTTTATTTCTCTTCCAGGATCTAGAAAAATTGAGCAGAATGATGTGCAATGTGCAGTATCTGAAAAACATGTTTACCTTTTCAAGGTGTTGGAGAAAGGTAACTTCTTTCGTCCTTTTTTCTTTGTGATTTGTTATACTTGTCTGTTTTAGAGTTGTTTTGTTTTAGTGGGTTTTTGTTGGGGGGGGGGGGTTCGGGAGTGGGGATGAGGGAGGTGTGTGTGTGTGGGTGGGGAGGTTTGGTTCTTTACCTCAAAATGGCATCAAAACATTGGATCTAGGGAGGGATCTATTATCCTACCCTATCTTTATATGATACAGGGGCTGATTCAAGAGAGGGACCAGTGCCCTCCACCCTAAATATATTCAAATGCCTCTTTTTTCCGATTCTGTGGTTTGTCTTTCTTTCTTTTTTATGGGGATGGGTTGGGTGGGGATGCTCTTTTAACGAGCTGGTTTATGTGCCCTTTTCCCTTAGTCCCCCGACAAAGATATTTCCTGGATCCGCTCCTGTGATAAATGTATAAATGTCTCAAAATGCACGTAATACTGAATAGATCGAAAATGTTTAGGATCATAGAACCTCTGAACCCGTGATTATTTATTGCGCGCGCACACACACTGACACACACACACACACACACACACACACACACGGCCTTTCCCACACCCGTTTCTCACTTGAAAATGAATTTCAATTGGACCAAAATTAATATTCACCGTATGTTCTTAATCTTCTCGGCATATGGGTCGATCAGATCGACTCCAAGTTTCGGAAGATCAAAAACATTGTAGTTGCAGACGTTGCCCACTGTGTATTTTCGTCGGTATTCGTCGATGTATTTACTCGACTCGGCGTGGTATTCGAAAGTCGAGTCCTTGAAGACGTTTGAGCAGGATTTCGACTTTTTCGAATGCTTGGCCTTCTGGCGGGTGACGTCACCTGCTTCCATGCACCAGCCGCAGAGGGGTGTTTTGAAGTCGTCGCTCTGTGCAGCACAAATGCATAGGGGTTTCTTGTCAGATTCCATTCCCAGGAACCACTGGGGGCTGTCGTTGCCGAAGGAATGGATTTCTGGACATGTCTTATACTCGGATGCCACTGTAAAATGATACGTGAAGCAAATACTTAAGTTGTAATGGTTGGTAGCGAGATGACGTCCATTGGTTAGTGGGTCCATAAACATTTTAATAGATCTAAAGTTTGATTTGTTTACCTATACCACTTGAGCACATTGATTAATGAATCATCAGGTATTGGATTTCAAACATTTGGCACTTGCATCAAGCAGTCTTTAAACCAAACTCGTCACATTTTTTCCCCAGAACCAGTAAGGAATCGTCTGTAAGCACTTTCCCACAGACAGGACAGCATATGCCCGTTGTTTGTTATATTAAGTCGTAGGAAGAAAAACTCAGATCATGGGATGAAGAGGGGATTTAATCAATCGTGTTCAGGGCTGTATTAAAAATCCCACAAGGAGACAGGCTTAAATTGTATGTCCGAAATTCGCGATAGAGGCCAATAAACATAGCCTATACACATCATTTTTAATACAATCAATCCCCCCGGTGGGCCTAACTACGTACCAAATTTCAGCTATATGGGCCCACAACATTTGTTACAAAATGACAAAATAAACGGCACAAAAATAGTTTTAACACAAAATACTACAAAATTCGCGATTGAGGCCAATACACATAACCTGTACATGTAAACACTTTTAATACAACCAGTCCCCCCCCCCCCCCCCCCCCCCAAAGTACCCAATTACCTACTAAATTTCAGCTAAATCGGCCCACAACCGTTCTTACAAGTCAGTTTCTATAAAATCTCATGGATTTAATTTTTACTGACTATCTACATAAAAGTGTTGAAATATTGAATTAATCCGCTGCTTGCTCCTTGGGGAATTGGGATTTCTAATGTTTTTGGGGGTTTTTTTTTCATTTTTAAAACGCGAAAATTAGTGTAGGGCCTAAGTCGAGAAATTGTCAAGTTATACCAATAATATTTTTACTGTTGTAATCTACTCTTTATACCTTAATAAACTGTTGATTTACATTTTGAAATTTTGGAAATGTCTTAGACAGATTTTGTAAATGAAAATTGTACATACTTGCGCAGTTTGTCTCTTTAAATCTATGAAGGTGGCAGAAATAAAATGTATATGTTTTATTAACATGTAAAACATTAAACAGGTGCAATGTTAATTTTTTTTTTTAAAAGCAAAACAAAATAAAACAGCACTACCAAACTACAATCTGCAAGCATGGCTCCTGCAGTCATTAGTTCGAAAACTGATGACACGGGTGAGTTTACGATCAACAATGGCGTAGCCAGCATGAGGCAGACGAGGCGCGTTCCTCGTCTGGAATTTCCCCAGATTTATTTTATTTTTCCCATGACACTGATATTTATTTTACAGGTCTGGGTTTTCCTTTACGTTTTTTCCTGTCTGGCTACGCCCCAGGAATACACAACACCCTCTGCTTATTTTGTGTGCGAGAGGTAAACCTGGTTCTCAAAGAAGCAATATGAGGTTTTATTTATGGGTTTATAAAAAGTATTATTGTTGTTTGTGAAGATAGTTCTGGCCGATTTGGCTGAACTTTTGTAGTTGGTTAGGTGAGAGGGGCGGGGCGTAGCCCAGTAGTACAGCGCTCGCTCGATGCGCGGTCGGTCTGGGATCGATCCCCGTCGGTGGGCCCATTGGGTTATTTCTCGCTCCAGCCAGTGCACAACGATTGGTATATCAAAGGTCGTGGTATGTACTATCCTCTCTGTGCTACTAATCGAAAAGAGTAGCCCATGAAGTGACGACAGCGGGTTTCCTCTCTCAATATCTCTGTGGTCCTTAACCATATGTCCGACGCCATATAACCGTAAATAAAATGTGTTGAGTGTGTCGTTAAATAAAACATTTCTTTTTTTGGTTAGGTGAATGTGTGTGTGTGTGTGTGTGTGTGTGTGTGTGTGTGGGGGGGGGGGTTACATATTGCTATAATTGAATAACGTATAAATAATGTCTGAGTAATGCACAGCTATTAGGCCTATAGCTTGCAGGCGCGGCACAGTCTAAAAAAACAAAAAAAAACCTAGTGGTACGGTTCGAGGTTTACATCCGAAATCCGGACTAGTCAACATCCCGTTTGTTTCGTCTCCCATATTGCTGTTAAAAAAGTTACAAACAAGTCTAATTTGGAAACAAAATACAAATATACTTACTACTTTAACCTTCACACCATATCAACACAACTTTTCAAATATGAAATTGTTTTTAATTAATAAACGATAATTTGCTTTATTATAACATCCCTTTTTGTTTTCTTTCTATTATGACGTCACACATTTGCATGACGACAACACACAACAAGCCATGACAACGCGCCATGGTTGGGGCGGGAGGGATGTAGGCCTAGTTATTATCCATATGGTTCAACATAACCGAGTGAATAATAGTCATACGAAGCACACATGTAATAAGTGTAATGACGTAATTTTGGGAAGCGACGTTATAACATGGTGTTGCTTCTTCAGTCCTAGCTCAGACTGTGCATTTACTGTAACTATACTGTGTCCCCCACTAGAATCAATATATCTCTACAGGTACTAATAGACCAAATCAATTCCTATTTGCCGATAAGTTTAACGTTTACTAATAAAACTGATATAAGCAGCGTATCAACACATCCAGGAAGTACAGCAATAGAAAGTGTGGCACCTCACATCTAATCTACCTGCAAGAAAATGGGGGGTCACGTATCATTTAAGAGATTTAGTTAATGTTTTTAATAGCAACCGTCTGGAAATTGCAGTTCCATTTTTGGGGGTACCCCGCATTAGTTTCAACCTCTGGTATATACGGCATAACAACTGTATATCAAATAAAAGTGTATTTATTTATTGTCAATGGATAATAGTATTTGCACAAATGATCAATCATATGTCACATATTACTACCAATCACACCCACAGCTTTTTTTTTTTAAACATTAATGTTTGCCATTGTAACTAAAATATAGAGGTTGTACCTGATCCGTCAGTGCCCCCCCCCCCCCCCCCCACTCCTTCCCCCCCCCCCCCCCCCCCCCCCCTCCCCCATTCCCAAAGTCGTTCCTACGGACCTGTAATAATCTCTATTTAGCATACCCACCCTTAATAAAGACACTAGTTCTTCAGATTGGAGTGTAAAATAGTTTTGACCATTACAGCTTTGGATCAATCTGAAGTGTTTCTGATTTTTCTAGCAGTTCTTAGTGCAATTTATGCTTAGAAAAAGGGGATCCGTTTAACAATTATCCTCGAGTGATAGTCAACTGGCCTATTGACAGAAAATGGCATCTGCGCACGCGCACTGTAATGTAGGATCAACTTCAAGAAATAATGTTTTATCTTGTTAAATTTACCATCGAAATCAACCAACAAATTTCTTCCTTGGCCAATTCAAGGAGTTTTTGCCTGAAATTTTAGTCCAAATACATTGTATAGGCCTACCAAACAGAAATTGCAAACAATGTTTTTTCTTTAAACAAAACCAACCACACCGCACCCCACCCCACCGGGTAGATCCGACCAATAAGAACGTGATAATGCCCAGGTTTGAAGTGCTTGCCGATATAGCAAACCATGCACCACAGCAGGCGTATTAAAGTCCGTGGAATGTGCTGTTTGGTCGTTTCGAATGTGTAAAAACAATTTAGTGCTAATATATTAATCAGAGTACCTTAAGTGATACAAGTGGTCTTGACAGAGATAATTACTGTATAGACCGTTCTTTTGTTCTTGAATTTGCACCCGAAATCAGGAATAGACAGCATCAGGCTCAGACAGTTTTTATTGCCATGGTGATGCCGCTATGGTCAGGGCAGAAGAGCGGTAGGCCTAGTTGTATAGTATACGAGCACACGTTAATGTGGACACCTCCACCTTAAAGGAACTTGCCCTCGATATTGAACTGTAAAATAGGTTTGATTATTACAGCTTTTGGTAAATCCAGCCAGGGCCATAGCTAGTGGGGGACCCAGAATTTTTTTTAAAAACTTTAAGAAAATTCTCTTCTTAACCGTTTAAGACTATTAACTACTTAGTTGCCCCCCCCCCCCCCCCCCCCCAACCCCAAACAAAAAATCCTAGCTACGGCCCTGCAGTATGTTTCCAGATAGAATACGGTAGCTCATAATGTAATACAATACACTTCAGGCGAAATGAAAAAGGGCCGTTCAACAATTACGTGACGCTCTAGGGTGCGGGTATTATGAGATGTGTTACTAAATGTAAATGGTATGGGAGGGAGGGGGAGTTTGTCAAGAGTTTTCTAAACCAATTAAACCAGTTTTCGAAATTGACGGGGCAAACAGCAAATGCCGATGAAATTGCACAATTTTTTTTTTTTTTAAATCAACTTTATATTACAAGCAGTGCATTTTCAGCCCAGTGGTAAAGCGCTTTCCTGATAGCGCTGTCGGTATAGGATCGATCCCTGTTGGTGGACCCATTAATTGAGCTATTTCTCGCTCTCGCTAATGCACCACGACTGGTATATCAAAGGCCGTGGTATATTATAACTGAGGGATGGTGCATATAAAAGATCCCTTGCTACTAATGGAAAAAATGTAACGCGCCAGGAGCCTAGCTTCCATATACGAAGCAGCGTACCACCTGAGATTACATTTTTTTAAATTAAAATATATGATGTAAATGTTTTATTCTCTATGTTTTATTCCATTGTCGCATACCTGTTAACTCTCACGCATTTGGCGTGAGTCTCACGTATTTCTAACAAACATCACGCTCTCAAGCAACGTTACTATAATCTCACGCTTTCTCTAAAAATAAAAATATTTTATAATCGTGGTTTATATTTGAGAGCTGAATGGAATTATATACTCATTATGCAGGGTCTCTGAATTCGTTACTTATTAATAATTATACAGCATATCATTTCAATGCCAACAATCACTCGCGGGTGCTACCGATGATCGACTTGTATGATTTGAATTAACAGTATATTAATTATTAAAACTTGCACTCGCTGGGGTTTTTTTTTTTTTTTTTTTTGGGGGGGGGGGGGGGGGGTGTTTAGATTTCCATTTTGGACTTAAACAAACAACAACAACAAAAAGGCCAAGAGCGTACAGTCCCTGGACCCTGACTTCTAACTTTCTCACGCCTAAGAATTGCCACAGGTTGACAGCTCTGTTGTCGAAAAAGTGCATACCACCTGAAAATCCCAAGAGCGTTTTCTCTCTAAGACTATAATAATGTCAAATTACCAAATGTTTGACATCCAATAGCCGAGATTAATACATTAATGTGCTCTGGTGGAGTCGTTAAATAAAACAAACTTTAATGTGTCAAAATTACCAAATGTTCGACATCCAATAGCCGATAATTAGCAAACTTTTAATCAAGTTTTAATCCCGAGCAGTGATAGATTCCGAATTTCGGAACACTTCGACCGACGTCGGTAATTTTCCGGAACCGGTCGACTGATGTGGCGGCACGTTTTAAAGCGTCTGAATACAGTGTGACAGGAAGTGCGCAGCAAAAGGCTGCCAAAAGATAAATAACATATTCATTACAAAGAAGAATAAAGGTAACAGCTACTTAGTCGATATTTTAAATATAATTATTAGCATATAGCCAATGATATTAACTGAGACGTAGGCGAAAGTTTCCGTTACAATATCATAACTACACATCACAAACCTACCCTAATGCTTTATAAGATATATCATTCATATAGGAATACAGTAACAGTAGGAATATAGTGACACATTACACGAGTTTTGTGGAAAAATATCCCGAATAACCGTGGACAACCCCCCCCCCAACAAAGGAAAGCAACTGTCTTGCATCCAACCCTCATTTTGAACGACTTTTTGTTCAAAGGGAAGTAACTCCGTTTGGCAAAAAGGGGTCTATTCCTTTAATCAGATCTAAAACGTTAAGTTAGAACAGTGATTGTTTCACCACAGAAATCATTAGATTTAATACACAATAGTCAACAATTATTTTCAAATTATTTAAAGAAACATAGTAGGCACGGGGGTGGGGGTAAGCACATGTGAGCCTTTTTTTTTTTCTTTTTTTTTTTTATCACATTAATTTGCCATTGTAACCAAAATCTGATATAGAGTTTGTACCCTATCCGTCATTGCCCCCAGTCCTCCCAGAGTCGTTCCTACGGGCCTGTGTAGTTCATTAACTGTTTAGGCCACTTAAAAAATTTAGGGGCGGGACGTAGCCCAATGGTAAAGCATTCGCTTGATGTGCAGTCGGTCTAGGATCAATCCCAGTCAGTGGACCCATTTGGCTATTTCTCGTTCCAGCCAGTGCTCCACAACTGGTGTAACAAAGGCCATGGTATGTACTATCCTGTCTGTGGGATGGTGCATATAAAATATCCTTTGCTGTTAATCGAAAAGAGTAGCCTATGAAGTGGCGGCAGCGGGTTTCCTCTCTCAATATCTGTGTGGTTCTTAACCATGTCTGACGCCATATAACCGTAAATAAAATGTGTTGAATAAAACATTTCCTTCCTTCCTTCCTTAAAAAAATTAGTTGGTGATCATCCCAGCATGCCACAGTCCCACCATACCTTTTTTTTTAAATTAATAAAAAAAATTTCTAACGATGTTCAATTTCGACATGTAGCATCTCTATCAGCCATATACAAATAAAGCAAGTATCAAATCATAAGCTTCTTGGTGTGTATATATATAGACTATTTCCTTCAATGGGATATACAAGCTGACAAGATCTGTAAAACACTGACTTAAAAACAATAATGCTGCTAGCAAACATAAAGAAGCATCTTACGCTAAGTATCAACAATACTTTATTTTAATGCCTATATTCAACCATTATTTGACTACTGTCTGACCCATATGGGGCAGATGGGCAATTCCACAGTAACACACGTGATATTCAGACATGTCTATCAGCCTGTACTGAATAACTGTGATATATCAAGGTGCTCTTGTGTGATTTATGATAACGTATACTGTCTAACCTTGTTCAATATCCCAAACATATTAGACTATGTTGAGGGGTTGGGCAGGAAAGTCCCAAAAGGGTCGGTAACACACGTGACGTTGAAGTTTTGAAGGGTCATGGATTTTATTCAAAAACTCTGTGAAGTGTGCACAGGTAATAAGTTGATGTCAAAGTGTGTTCATAGATGAAAAGATGGTCTACCTGTACCAGCTTAAAATAAAGGATAGTTATTCATAGTCTTGCTGGAATCTAAGTCTTAGTTGGTGGTAACACGTGACACTGTCTGAAAATGTCATCAGAACAACTGGAAAAAGACACTCAAAGCAATTTTAAACAACTTTTTTGACGTTAAAACAATGTTTTCAGTCAATTCCAGAGATTGCTGTATTATTCTAAAATGTTAATAAATAGTAGTTTCAAATGATACTGTCACTAATCAAAGTTTTTAAAACAAAATGTTCTCTGGTTTCATTGTTATATTTTAAGTTTTAAATGCATCATATGGGTTCTTTTTAATGAACAGTGAAATAGGTGAAAGTCAATATATTAACAAGAACAAGATCAGTTAATGGATAACTGTTTAAGGGTGATTCCTGGAATATTTAAAATGGAAATATCTCTTATAAGGCATAAAAATAATTGAATTATGGCAATGGTCCATAATTCAAAAACTAAAATTGCCGAGAGGCATGACATGGATCTCAGTCCACCTTGGTTCAATTAAGGTGATGTGATAGCTAGATTTGGTTTCCAAAAATTAATGTAATTTTTATTTATTATCCATTTTTTTAGAAATATGGTCCTTAAATCCGCGACAGTATGCCTTTAAGAAAGACAATAATATTTTACAGATATTCTGACTAACATCCTCCAAATATGACCCCAACCCTTACTGGTATTTTTCAAACAACTAAAAGTTAAAGTTTGTTGTGTTTAGTGACACCACTAGAGCACATTGATTTATTAGTCCCATACCGGTCCAACCTTGTCTGTCCTTCTGTCTGTGTGTGTGTGTGTCTGTCAGTCTGTTCATCCCACATATAGTTTTCCAGATTTAAAAAAAAAGAAAAAGTTTTTATGTTTGTTTTGTATATAGCTTTACCATATACTATTATATATCAAGTTTGACTTCCATGACGATTTACCTAATTTTGATGGAGTTATGGCCCATGAACTTTTGTGTATAGCTTTATCATGTACTGTTTTACAGATTGCTTTTGACTTTCATGATGATTTAACCATATTTTAAAGAGTTATGGCCCTTGAACTTAGGAGATATGAAAAGTTGCCTCACGATATTGAGCTAAACGTTTGTATATAGCTTTCTCATATTCTGTGCACCACAACTGGATAAAGGCTGTGGTATGTGCTTACCTGTCTGTGGGAAAGTGCATATAAAAAATCCCTTGCTGCATTAGGAAAAATGTAGCGGGTTTCCTCTGATGCCTATGTGTCAGAATTACCAAATGCTTGACATCCAATAGCCGATGATTAATTAATCAATGTGCTCAAGCGGTGTTGTTAAACAAAACAAACTTTTAGGCGCAGTAGGGGACATGTACTGAATTACCAGTACTCTCAGAATGCAACTATGCAGGTTAATCATTGGCAATTGGATATCAAACACTTGATAATTTTGAAATGTAATCTTAGTGAAAACCTGCTATATTTTTCTATTAGTAGCAAACGACATTTTATATCCACATTCCCATAGACAACACAGCACATACCATGGTTTTTGATATACCCATTATAGGGCATTGACTGGGACGGCGAAAAACCCAATCAGGATAGGTCCACCAGAGTGTTTTGACCCTACGAGTAAAGAACCGATTACTATTCCGACTGAGTTAGATCCTGCCCCTTCTCAAGCAATGAATACAACATACATGTACAATACTTAGTAAGATTTTTCAGATATACATGTAGGCCCATACAAATTCACTCAGCATTGATTAGTTCTGTATCCTCAAAACAAACCTACAGTGGCCCACCCAACCAAATATTCTAAACAGGGTACCGGTATTTGAAAACCATACCACCGTATGCTGTCTTCCCAAGACATGCGACTTCAATGTTTCTCAGTGTGGTGACTTCTGCCACAAATTTCTTATCAGATTTGTTTGTTAAAAATTATAAAAATCTTCCCAGCAAGAAATAATCATCAATGGAACTTAACTGCAGCCCTTTGAGAATGCTTTGGGTCTTGTGTAGAAGTTCTTGGGATTAGAGCAGTTTGCTCTACCCTTGGATTTCTGCTACTAGGACTACCACCATTAAAATTAACATCTTACGGAATCTTATCATCTTCACTGACTAGGAAATTGTCCTGGGGGGTGAGACTATACCTTCAATCATTATTGTATAACAACAGGTCTTCATTATTTGCCAATGGTTTCATAAAGTGTCAAAATTAACAGGATTATGATTTATTTTTGATATCATTGTTTCTTCTAACTTCCATTCATGTAACATCAGTTCCACTCCCCCCCCCCCCCCCCCCCCCCCCCCCCCCCCATCTATTCTAAACAGTCCTGATGCCTAGCTACATACAATAAGAGGAACTAATGACATGAATATGATGAAGAAAACAAATTTTGTCCAGGATGTCACGTGTGTTACTCATTAAGGTATGTGTGTTACTATCGTTTGTGGGAAAAGGTTTAATATTTTTTTGTTCATCTCTTGTGCAAGAAGCATTCACTAGATGCTAACAGAGAATCCAGCTTGGCACCAAATTTTCTCTTAGTTTTGTGCAGTAAAAAAACTTTTATACTGTAAAAGTAACACACGTGACATTTGCATCATCATCCCTTAAAAAGGCACGGTATGACTGAAATATGAAAATATATTGAACAGTCGTTTATACAGTTTTGCAGACTGATATTTAGTTCTTTGTTGAAAACCAGTAATTTGGTTTAATTTCTAATACGTTTTTTTATGTTTCAAGTTTGTTGATAAAGCTAGTGTTTGCAATGAGGCATTTTTTCTCCGTCCACTCAGTATAATGTTATGTAACTGAAATAGTCGGTAACAGGTTTTATATATATATATATATATATATATATATATATATATATATATATATATATACATACATACATACATACATACATACATACATACATACATACATACATATATATATATATATATATATATGAAGTGCGGTTTAGTTATCCGGGACCTTTGGCCTTGCAAACTAACAATAAACCACAATCAGAAAGCATGTTTTCCATTTTCACCCCGAGGTTGGTGTATTCGTGGAATTGCCCAGATGCAGTGCTCTAAATTAGGCTTACAAAGAATAAATAAAATACAGAAAAGAACCACATATTATTTTCGACAAATCGCCTGATGACCCAACAGACTTATGCTATGCTTACACCGTCAGCTGTCGCGATCAACTCGATGGTTGCACTGTAATTCCTCCAACTACCGACTTAGGATAGGTGTGCTCAGATTAACAACTAATGGGTTATACGACGACAAACGAGTTGTAAGAAGAGCACACAGTCTAGCAACTGGACAGTCGTAGAAGTCGTGAGAACAGAAAGTTGGCCAACGTTTTGCTGGCAGTCGGTAGTCCGAGCCTAGCATTACTCTTTCATGAACTATTGTTGTACATGTGTATGACTTTATTATTAATAACATGTTATTAAAGGAACACTCTTGTCACATTTGAGCCTTATGTGTAGAAAAGATGCATACCCGAACCACCAACTGATAGCTTAAGAAATGAAAAACTCGTAATTATAGAATTAATTTTAAAAACCCAAACCCCCCTCCCCCCAAAAAAAACAACAAAAAACAACAACAATCCATGATTATTCCTGCTAATTGAGGGCAGCCATTTTGTTTTGGGTTTTTTCGCGTCCAGTACTCTAGTTTGGAAAGAAAGTGACGTCAGCTGCTGTCAACTACTGCTGTATACATAGTGTAAACAAACGCAGTGATTTTAGAAAAGACGCTTCGCTTTGATCAGTCTAACTTGAAAAACAACATAAATATCCTGATAATATAATTTAATTAGGGGTTGTTGGGTTTTTTTTGTTGTTTTTTTTTTTTTTTGGGGGGGGGGGGGGGTCAACATCCTAGCCTAGTTCCCGTTAGGCAATTTTCGTTCCAGCCAGTGTTCCACAACTGGTGAAACAAAGGCCGTGGTGTGTCTGTGGGATGGTGCATATAAACGATCCTTGCTGCTAATTGAAAATGGTAGTCCATGAAGTGGGTTTCCTCTCATTATCTGTGGTACTTAACCCCACGTCCAATGCCATATAACCGTAAATAAAAATGTGAGTGCGTCGTTAAATAAAACATTTCCTTCCTTTTTTCCTTGCCTTCTACTGTTTATTCATTAATTTTTATTTTTTGAAAGCCCAGATTTTGTTTTAGAAAAAAGGGACGATCACCTTCCTTTTCTTCTTCTTCTTCTTACGTAGCCTTCTCTTTAATTGTTTTCTGAAGCAGGGTTTGTAAAATAATTTTCATTTAAATACAATTTCATTTTCAGTCCCTGCTAAGCCTGAAGAAGTTTCTAAACAACACCAAATAAGTCGAATCCGAACAAGCCATTTCTGATGTTCGTGTTTCTAATGAAACTGGTGATTATTCAAGTTACCAAGAATCAGCTGATAGATGATGTAGGCAGGTTCATAAAAGAAACTTTGATATGTATGGGGAAAAAAATACAATGAACAACATGGGTAATGGCCATTTTGTAAATAGACCATTCACACATTGGAACAAGAAGAATGAAAAGGCTACAATTCATTCTCAAACAGCTTATCATTTACATGCAGTTGAAATTTGTGAATGTTTTATTCACGGAATAGAGAACCCAGAAACTCGAATAGATGTCAAAATGAACAATAAAATTGCACATTATATTGAAACAAATCAAATAATTCTAAGCGCTGTTGTGGAATCTGTGTTGTACTGTGTAAGACAATGTATTCGACTCGATGTGATCATGAAAATTCTGTGTCAGATGGAAATCCAGGAAACTTGGCATTGGTAAGACTTCTTGCTCCTTATATCATATCATCATGCGATATCGTGGGCCATCAATTACTGTGGTACCTATCAAATTCACATTCGGTTATGGGTTTTTATAATCGATCATCTTATCAGCAGAGCTAAACCAATATTCGGTTATAATGTTAAATCAATAATTACTCTAGTAAACTAGTGTGGGAGTAGCAGTCCTCTCTCTGACGGTACAAGAAGGATGAAATCTCCAGTAGAGGAGCTTCTCAGGAGTGGCTGTCTTCCTATAGACGAGGCACTAGATAGAGATTCATGAAATTAACAACTAGTTTGCCCATTGGACTTTGCGTTGTGAAGAGATACGGCCCTGATAATGTCTTATGGTTTTGTCGTGGCAACAGGAAATAAAAATTAAGGTGTAACTGTGTGTTGCATGCCATTTGCTGGCCCATGATGATGGCAATAAGAGGCTATAGAATTTGTTGTCGCATCCAGATGTCACAGGTATTGATTAGTGAAAATATTAAGCTTTATTTAACTTCCACAAATAACTATTCCATGTGTACGGTATGCACTCGTCGTATCCCAACCCACCCATCCATTTCATAGTCCAGCTCTGACAATGTATGTTTATAAGTATACGCACATATTGTACACCAACCCATCCATCCCTTTCATGGTACAGCTCTGACAATGTATGTTTATGGGCATACGCACATATTGTAATTTGTACAAGATTTTAACTGAAGTCTACAAAAAGTCTTAATTGTTGTAGTTGGGTTTTTGTTTTACTTTACAAAATGTGTGCACATAGTGTCAAACTGTTAATTTCAAAGAATCAAATGTCAATATTGTTTTGTTTTGTTTTTTGTTTTGTTTTTTATTACATATCCTGATTGTCACGGTTTGGTAATTACTTTGATGTTCTGTAATGATGTGTACTGTAATGGCCGGGTTTCATAATCACATGTTCTGATGTCAAAGTTTGGTAATTAACTAAACCTGCACAGGCAAGTTTTGTAATGAGGTGTAATGTAATGGCCAGGGTTAGTGATCACATGTTCTGACTGTCACAATTTGGTAATTAACTAAACCTGCATAGGCGAATTTTGTAATGAGGTATACTGTAATGGCCGCGGTTGATAATCATGTGTCTTGGCTGTAACAGACTTTGTCACAATGGCACACATTTACCTCAGCTCCTCTCCCACCCCATCCCACCCAAACCCTTCCATATATCCTACACCACAACGTCGCATTGTTATAGTAGGTAGTCCAGAAGTCAGGAGCAGCTAAAATGGTTGAACACAACATTCACTACACAGTTGGTTTGTCACTTCAAGCTACTTGTGGGATGTCTCAGGTACATTTTTAGCACTGATGTAGACTTACAACAAAATCTAGAATTGGTCTCGTGGGTTTCGAGAAGAAGTCGTTAAATAATAGTTTTAATGTAATTCTCTTTAGGACTACAGTAAACCCCATCCCCTACCAGGGTACAAACTGTGCGCCCATCTTTAATGAAATTTACAAATTAGATAAACCAAGTGTTGTCCTTTACATAGCCAGCATGACGAAACTCTCAAATGTGTTCCTTCGTGTGCCAAGGAAGCTTCGAAACACATTGGTTGGAACTAATCATGTATTTTGATAGAATCTTTTTAACTGGTTTGATTTTATGGGTGTTGCAAGGTACGAGTGGGATCTACGTTATCTGAATCTCACTCCCATGGGATGGGTGTACCTCAAGGTAGCATTCTGTCAATAATTTTATTTTCTGTGAAAATTAACAGCATCACCCAGTGTTTAAAACCTGGTGTTGATATCTCGTTATATGTCGATGATTTTCAGACTTGCTATAGGTCGTCCAATATGAGTATCATTGAACATAAGTTACGTCAACAATGGGCAACTGACAATGGATTTCGATTCTCAAAGTCAGACTTTCTGTATATATCTGCCAGAAAAGAGATCACCATTTAGATCCTCAGCTGTTTCTGGACAAAAATCCGATTCCAGTTGTGGAGCAGACCAAATTTCTGGGGGTAATTTTGACAGGAGGCCATCTTGTGTTCGTCATTTGAAATATGTTTTAAAAAGGGCTTAGTGGCCCTCAATACTAAAAGTTATTGGCGAGACTGAGGGGTAGCATATCGAAAGCTTATGCTTCGTCTGTATTCTCTTGTGAGATCGAAACTTGACTATGGATGCACTGTGTACGGGTCAGCATACAAGTATTACTTGCAGGTGCTAGATCATAGGTACTAGATCATATACACAAGCAAGGACTTCGGCTTTGTCTTGGTTCTTTCAGAACATCTCCTGTGGAGAGTTTGCAAGTTAATGCACACAAATCTAGTTTGGGTGCTAGACGTGTAAAGCTTTATCTGCAGTATGCTACTAAGATTAAATCAATGCCAAAACATCCTCCACATAATGCAGTATTTGATAACTAATATATGATGTTATTTGATGTGAAGCCGAATGCCATCAGAACATTTGGTTTTTACTTTAAGCAGTTTTTATCTCTTTCCAACATTGTTTTAACTAACATTCTGGAATGGCCTTCATATTTTATTTTGCGACCTTGCTTTGTGAAAACACCAAAAATTGGATTCGATCTTGTGCATATGAAGAAAGATCGCACAGATGCAGTTATTTATAAAATAAAAAAAAGATTTCATGGAAATTCACGAGTTACGATAATTACATTCCTGTTTTCACACACGGATCACGGGGTAGTAATTATGTGCCTTCTGCTACAGGTTTTCCATTAAACAATCATTTCCATGAGATTGTCCGATTCAGCATCAATCTTTACTGCTGAACTTTAGGCAATCATTAAAGCCCTGGAACAGATTCAGGATTCATATACATCCAAACATATTATATTTAAATATTAAGTTTTTTATCGCAAGCTTTACAATGCATGAAATTGGATCATCCATTAGTTGGGCTGGAATACGAAAGTGTCTTTTTATCCATTGTCAATAAAGATGTTATATTTTGTTGGGTACCCAGCCTTGTTAGTATCAATGGAAATGAAAAGGCAGATACGTCGGTATTGGTTCCCCCAACAATCATTTTAAATATCATACTAACCAATATATCTCTTTGACTTGGCAAGATGATTGGGACCGTGCGGTCGCGAACAAGCCATGTTTGTGAGAGTGGCAGTCGTCCTAGAGGCGGTGCAGGAAAGATGAAGTAGTATTGCGCCGTGCCTGTATCGGCCATACATATTTGACGCATTCATTTATGTTTAAAAAGGACCCTCCTCCTCTGTGTAAACGTTTCACACATTTATCTCAGGTGACCTAAAAATCTATATCCATATTGAACTACCTGAGCAACATTATAAAGATTTATGAAGAGTCCTATTCGTTTAGAGCATTTCTGGATTGTTTTGTTTTTAATTGGCTGAGTTTTCCGTTATTGGGCCCTGTTCCTTTTAAGTCCCTAAGTATCTGAATGACCCAATTCACAAATTTATTTCAGGTCACCTAAAAATCCATATCCATATTAAACTAGCAACATTATAAAGGCTTACTTTATATGAACATGTTATTAACAAACATTCTTGACAGATTTTCTTTTTAAGAGTTGACAGCCCAGTCAAATTATTCAGATTAGCACCTAAGGCACCCCTACCCCCATTAGAAAATAGGCTGTTACCTATTGCTGGTGCCACATTTCAACTCTACACCAAGGCCAGTAATGTTCCAGCGGCATCCCCCAAGCAGCCTGCTGAGGTGACAAACCAACTGTGCTGTGGGTGTTATGCTCAACAATTTTCTAACTTAACTGACTCGACTTGTTACAGGTTAACATATGAATATTGCGTAAAATATAAAAAGTAGATCACCACAAAGCTAGAGTGACAAATTATTTATGCGATATAACCTTTTTGGCTATGGGGGTGATAAAGTCCATGAGACTTTTACTCTTTTTGATAGTTTTTTTCACTTTATAAAATGTTGACGTTTCTTGATTCACACTCTCTGGATCAGATTCACTTCTGCCAGCAATATCTCCCAACGTCATTGAAATTATGTTAACACACGATCCGTTTTCTGGATTGGTTGTCTTCTTGGAATAATTTTGACTTGAACACTTCATGTTAGTAACATTTCCTGCTTGTTTCTCTGTCGCTTTTGTGTCACATGAAATCAGTTTGTGAACGCTAGAAGTTGGAGTGTTCTCCGTTTCCACTGATTTAGACAGCAAAGATCCGACGGAGATGACATTGTCTGTAGAGATGACGTTGTCGAGATCACTAATCCTGTATGAACGCTTGAAAAGACGGTTTGACGAACACATGGATGGCACCTGTTCGCATGAGGATATGCTGGCCAAATTGGTCTCCGAGAGAAGATCAAGACTGGACACTTTACACTTGGTTTGTGGCTGTGTTTTTGATCGAGATACCTGTAAATTGAGCTTTCGATCCTTTGATGGATGCAGTTCTTTGGAGTCAAGGGATGTTTTCTCTTTGGGAGAGTTGCTCTTTCTGACTGGAGCGAGTTTAGGTAAGCTGCTGCTTGACATCATGTCAACTGATCCAGCTTCAGACCGTGAAGCTCTGACGGAGATTGTATCGTCTGTGGAGATCACCTCCCATGTTGATTCGTTTTCCAACATGGATTCTGACACAGGATCCGGACTTACTACGGTCACTTTAATTTTTGATCGAGATACCTGTAAATTGAGCTGTTGATCCTTTGGTGCATGCAGTTCTTTAGAGTCAGATGATGTTTTCTCTTTGGGAGAGTTGCTTTTTCTGACTGGAACGAGTTTAGGTAAGCTGCTGCTTGACATTATGTCAACTGCTCCATATTCAGACCGTGAAGTTCTGACGGAGATTGTACCGTCTGTGGAGATCACCTCCCATATTGATTCGTTTTCCAACATGGATTCTGACACAGGATCGGGACTTATTGTGTTCACTTTCATTGTTGATCGAGAGAGCTGTAAATTGAGCTGTCGATCCTTTGGTGGATTAGGTTCTTTTGTCTCTGGGGTTGATTTCTCTTTGGGAGATAGGCTCTTTTTGGCTTGAGCAAGGTTGGGTAAACTTTTGTTTGACCCCATGTCACCCATCCCGCGTTCAGTCCTCTTGTCGTCTGCTTCAGGGGGTTTATTTCTCTTCCAGGATCTAGAAAAATGAGCAAAATGAGGTGCAATCTCTTTTAAGTCAAGACATCAGAAAGTAAATAGAGTATGAATATTAAAGTAGCAGGATCTGGAAAACATGTTTATTACTTCTTTCGTCCTTTTTTCTTTGTGATTTATTATATTTATTTGTTTTGGGAGTTGTTTTGTTTTGTTTGGGTGGGATTTTGTTTGTTAAGGTAGGGGTTTGTTTTGGTTTTTGGTGGGGGTTTTGGTGTGTGTGTGTGTGTGTGTGTGTGTGTGTGTGTGTGTGTGTGTGTGTGTGAGAGTGTGTGTGTGTGTTTGGTTCTTTAACTCAGAATTAAAAAATGACATCAAAACATCATTTGCATGATTTGGAATTTAATTCGGAGATAAAGCTTACTTATTTGAAATTCTGTTTGATGGAGAGACACGCCGTGGGATCGAGTCCAGTCAGAACTCGTTTCAAAACACGCTGTTCTGATTATGCAAATGTTACTATGAATACTCAGTAAAGTATACAAGAATCCTATCACCATCAGTTATGTTCATAACTGCACCATCCATCGTCAAATACCTTTAGGTGTTAATAAACATTAAGTATCACAAAAAAGACTAAGCAGGCTTAAGAACGAAATACCACCATACCTGTTGTCCTTAATCTTTGGAGTTAGTGCTATCGAGAGACACGTGTTAGCGACAGGTCTGAAACGAAGCATATTACAGTGATCTACGAGAGAAGTGAGGTTAACATGCAGTGTAATGACGGACCTCCCACCAACGTCCAAATCCTAATTATATCTAACCTCTTTTTGTATTTATTTATTTTCTATCTATCTATCTATCAATCTATCTCTATATAACAGAAGTACGACGGAATAACCAAGTGACTGGATTATTCAACAATTGAGAAATTCCGTTGTCTTATTTTGTTTTGTTTATACTACAAGTGTGACAGCATAATCAAATGAATCGGTTATTCAAGAATACGTTTCGGTTGTTAATAAATTGTAAACAAAACGTATTAATAAATTTGTAAAAGTATTGATTACAGCAGTGATAGAAATAGACTTAAACTTAAAACCAAACATTCTGCTGCATAATTTAAGTCGCATAAACAATTAAATACAACAAAATAACATATTTTAAACAAAACATTTTGTTAACTACCAGGCCCATCGGATTTAGGGAATGGTGTGCGTTATATTATCCTACCATATTCTGATATAATGATACAGAGACGGGTCCAAGAGCGGAACCAGCCCCCCCCCCCCCCCCCACACACACACACACACCCACACACAAACATATCCAAATGCCTCTTCTTCTTTTTCCGTTTGGGGGTGGGGGTGCCCTTTTCATGAGTTGGTTCATGTGCCCATTCCCATTAGTCTCCCGACAAAAATATTTCCTGGATCCGCTCCTGTGATACATGTATAAAGATGTTTTTCAAATGTCTCAAAATGCACCTAATATTAATAGAATATATCTAAAATGTCCAGGAACATAGAACCCTTGCACCCGTCATTATTTATTTAACATTATATGTATCGCACCCACACGCCAACGGCCCTTCACACTCCCGTTTCTCATTTGAAAATGAATTTCAATTGGGCCAAGATTAATATTCACCGTGTTCTTTTAATCTTCTCGGCATATGGATCGATCAGATCGACTCCAAGTTTTGGAAGATTGAAAACGTTGTAGTTGCAGACGTTGCCCACGGTGTATTTTCGTCGGTATTCTTCGATATATTTACTCGATTCGCCGTGGTGCTCGAAAGTCGAGTCCTTGAGTCTCTGGAAGACGTTTGAGCAGGATTTCAACTTTTTCGATTGCTTGACCTTCTGGCGGGTGACGTCACCTGCTCCCATGCGCCAGCCGCAGAGGGGTGTTTTGAAGTCGTCGCTTTGCACAGCACAAATGCATGGGAGTTTCCTGTCAGATTCCATTCCCAGGGACCACTGAGGGCTGTCGTTGCCGAAGGAATGGATTTCTGGACATGTCGTAAACTCTGGTTCCACTGGAAAATGATACATAAAGCAAATACTTAAGTTGTTATGGTATATACAGGGCTAGAAATGAAAACAAAAATCTACATGCACCAGGTGCATGCTGAAAAAAAAGTTACATGCACCATTAAAATTCTGCATGCACCAAAAATAAGGCAACTTCGTTTGTTTTTTTATATGAAGCTAGTCGGAATTATGCGGCAATACCTATATTTATTTATTAACAGTACCGGAACGTTATACAACTGCGTTTATTACTGATTCTTGATCAAATTTGAAAATTTCACCCAACGTAAACGCCTTATAGAAATCTATAATAGGCCTATTACAAAAACGTACGAATATTTGTGTTTTGTATTAAGCAAGTTATCAACTTTTTTACGCAATACACAGTACTTGAAAAATATTAGCATGCACCGCGTGCACCCAGTTTTAAAAGTTACATGCACACGCAAAAATCAGCATGCACCGGTGCATGTACTAACACTGCATTTCGAGACCTGATGTAGCGAGATGACGTCCATTGGATAGTATGTGGCATCTGTGTCATTGTAATTTTTGTTTTCAAGGTTTCTGTCCGGACAAAATGTGGGGGAAATCTAACGGTAAATAAAGGTAGGAGAGTAATTTTATTAGGACTTTTAATTTGGAAATAAAATACAAATGTGCTTACTAGTTTAATCTCCACATTATAAACATAACTTTCCTAAAATTAAAATAAGGGGGAGGGGGTCCCGTTTAACACTTATCCTCAACAGAGCTGGTTTATCCTAGTAGCACGTGCTACCGTCCCCGCGCGTTAGGGACACCGCGGTGATGTGTACATCTATGTTCCCCTCTCCCCGAGGGTTTGCAAAATATATTTCCTGGGAAGGAGCCCCCGCTGTTATTTGTGCTACAGGCCCTGCGAATCCTCAAACCGGCTCTGATCCCCAATGTGTTTCATTCAGTTTAATTATTTTATCCCCCACGCCCTTCCCTACTGGATTGACACACATGCACCCAATAAGACTGCAACTGCTCAAGTTTGTGGTGCTTACCGATGCCAAACCGTGCACCACAGCTGGTGTATTAAACTCCGTGGAATGTGCTGTTTGGTCGTTTTGGAATGTGTAGAAACGATTTCGGGCTACTACTTTAGTAAGGTTGGGCGAACTGTGACATTTTTGTAGCAGACTTGTTTCTTTGACCATTATGTCTGTAGAATACAAATATGATGGAATTTTGTACCTATATTGACGTTTGATATCGGTTAATGGCAAACATTCAAAATGGCGGCCAAAACGTATACTTTTCACAACGTGTATTTTTATGGCTTGTAGTTTTTCTTACTTTTTTCAGAATATGATGCCTAAAATTTTATATAAAGGATGGAAATCAAAATGTGCTGTTACAGTGACCTATGATTAAAGTGACAGACCCGTGGGTTTAAACACTAAGACATATTTTTCACTATGAGAGCCGTTTTTAATAACTTAAATCATACTTTTGCTTATGCCTCGGTCACATATGATGCTGCCGCCGCACGGTTCTGCGGTCTGCAGTTTATAGATGGGATTTTTACAAATCGTACGGCTTTGCGGGCTGCTGAAGCAGTGTTCACAAATGTTACGGGGTCCGCACGGCAATCGTAAAAGTCATGAAATCAAAATGCGTGAGGAGACCGCAAGGCGCCCGTAAGGTTATTTAGAACAACGTACGGCCATCTCACGGAGGCCGCAAGACCACCGTGAAGTGACAGTAAGGAGGCCTCACGGTTGTTGTGGCTGCCGTACGATTTTCTAGGCACACCAGACAGGGTAAAAACTGTGAGATGAACTCAAGGTCACCTCACGGCCACAGTACCGATACTACATGTGGCGGGGTTGCGGCCTACGGCCTTGCGATTTCCGAAAAAGAGTTTAATGTCAAATTAAAAAAATCGTAAGCCCCTGCGACAAGCAAAACAACTTGAGATCGCCTCACGGCTACCGTATTCTACCGTGCGGCTACCGTACGGTTATGGCAATTTTAGGGACTTGCGGCCGCCGCCAACACGCCGCAGGCCAATTTTGTGACCAAGGCATTAGATTTTATTGTTTAGATTATCCATTTCCGTACATCTGAATTGTTTCTGGTCATCCTGTGTTTCTAATACAAAAAAACACACACACAAAAAACTACACAAAAAACCCCAAAACCCACCAACATTTTTCATATTTTTAAAGACGCACGTACGTCTGAGAAGTATCGGTTATAGAGACGAGTTGTAGTCTTTATGTTTAAGTGCATTTCCCCGTTTCACTGTAACAGACTCCTGTTTCACCCTGTTGTAACTAAACCCAAATGTGTTACAGGTTTGTAGATTAACTAAACTTAGTGTCCATTTCTACGGGTTGAAACTAGGGTCTGCATCTTTAATTAATTTATTTATAGAATCACATTAATATTAACCAATATTATGTTGTATCCATTCTCCCAGGTGCACTATCCTAGATGTACAGATTGGTTGAAGTTCTCCTTGTTTCTGTCCTATACTTATTTGTTATACAATAAACTGATAATGAAACGTAAAATGAAAACAGGAGAACGTTTTGGCTGAAACCAAACTACAAAATGAGGCTGCTCTCCAGAGAATGGCAAAAATGATATACATGTGCAAATAAAACGAAAGAAAGCTCGAATTTTAGATACTTCAAATAATCAAGTAGCTAAGAAATTTTATATTGAATGGATACATACAACAATATATCCCTTTGGGGCCATTCAAATATTACGTAACGCTTAGGGCGGGGGGGGGGGGGGAAGTCCAAGCGTTACAAGGGGTGGAGGTGTATTGAACAGCGTTACGTAGCACAATTTAGTTTTCTCTTAAACGTGTCATGCCATGACAACAATATGTAATGTAGGTTTTTAGAGGTAAATGTAAACCCAAAACAATTATAAATCAAGCTGAAATGCTTTAATACACCATTTTAAAATGGCGCAAGTAAAAACCCGCGGTTTTTTTTATCCCTATCGTACAGCAATACGTCACTTTAATTACGTCATCGTATAATGGGTATAATGTTGCTTTGTGTGTTGGGGGGTATCTTCGAGCGTTACGTAATAAAAAAAAAAAATTGGGGGGGGGGGGGTATGGTCTAGCGTTACAAGGGTGTGGATGGGTGTCTAATTTTGACAAAAATAGCGTTACATAATATTTGAACGGCACCTTATTGATCTAAGGGTTTTGATGAAAAGATGAAGAAAGGCTACGAAGAGAAATATAATAAAACAGAAAAATGGTATACGAAGGTAAGCACATTTAATGATAGCATGAACATGAATGCCTATGATAAAAGAAGAGAAACGTAGAGTATTGAAGAGAGTTTGCGAATTATTTTTGTTTAAAATGACAGATGAAAGCTACACTGCAATAGGACATCAGTATCAATCTCTTGGATGAAAAGAAAGAAATGTAAGAAGAAACTAAAAGAACCAGTCTGAAATAAAAAGGAAATGAAACAGATGAGACTTATAAGCACGAAATTATAAACAAAAGAACCTGGGGACTTAGATTTAGACTTAGATAGTATGGCCTCAACTTCAGTCAACAGTAATGTTGCCTTCCCAGTGGGCACAAGAAACAAATACATATATAAGCATCTCGTTGATGTGGTAATGAGTTGAATACAATCATATCAGGACAAGATACAACAATAGTGCAGAGTGTCTTTTAGATTCTAGAGTGTATTATAGATATTTAGCTGGTCTACATTTGTTTATCTACTCAATACAAATATTTTCATCTATAGTATTACCAGTACCTACAGTTATATATAAATTATATCCTTTTGTTGGTTTCTTACATACGTATATCATTCTTCACATGAGAATACTTCCATTAGATTGTTAGGATTTGAATTATCATTCCTTTTTAGTTTAGACTCCATACTCTAATAGAATCTGAAAAGACAACGTCATGGCAACGCCATACATATTGCATGTGTGTGACGTCATTAGAGCTCGAGTCTGGACTCTAAAAGTATAAGCACGGGCTTATACTAGTCAAAATTAATGTGATTCTATAGGCTTACCTTGCCAGTAAATATCAATATACATGCATCAGATCACATTTTGGACATTATATTTGAGATCAGCACCCTGATAAACAATAAATTATATATTACAACCCATAATTATTAAAAATAAACCTAACATTACGAAAATGGTCATTTATGGCAGCCATTTTGAATGTTTGCCCTTAACAGATATCAAACGTCCTGCTACGTCAAAAAATTCCATCGGATTCAGATTCTACGGGTAAACTGGTCGTAGAAACAACTCTGCAAACTCATCTTTTAAGAAAAACGTTCAAGTTTGCTCAATCCTAACCTTAGGTGATAAGCAAAAGTCACGTGCCAGCGGAGACAGAGCTAATTACTGCATAATCCGTTCTTTTGTCCTTGGATGTGAATCCGGAATAGTCAGCATCTAGCTTACACACACACATTTGTCTCGTCTCCCATATTGCTGTTAAAATAAGGTACAATTCAAGTCTAAGTTGGAAACAAAATACAAACATACTTACTATTTTAACCTTCACACTATATCAACACAACTTTCCAAATAAGAAAATAAAGAATGAATAAACGATCATTTGCTTTCTTACAGCGTTCCTCTTTTGTTTTCTTTCTATTATGACGTCACACATTCGCGTGACGACAATACGAACACGCCATGACAACGCGCCATGGTCTGGGCGGAAGGGAGGTAGTGCTAACATCGACACTGGTTCACCTTATTAGAGTGTAAAATAGTTTTGACTATTACAGCTTTTGGTCAATCTAAAGTGTTTCTGATGTTGCTAGAAGCTTTTAGTGCAATATATGCGGGAAAAAAAGGCTCGAAATTGACGGGGAAAACAGCAAATGTCGATGGATTTGCACAGTTCCTTTGTTCTAATTATCTCCATGTCACAAGCAGTGCATTTTCAACCGGGGGTGGGGGGGGGGGTGGGGGTGGGGAGGGTCGGATATGAACCAAGTGGATCATTTTTCTATTTTGTTTTTGCACCACCAGAAACTCCATGTGTATAAACCTGTATGTTTTAGTTCTGTAAGCGGACCATTTGCTTCAGCGGGGGGGGGGGGGGTTTGGGGGGTTTGGGGGGGGGGGGGGGGGTGTGGGGGGGGGGGGGGGGGGGGGGGGGGGTTCGTCCGACTCCCTCACCCCCCACCCCCGCCTACGCCCCTGCCACATACACACACACTGTTACAGATAGACCTAACGACCCCGCCGCGAATTCCGCTAATTTTATGTTTCAATTGTTTTGTAATAAAGTCTTTGCCGATTCATACCTAGGTTACCGCCCATTCGGGCTTAATTCATACATTCGGGGGGGGGGGGGGGGGGGGGGGGGAAGAGAGGCGAAATATTACCTTTTGGCTACAACACATTCCCGTGGTGGGAGTTAGCTCAGTCGAACCACCTCGGTGATTTCATTCAACTAATTGCATTTGGGTTTTTTTTTTTTTCGTTTCAACCAGTGCACAACAAGTTCAAATGCCGTGGTGTGTGCTTGGCTGTCTGTGGGAAAGTGCATATTTAAAAGATCCCTTGCTGCATTAGGAAAAATATAGCGGGTTTCCTCTGATGACTACGTGTCAGAATTACCAAATATTTGACATCCAATAGCCGATGATTAATTAATCAGTGTGCTCTAGTGGTGACGTTAAACAAAACAAACTTTTAATCAATGCATTCCCATTCGATTACTTAAGTCTAACATTGTGATTTCGAAGCACTTCGTAATAACGGAATCACCCGAGATTCGACCGACATCGGTAATTTCCCGGAACCGGTCGAAACGTGGAGTGACGTGGCGGCACGTTTTAAAGCGTCAGAACATGGGCAGAACTGAACAACGACAGCGAGACAGGAAGCAAAATGCTGCCAAAAGATAGACAGCATGTCCATTACAAAGAAGAATAAAGGTAACAGCTACTTGTTTGATCTTCTCAGGGGCGTAGGCTAGTGGGTTTCGGACGAGAGTCTTCCCCCCCCCCCCCCCCCCCCCCCCCCCCCGCTGAAGCAAATGGTCCGCTTTCAGAACATATGGAGTTTCTGGTGGTGCAAGAACAAAATAGAAAAAGGTCCACTTGGTTCATATTCGACCCCCCCCCCCCCCCAGGTCAAGATCACGCTACGCCCCTGCTTCTTAATATAATTATTAGCATAGGCCTATAGTTAGCGATATATTAAAATCAAGTAGGGTCTTACAGTGTGTGTGTGTGTGGATCAGACCACAACCAGTCATAACATGAATGTTCGTTTCATACTTTATAGTTTTATAATTATCATTTATTTACTGGAACATCCATCACCACCCGAACCCCACCCCCACCCCAAACAAACAAAAAACCCAACTATGTCTTACGCCCAAAGGGCCGTTCAAATATTACGTAACACAATTTTTTGTCAAAATTAGACACCCACCATCCCCCTGTAACGCTAGACCATACACACCAGACCATTAGGTAACGCTTGGAGATACCCAACCCCCCCCCCCCCCCCCCCCCCCCGTCATTCACCAGCAAGTCATGTGATGGGTGTAATATAAAGTTAACGTACTGTTTGCTATTTGGGAAAGCGCAGATACGCATTTCAACGTGATTCATAATCCTTATATATTGTATGTGTACGCCTAGCTACGTTAAACATTGTCATCGTGTCAGAGCTTTTATATATATATATATAAAAAACGCTGTTAAATACACTCACCCCCTGTTGCGCTACATAACGTTTGGACCTACACCCACCCACCCTCTCGAGCGTTACGTAATATTTGAATGGCCCCATACCTTCATTTCGTTCGATTTTTTATTCAAAGAGAATGTTGCTCATTACTTTTTGCCTTTACCATGTATTTTTTGTGCTGGGGTGTCGTTAAACATCTTTTCTATTTTATTTATTCAAAGGAAAGGAACTCCGTTTGGCAAAATGGGTCAATTCGTTTAAACTTATATTTCCCTGTTTATATCCAATTAAGGTTCAAGCACGCTGTCCTGGGCACACACCTCAGCTATCTGAGCTGTCTGTCCAGGACGGTGGGGTATTTGTTGGTTGGTTAGTGGTTAGTGAGAGAGAACAGGGTGTAGTGGCCTTACACCTACTCAATGAGCCCTTAAGAACTTGCTCTGAGTTGGAGCTGGTACCGGGCTACGAACTTTGTACCTATTAGCCTGTAGTCCGATGGCTTAATCACTGCAAAACCGAGGTCATTGTGTAGGCTATTTGGCTTACTGATTTCTATTAGAACATTAATTTGTTCACTACATAGTAGTATTAATCAGTCAGTTGGACACAATAGTGAAGAATTATTTTGAAATGATTTAAAGAAACATCATAGCTCATTGTTTAGGCCCCTTAAAATAAAATAGTTGGTGATCGTCCCTGCATGTCACATGAAAGAGTCCCATCGACCCCCCCCCCCCCCCCCCCCGAAATCGCTTTTTTTATAATTTAATATATCTGACATTATTATATTTACTCAACATAGAAATATATGCCCAATATCTCTGCAATCTATTTTGGAACCCCCCTTTTCAAAATCCTATGTACGCCCATGTCCCACCATTTTTATTATTATAAAAAAAAGTTTAAATGTTCTAACGATGTTCAATTTCAACCCGTAACATCTTTAATTAAAATGTGTTGAGTGCGTCATTAAATAAAACATTTTCTTCTTATATCGGCTATACACAAATAGAGAAAGTATCAAGTCACAAGCTTCTTGGTGTGTATATATATACCATTTCCTTCAATGGGATACACAGGCTGACAAAATTAATTTTGTAAAAGACAGACTTAAAAAGTAATTCTGCTGGCAAAAATAAAGAAGCTAATGCCTATATTCAACCATTAATTGATTACTGTCTAACTATATGGAGCAGCTGCAGTGCTCTAAATTAGAGTTAGAAATAATAAACAAATTACAGAAAAGAACCATTTATTATTTACGACAAATCACCTGATGACTCAATCGACATACGCTTTTTGCTCACACTGTCAGCTGTCGCGACAAAGTTTATCGATTTCCCCAACTCCCGACTTAAACAGGGTTTTTTTCAGATTAACAGCTAATGGGTTATACAATGAGAATCTGGTTGTAAGAGCGCTGATATTATTAACTGGACAGTCGTAGAAGTCGTGAGAGCAGAAAGTTGGCCAATGTTTTACTGGCAGTCGGTAGTCTGAGTCTAGCATTGCACTTCCATGACCGGCCTCGGTGGCATCGTGGTTAGGCCATCGGTCTACAGGCTGGTAGGTACTGGGTTCGGATCCCAGTCGAGGCATGGGATTTTTAATCCAGATACTGACTCCAAACCCTGAGTGAGTGTTCCGCAAGACTTATTGGGTAGGTGTAACCCACTTGCACCGACCAGTGATCCATAACTGGTCCAACAACGACCATTGTTTGTGCTATCTTGCCTGTGGGAAGCGCAAATAAAAGATCCCTTGCGCCGACAGTGGGTTTCCTCTAGAAAGCAGTGTCAGAATGACCATATGTTTTGACGTCCGATAGCCGATGATAAGATAAAAAATCAATGTGCTCTAGTGGCGTCGGTAAATAAAACAAACTTTTACTCTTCTATGAACTAAAGTGGTTAAAAATAAACGAGTTAATACCAAAAAGTCATTCTTGCAAATAAATCCCTAAATGAACTGGCTCCTCAGTATCTTTTTTTAAAAACCTGTTTAATCCAATGTCATCAATATATGAACTTCGCTCCATAAATGATGGAAATATGGTAGCTTCCCGACCAAAAATAGAGCTCGACAAGAAAAGTTTTTAATTTTGTGGGGTTGGTATCTGGAAGTGTTTACCTAAAGATGTTAAAGAATCTACCAGTTTAAATATATTTAGAACATCTTGTTCAAGCACTAATAGAAAAATAATACAGTACTGCAGTGTTCGAAATAAGCACTTGTTCGTTTGTCCTGATAAAATGTACCTCATCGAGTCTTTGTACTTGAATATATAGCAAAACATTTATTTGAACAAGTGAAAATATTGGTTGACATATTTTATTGTTGTATATGAGGTACATACATGTAAGATTTTATTATTATTGTTGACATATTAGGAAAGTCTCAGGTTAGAATAGTCTAGTATTGAATTACCTTTTATAAATAAAGATTTTATTATTTTATTATTATTATTATTATTATTATTATTATTTGAGAAGTAGCGAATGCGCAGTGACTCGGGCGCCAATGTTGAAACTTCCATACGATTTTACATAATAATAATAACTTGACAAAAGAAGTAAATAATGCCTTTTGTGGTTGTTGTGGTCCTGAAGGTACTAGCAAGTTGTATACTGGACAATTTACCAGGAACCAATGGGAAATTCTAGGTGACAGTACTTGGAAGTTTAAATGGTAATTCTGATTAAGTGCCTGGTGCTGCCACCTAAGATGTCCCAGTGGCTCCTGATAGATTCTCCAGTATGCCAAAACTATTTGTGTTGATGTGTTGATACTGAATATAATAAATAATGTGATGTTTAAAGTTTTTTAATTTGAGTACTAAAAGTTTCTTTCAACATCATTGCCTAGTTCCATTGGGCTATTCCTCGTTCCAGCCAGTGTTCCACAACTGGTGAAACAAAGGCCGTGGTGTGTACTACTGTCTCATGCTGGTGATCGAAAAGTGGCGGCAGTGGGTTTCCTCTCTCATTATCTGTGTGGTATTTAACCCTATGTCTGACGCCATATTACTGTATATAAAGATGTGTCGAGTGCGTCGTTAAATAAAGCATTCCTTGCCTAGTTCTGTATATACATTTTAATTTAAAGTCTCGCACCCCCCCCCCCCCCCCACACCCTCACCCTTATTTCCACAGCCTTTTTTTTGTTTTTGTTTTTGTTGTAGTTGTGTTTTTTTACTTAGCCTTATATTAAAACTTTTGTGTATATATTTTTCGAAGCGAGGTTTGTAAAATAATTTTCATTTAAATACAATGACTTTTGTGTATATATTTTTCGAAGCGAGGTTTGTAAAATACTTTTCATTTAAATACAATGTCACTTTCAGTTTACTGGACCTGAAGAAGATAGCTTAGTTTCTGAACAACACCAAGTCGAATCCTAACAAGCCATTTCGGATATTCATGTGTCCAATGAGGCCGGTGATTCTTCAAGTTGTACCACGAATCATTTGATAGATGCTGTAGGCGGTTCATAAAAGAAACGATTTCCGATTTTGATATAAAACTTTTTCAGCCCAACAGTGATTATATTTTGCCAGCAACATTCATTAGTGGATGCAAACGCTCATTCAGTAAAAAATGGTTACATAAATTACACATGATTGGTGTACAGTCATGTATCAAGTGCCTCTTTATTTTCCTTCAAATTTAATTTTATTGCCCTTTTCACCTGTTTGTGTCTGTGCCTTTATCTCCTTAGCCCCATCTTTAATATGTCCTTGGTCCGCCCCTACATACATTATTACGTTTTTAATATTCACATCTTTACAATAATGTGCAATCACCAAGTTAAGACAGTGTCTAGAACAGGGTATGTGGCTAATGGTGCATGTTCTTTGATTCTTGGTTGGACACCAACAGCAGAACTGCTCATATTTGACATCCCATCATAACCCTGACCGCGACAAATATCGATTGGAATATGCAACTTTTCGAGTTCGTCTTTTATCTCATTTGATACATGCAAGACTGTTGTTCGACAAAGCTAGGAAAACCGAAGGAAATCATCACGGATATCTTCTGTATGTGGATCAACATATCGGATGCAAAGTGCTAATTGTTCTGTATTGTGGAATGTCACTGCATCTGCTAAAATTGTAAAGTATTTTGCCCATTGTATTTTATCAGAAAAAAATATTTTTTAATGATATGAAGTCCAATAATGTCAATTATTTCATCCTGTATCGTTGAAGAGAGGTATGTTGAATTTCTCATTGCCGGTGCCAACAAGTGCACTTTGAGAACTGGATTGTAAGAAGCAAGAAGTCTTACCAATGCGAAGACGTTTCCTGGATTTTCATCTGACGCCGAATTCTCATGATTACCTTGAGTCCAATGCATTGTCTTGTACAGTACAACACAGCACCTAGAATTATTGGATTATTTTGAATATAATGAGCAATTTTATTGTCCGTTTTGACATATATTCAAGTGTCTGGGTTCTCTATTCTGCGAATAAAACATTCACAAAGTTCAGCTGCATGTAAATGATAAGCCGTTTGAGAATGAAGCATAGCCTTTTCATTCGTCTTGTTCCAATGTGTGAATGGTCTATTTACAAAATATTCTCTCGCTTCTCTGCAAAAATGAAATAGTATTTGCAAAAACAGCATCCTGCTGCCCCTTTGGATTCGCTTGTAATAAGCTGATATGATACTGGAGACAGTGAAAGGTAATAATGTTGATAATATCTGTTAATAATTGGTGATATAACTTCTCTTTTTTTAAAGCCAATTTTAATTTCTCCAAACATCACTTTTTTGGTGTCACTTTCTGTAGTGTGGGTTGAGTACTCACTTGGGGTGCTTGCGTCGCAGAATTGAACCACCTTGGTAGATCCATCCAACTTATTGGGTTTTTTCTCGTTCCATTCAATGCACCACAACTGGTCAAATGCTGTGGTATGTGCTTTCCTGTCTGTGACAAAGTTCATATAAAAGATATCTTGCTGCATTAGGAAAAATGTAGTGGTTTCCCTCTGAAGACTACGAGTCAGAATTTCCAAATGTTTGACATCCAATAGCCGATGATTAATTAATCAATGTGCTCTAGTGGTGTCTTTAAACTTTCTGTACATCTATATATTTAATTGTTATGTATATGATACACTATTTGATTACACATTGTTATCTAAAGTACTGGCACTGTGCATATAAAAGATCCCATTCTGCTTTTTCGGTAGATTAGCCTATTAAGTTTTGGTAGCGGGTTTCCTCTCATTATCTTTCTTTCTTTTTTTTCTTTTTTTTTTAATCTTCTGCTAATACTCATCAGATCTAGGTGTTTCTTGTACCAGGGCAAAACATTTTTTTCTGTTTTGCTTTGGTTTCAGAAGCACTGGCAAATCTCATTGGTATTATCTTGATGTGTAATACATTGTTGTTTAATTATTTTGTTAGATTTGCTGAACAGCAATTTCAAAACAAAAAAATTGACTCTTGTATTAACACTGCAAAAATAAAAATATTTCCAATTTCCAAATGGACCATTCACCCACCCACATCCAAATTATTTTTGGATTGGATTTTTGTTTATTTTACGAAGCTCCTTAGTACTGGTTACTAAATTTCATTTCTACGTATGTAATTTCCTGAGATAATGGGACTTGAAATATAGTATGAAAATTATGATGGTAATTTTCGAACTAAATTTAACATTTTTGACAGTTAGTAAAATTACCTGAGACCGAAGTTTGAGGGTGACACTAAACTTGAATCTTGCCATCATTTGGTTGAAAGCCTCACGTCCATATGTGGGATCATTAGCCTTTTTAGCGTCTTGCTTTACAAAATCTATCAGCTGATAAAACTTAACAATTTCTGAAATGTTCTTTGTCTTTTGGACAGTGTTACACCACCCTGAAGCACCTTGACAGATCCTATCTCTTGAACAGCATAATACTATTTAATGAGAAAGATCCAAAATTCATATAACGCCTTGGGGTTATCTGCTTCAATGTTGGGCCGTTCTAGTGCACGTTTGACAAAGGCATTAGCCAACACATCTGCATCTCCACCGGTTCTCCATTTGAAATTGAAATGAATTTATGGTATCCTACGTTGCATTGTTTTCTGTTTTCATTGCTTTTGACCTTGAATCTCTGACGGAGATGGCATTGTCTGTGGAGATGACATTGTCGAAATCATTAATCTTGTATGAACGTATGACAAGACGTTTTGACCTACACATGGATGGCGCCTGTTCGCATGGTGATTTGCTAGACAGCTTGGATTCCGACACAAGATCAGGTCTGGACACTTTACACTTGGTTTGTGGCCGTGTTTTTGATCGAGATACCTGTAAATTGAGCTGTCGATCCTTTGGTGGATGCAGTGCTTTAGAGTCGGAGGATGTTTTCTCTTTGAAAGAGTTGCTCTTTCTGACTGGAGCGAGTTTAGGTAAGCTGCTGCTTGACATCATGTCAACTGATCCACCTTCAGACCGTGAAGCTCTGATGGAGATTGTATCGTCTGTGGAGATCACCTACCATGTTGATTTATTTTCCAACTTGGATTTTGACACAGGATCCGGACTTATTACGGTCACTTTCATTGTTAATCCAGAGAGCTGTAAATTGAGCTGTCGATCCTTTGGTGGATTTGGTTATTTTGTCTCTGGAGATGATTTCTTTGACTTGAGCTAGGTTGGGTAAACTTCTGCTTGAACCACTTGCCTGTTTGTTTTGTTGGGGGTGTTTTTGGACATGGGCTCAGCTGTCCCTTATTCAGACCTCTTGTCGTTTCTTATGATTTTTTTGTTCCCACTGAACTAGATTTTGCAGATGTGCATTGTCTTTTAAGGCACTTGCCTGTTTATTTTTCCCTTTTGTGTCACTTCCCATCAGTTTGTGATCAACACAAAAGGAGTCGTGACAATGTCTGGCATTTTCAAAATTGAAAAACTTTCCCTTTTCAATGCTTTAGACTGAGATTTTATTGTATGTTGAAACGACATTGTTGTGATCGCTGATCTTGGCTGAACATTCAATAAGATGTTTCACTGACGACATGGATGATGCTTGTGTGCATGTTGATCCATTGGACAACATGGATTTCGATTCAAGATCAGGAACCTTTATGGTCACTTTACGTTTATTTATGGCAGGTTTTTTTTTTTTTTTAGAGAGATATCTGTACATCGAAATGTCGATCCTCTGGCGGATTTGGTTCTTTTGCGCCCAGTGATGTTTTCTCTTTGGGAGATGGGCTGTTTTTGACTGAAGCGAGTTTGGGTAAACATCTACTTGACCCTTTATCAGCCATCCCTCATTCTTTCAAGTCAAGACAGCTAATATAGAGTATAAATTTTAAAGCAGTAGTATCTAAAAATATGTTTACCATTTCAAAGTGTTATTGTATGCTCATTTCTGGAGAAAAAGAAAATTTTCTTTCGTCATTATTTTCTTGTGTTTTGTTATATTTATTTGTGTTTTGGAGTTGCTTTAATGTTTGGGGCAGAGGGTTATTTGTTTTGAGGGATGTTGTTTGGTCCTTTACTTGAGAGAAGAAAATAATTTTAAAACATCAGTTGCAGCATTGGAAATTTAATTTGGAGGGATAGTTTATTTAGAGGAATTTCTGTTTTGTTTGTTTTTGTTTTTTGTTTGTTTTTGCTCGTGGTTGCCAGACTCGCTTTTCAAATTACTTGTAAGGACATTTTCACAGATACAACAAATATAACCAACACGCAAACACATACAAAACACGAATCCAGTGGGATGTTTTGTCTACGACCACTTTTTATGTCTGGAACTTTAATCTATTCAAAATGGCGGCCAAATTTCATCTCGTTTTGTGTATTTTGTAGCTTTTAGATCCTACACCCCATGTAATATATCTATATATGGGTTTTCTGGGTCACAGAACACAAAAATGACACTTTCAAATAACATGCACTTCATATAGAGGTCTTTCCTGCCTTTTTGCACTAAAAGTATCACTTTTTCTACAGGATATAATGGAGTTTCACTATTTTGTTAGCACCATGAGTTGACAATTTTAAGTGGATCATGTCTTCCCCATAGTTAATACCAAAACATGGGTCTATATCTTTATTGTTAAAAATGGATGGCATAAATTGTCCGAACCATCCTGTTATGGCTGCACACACAGTGTGGACAGAACAGAAAACTTGTTCGTTGAGTGCTATCGGCAGGCTCACGAATACCAAGCAAAACGAAAACTGTTTCACGGGTGCCTACCTTATAAGTAGCACACTTTCTATATATTATGAACCAGAAACAAAGAGGCTTCAAGTGACTAAAAAGACAGTGCAAAAACAATTGTGGGTAAAAAGATTACATTGATTGGATAAATATACAGGTTTAACCCCAGAGACAGAAAGCTGACGAAACATTTCAGAATATGGGAACAAATTATGGGAGAAATTATGGAACAAATTATGGGAGAAAGTCCAAGATCGTCCGAGAAGTGTTACAAAATAAAAATTAAATGTCTGACCACTAACTCATTCAATATATCAACAAAGATAGCGGATGAAGTAACGATGACTGAAAATAATGAATATGTCTACTTGAATAACAGGCATGGACAATATAATGCAACAGTACATCTTCCATTCATAAACATCACGTTCCTTTAAGAAGAAAATGTGTGAACAGAGAAGGAACGTAGCATAAACAAGGATAAGGGACAAAGTAATGAGCTAAGTTAATTCTGCCACAGCGATTAATTTCGAGATTAACCAAGAACCCAATCAGCGAGTTTATGAAGGTGTCTTTTGAACTGTTTGACTATACATGATGCCAGTGGAGGTGTGGCTGGTGCCAAAGTCAGGGTGAAAGATGGTCATTCAAACTGTAGGCCTACAGTACACCAGATTCATTTGTGAACTCAACTGATAAGGTTTAGTAAAGCATGTAACTCCTTGGTAGAATTCATTTACCTCTTTTCTTTGTCCCAAGTCTTGCCGTTCATGCAGTTCCTTCCTACACAAGGTGTACATAATGCATTATATTATTAAAGGTAGTTTTTGAAATCTCATTTTGAAACTTCATGTTAAATCATACCTGCATGTACTCCATTTTCAGATTCTAACTTTTTTTCTGGTAACTGTTTTTGCATCCAATAGTGTAGTCATCGACATTTTAAAATATTTTTGTTTACTTTGGCTTTGAAATATTGTCATACTTCTTCAGTTTTCTGAAATGTTTCATAGTCAACAAATATTTGTTTAACCACTGCTCTTTCTGCCTTGCGGTAAAACATTTTATTATCCAATCAAATACAAAGTTCCGTACCTACAGTTTCACTTGTACTGCCCTTTCTAGTAGATTTAAGCCTCTTTTTTTCATTGCATACAGAAAGCATTCTGCTGATTAGGTAGCCACCAGTTTTCATTGTTGGTTGATATTTGTAAACCTGTGGAGAGTCCTCAGGGTCAGCGGATAAGTTATTTTTGTTGTTTTCTCTACACTGTGCAGATAATTCAAAATGGTTCATAGGATTGTGTCATCGTTTTTCAACAGCTTGTATTAAATGTGGTGAGTACATGAACCAATTACTAAGTATGTGCGCAAACTGCTCAAAACAAATTCCAGTGAAAAACCGTATTTTAGTGCACAAATGGCTAAATGTACAAAGAGCTTCTGTGTGAAGTCTAAGCTACATATAAATAAGTGTCGTAGTAACGTTCTACAGCTACCAAAATCCATATATTGATATATTATACGGATTATATGCTGTAAAAACTTTAAAATTGATGGCAAATTACTAAATTTGGCTTTCATTATGAATAAATTATATCAAACCAAACTGTAGGTAGAGTACTTCTCCAAGGTATAATTCCCTCATTTGACCTATCTGTTTGTATACAAATGCCCGATAAAGAAATACCAACGCTGATACCCATTGTGTGTGCGTTCTTATATTTGGTAAAGAGCGTATACAAAACACCATGTTTCCATTCAGTAATAGTAGTATTTGTGGTTACATACGTCCTGTCGCTATCCAGACCAAGTTTCAAAATACATTTGTTTGATGTATGTAATGGGGTGTTATTAAATAAATTCGTTTCATTCCACTCGTTTGTCTGTTTTATCATCTTAGAGAACCCTTTCAAACAGAGAAGACAATAAAAACAAACTTGTAGAAACAGGTTTTAACTTCAAATATAATGCAAACAAAGGTAAAGTTTAAAGTTTGTTTTGTTTAACAATGCCACTAGAGTACATTAATTAATCATCGGTTATTGGATGTCAAACATTTAGTAATTCTGACTCAGAGGAAACATTTTTTTCCTAATGCAGCAAGGGGTCTTTGATATGCACTTTCTCACAGACAGGAAAGCACACACCACGGTCTTTGGCCGGTTGTGGTGCACTGGCTGGAACGAGAGAAAACCCAGTCAGCTGAATGGATCCACCGAGGTGGTTTGATCCTGCGATCCCGCCCTGCTAAAAAAAGGTAATGCATGCAAAATCTGGCTGTGGGCATTTTGGATTATGACATCATGTGGACAAAATGACGCAATGTACGGTTGATCCTGTATTAATTTTTACTCTGCAACACATTTAAATGTCAAAAGTAGACATCATATTTCATATGCAACTTTTAAACCGAATGCATATGATTACGTTTGTCTTAAATCAAAAGGGGCCATAGCTTATTGCATCAACATATCATTTTGGGATTGATACAGGAAGTATATCTTAATAATTATTGTTTCCATCTCAGTGGGTTCCCCTAATGGAATGAATAATTTAGTGGATATGCATACAGGATACTCTCATCAGTATGTAGATTGCGAATACATTTACAGTCTGGACCATCACAAATATGGTCCAAACTATTGATTTGATTTTGGTACCCCCACCCAAGATACAAATGATAAAATAATGAAAAACCATTTACAGTTCGCCGTGTCATGTCCAACACGAAATAGCGCCCTTATCAAATCTGGAGCTTAGACATTTATGAAGACTGTTTGCTTATATCATTTCTGGAAGTAGAGAAGTTTAATTGGCTTAATGTCCCCCTTTTAGGCCTCGCCGTTCAGGTCCCTAGGGAACATGATAACCCAATTCACAAATTTATCTCAGGTAATCTAAAAATTCATATATCCGGTATTGCACTAGTTGAGCAACACCATAAAGGCTTACTTCATATGAACATGTTATTAACAATTACTGACATACATTCTTTATCAGAGCTGAGATAAGTCACATTTTCTCAGATTTGCACCTAAGCCACCTCTACCCTCTACACCAGGGCTAGTAAATGTTCAAAGACATCCCCAAACAGCCTGAAGTGACTAAACTAATTGTGAAGTGGTTATTGTACTCGACCATTGTTCATTGTTTAGTCTTCCATTCAAAATGCAGTCATGTAACCTAATTGGTACGACTTATTACAGTTATAACATTTGAATATTGCGTAAAATATAAAATGTAGATCGCCAAACATAGTGTCAAATTTTTGGTGCAATGTAAGCTATCTAGCTACTGGGGTGAGCAAGTCAACACGCCTTTTGCTCTGTTTGTTCAGTTTATTAAATGTCGAAGTTTCTCGATTCAAACTCTCGGCATCAGATTCACTACTGCCACCAATATCTCCCAACGTCAACGAAATTAGCTTCACACACGGTCTGTGTGCTGGATCGGTTGTCTTCCTGGAATATTTCTGTCTTGAACATTTCGCTTTAATAACGTTTCCTGTTTGTGCCTCTGTCACTTTTCTATCACTTCCCGTCAGTTCGTGAACGCCATTTTCCAACACAAAGGGATTCGTGACAAGGTCTACCATTTTAAAAGCTGAAGAGTTCTCCCTGTTCATTGCTTTAGAACGTGAAGCTCTGACTGAGATTTTATTGTCTGTGGGGACGACATCATCTCGATCACTAATCCTAGATGGACGTTCGACAAGATGTTTCGCCGTCCACTTGGATGATGCCTGTTCGCGTGTAGATCCGCTGGCCAATTTGGATTCTGACACAGGATCTGGGCTTACTACTGTCATTTTGCATTTGATTTTTGGCAGTGATTTTGACCGAGAGAGCTGTACATCGAGATGTCGATCCTTTGGTGGATGCGGTTCTTTTGCGTCAGGGGATGTCTTCTCTTTGGGAGATTTGCTCTTTCTGACTGGAGCGAGTTTGGGTAAGCTTCTGCTTGACGTCATGTCAGCCGCCCCGCGATCATACCTTCTGTCCTCTGCTTCTGGGATTTTATTTTTCTTTCCTGAACTAGAAGATTTCGCAGAATGAGGAGCAATCTCTTTTAAGTCCAGGCAGCTGAAAATAAACAGAGATGAATTTTATATAGCAGTATCCGGAAAATATGTATATCTTTTCACAGTCTTGTTATTTGGTTCTCGTTACTTTTTCGTTTTCCTTTTGATGGGGACGGGACATAGTCCAGTGGTAAAGTGCTCACATAGTGCGAGGTCAGTCTAGTATCAATTTATGTCGGTGGGCCCATTGATCTATTACTCGTTGCAGTTAGTGTTCCACAACTGGTGTAACAAAGGATGTGGCATGTACTATCATGTCTGTGGGATGGTGCATATAAAAAAAAATCCCTTGCTTATAATCGAAAAGAGTAGCCAACCGAGTGGTGAAAGCAGGCTTCTTTAATTACAGTCGTGATCCTTATTCATATGTCCAAGAACTTAAATCGTAATTAAAATGAGTTGAGTGCGATGTTAAATAAAAACATTTCTTTCTTTCTATTTTTTGTTTTGTTATTGTCGATTGTGTTTTGGAGGTACATGTATTTGTTTTGTTTGCTTTCTTTAATGGTTGGGGGGGGGGGGGGGGTCGTTTGTTTTGAGGGGAGTTCTTTGGGGTTTTCTTAAGAGAAACAAAAATTACTTCAGAACATTAGAGTTGCGGTATTTCAAATTTAATTGGGAGGTAAAGCCTTCTTGTTTGGGATCAAGTCCATTCAATACTGGTTTCAAAACACGCTGTTGTGATTATGCAAGTGTCACCATGCGAAGTTGACGATTCAAGGGTCTTACAGTTAGATTGTAGCCAGGTATTTTTTTAAAGAAATACCAAATATACAGTTAGTTCCATAGAAAAACGATTCAGTTTACAATGGACATAACCATATGGAGTTTTTAGATTTGCGGGTGTTATTTTCTATTTGATGCCCGCAAATGTTTCATTTTTGGGATCAAATAGACATAACACCCGCAAATCTAAAAACTCCATATGGTTATCACCTAACTGATTATCAATTACATTAATATTGATGCATGTACCTTTGAAGTGTAATAACTGCATTATCCATTGCCAGTTACCTTTTAAATGTTAATAACTATTAAAGAGAATGTCCGGAGTTTGCTGCGTTAAGATGTTGCCGACTAACAGATGTTTTAATAAATACAATTACATATTAAATACATTTGTTTCTGTGTAAAATATTAGAGACTGAATATTAAATGCGTTTCTGGTCATTCCAGTGTACTAGGTCAGACTTCACTTTATTTCCCAATGTGTATGTTTTCGTACATACGAAATTATTGGGAGACCAAATCCAGTTTGGGCTACTTCCAAACCTCTAGGACGACAAGAATCGCATTGAATATACAGACACTGATATTCTAAACAAGAAACTTTATTTGGTATGTACATTTAGTCATTAAGATATTGTATTAGTCGGAACATCTTACATTGACAGGAAACTCAAGACAGTATCTGAGTATCAATAACAAAACGTGTAGTTTGTTTGTTTTATTTAACGACGCCGCTAGAGCACATTGATTTTTTATCTTATCATCGGCTATTGGACGTCAAACATATGGTCATTCTGACACTGTTTTTAGAGGAAACCCGCTGTCGCCACATAGGCTACTCTTTTTACGACAGGCAGCAAGGGATCTTTTATTTGCGCTTCCCACAGGCAGGATAGCACAAACCATGGCCTTTGTTGAACCAGTTATGGATCACTGGTCGGTGCAAGTGGTTTACACCTACCCATTGAGCCTTGCGGAGCACTCACTCAGGGTTTGGAGTCGGTATCTGGATTAAAAACCCCATGCCTCGACTGGGATCCGAACCCAGTACCTACCAGCCTGTAGACCGATGGCCTGCCACGACGCCACCGAGGCCGGTAACAAAACGTGTGTGCAGACTTAAGAAAATAAATACCACCATACCTCTTGTCCTTGCTCTTTGGAGCTAGTGCTGTCAGGTCACACGTGTTAGCCACAGAACTGAAACGAAGTAGATGACAGTGATCTACGAGAGAAGTGAGGTGAACATGCAGTGATAAGTAAAGTAACGTTTGTTTTGTTTAACGACACCACTAGAGCACATTGATTTAGTAAAAAAAAAGAAGGTAATTTTGGACATATAGTCTTAAAGAGGAAACCCGCTACATTTTTCCATTAGTAGCAGGATCATTTATATGCACCATCCCACAGACAGGATAGCACATACCATGGCCTTTGATTTACCAGCCGTGGTGCTTTAAATGTTTATTTATTTATTTATTTATTTGTGTTATATGATGTGAATTATGAACATCCCTAGGATATGAACCTAAAATTGTTATTTGCATTATTATGGCAAGTTACAATATACACACAACAGACACGATAAACAATAAAAATAATTTCAAAAATGTATGCAATTTTATTTCATCTAGTACCACTGTGTCAAGTAGCCTTGTGCTTGAAACATGTATGGGGTACCTGTAAAAAAGTACTAACTTTTTGTGCGAAACTAAGGTAGTCATAGACGCTATCCATTATCCTTGAAATGAGCAGCTTGATCCCCGATTTTTTCTAATTCATTTTAAGGGTGAGGGGCGGTGGCATTTATATCCGTGGTGTTTATGTCGATTAACACGCTGCAGGTAGGCAGGTAGGAGTTTTATTCACATGTTACTATTGTCGTCTGTGGGATTTGATTTGGTAGTATACACCCTTAAGGGACATTGAGTTTTCACATAATTCGATATATCCCCAACATGTAGCTTATTTAAACCTACCACCGAACCCTTCTTTTATTAAAAAATGCACACATCATCATCTCCTCCACCCTTAATCACACTATTACCACCACCACTAAATATGTTTGGTTAAAAGAGGTTGCAAGGCATTAAAAGAATCTCGGAATTTATAACTTTTTTTCTTTTTTTAAGATTATGTATGTTATGTATTACCAGTGCAATATTTCATTGTTAATGACTAAACTCAAATTTTACAAACAACTCTTCGTTTATAATCTGACCAAAACCAATGTTAACGTTTACTTGTGCGATTTTTCGTTCGACCAATCAGAATATTACTGACATAAGCTTGATGACAGCTTAATGCATTCAAAATGGCTGTTCACAGACAAAAGATCGACTACACATGAAACTTTGTTGGTTAATATCAGACCTTACTGACAACGGAAACGAACCAAGTGGTTTGATTTCAGTCAGATTGTTAAGGACATCTGTAGAATTTTCATTTCAACTGATGGCTGTATTACTATTATACACTAATACTTTACAAATTGTTAAATTGTTGAATCCGTTATTTTACAAAAATATGTTAATAATACTGAGTAAGATTTGTTTTTAATTACTGAGTATTAATAAAGTAAAATGTATTAAGCTGAGAAATGAAAGCAATCATAATAACTATTTTAACATAGTCTAAAAGTAGTAAAAGTATACAGTTTTGTAGTACAATTAAGCAGGTACTATTTGTGCTTTCCCTGAAAATTATTGACCTTAGTATTATTTCTATTTAAATTAAAAGTGTGTGTGAAAAGTGCACAAAACTACGAAGGTGAAGTGGACATTCATGCTGAACTAAAAACTTTGACTAGCCACTGATAAACGAATACTTGCGATATTATAAATTATAAATACATTTTAGAATTAAAGTAAAGTAAAGTTTGTTTTATTTAACGACGCCACAAGAGCACATTGCTTATCTTATCGTCGGCTATTGGACGTCAAACATATGGTCATTCTGACACTGTTTTTAGAGGAAACCCGTTGTCGCCACATAGGCTACTATTTTACGACAGGCAGCAAGGGATCTTTTATTTGCGCTTCCCACAGGCAGGATAGCACAAACCATGGTCTTTGTTGAACCAGTTATTGATCACTGGTCGGTGCAAGTGGTTTACACCTACCCATTGAGCCATGCGGAGCACTCAATCAGGGCTTGGAGTCGGTATCTGGATTAAAAATCGACTGGGATCCGAACCCAGTACCTACCAGCCTGTAGACCGATGGCCTAACCACGACGCCACCGAGGCCGGTACATTTTAGAATTTGTCTATAGACTGATCATGTCAAAATACACAAATTAATAGAATCCAAACTAATTCATGAGTAGAATGGACTGTTTCTAAAGAATGTTTAGTAATATAATATAGTAAGAAGTAAGATATTATTTTAGATAAAGAGTGTTCAGTGTTTGACTGAAACTAACTTACCATGTGTGATTCAGCCTGTATAAATATAAACATTATCTGAACGGGGAGGTGTAAACTGCAATTACTGGCTTAAAATCGAACGCATTAGAACACACATAATAATAGTTATTGCTGTAATATCATGTGTGCGAATAAAGTAAAAGTTTGTTTTGTTTAACAACATCACTAGACTGCATTATTTTAACAATCAACGACTATTGGGTGTCAAACATTTGGTAATTCTTACACAGTTTTACAGAGAAAACCTCCACAGTTATGTGTATCTAAATATATATATATATATATATATATATATATATATATATATATATATATATATATACTAACTCTTCTACCTACTAACCTACTTATCACGCACGCACATGCACACACAAACACACATTAAATGATAAAAATCATATTAGTTTTTAAAATCCGAATACATGTACTTGTCAGAAGAAACAAAAACGGTTCTTAATAAATTGCAAGCAAAACTACATAATGAATTTGTAAAAGCTGTGATCACAACACCGATAGAAATAAATGTTAAATATCAGGTTCAACTGATCCGGGGAGGGGTGGTGGTTCCATCATCCTGCCCTATTTTTACAACGATACAGACGTGGATCCTAGAGGGGAACCAGCGGACCCCCTCCCCCCCTAAAAATATTCGAGTGACTCTTTTTCTGTGTGTAGGCTTTGATTTGTTTTTTGTTTGGTTATTATTATTGGGTTGCCCTTTACACGAGTTGGTTCGTGTGCCCTTTCCCCCTCGGTCGTTCCCCCACCCCCTCCTCACCTCCCCACAAAACAAAACATTTCCCGGATCCGCTAATGTGATATACAGAAGGACGTTTACCAAACGTCTCAAAATGTACCAAATTATCAGCTAGTTACCAAAAATGTTCAGGAAAGCAGAACCCCGGATCAGTCATTATTTATAATGAAACGCACACAGAGAGAATATTTTAGGCCTATAGCTATTGAGAGAGAGAGAGAGAGAGAGAGAGAGAGAGAGAGAGAGAGAGAGAGAGAGAGAGAGAGAGAGAGAGAGAGAGAGAGAGCCCTTGCCACTCCTTGGAAGGAAATGGTTTATTTAACGACGAGCTCATCATATTTTATTTACGGTTATATGGCGTCGGACATATGGTTAAGGACCACGCAGATATTGAGGGAGGAAACCCGCTGTCGCCACTTCATGGACTACTCTTTTTCGATTAGCAGCAAGGGATCTTTTATATGCACCATCCCATAGACAAGATAGCACATACCACGGCATATGATGTACCAGTCGTGATGCACTGACTGGAGCGAGAAATAACCCAATGGGACCACTGACGGGGATCGATCCCAAATCGACCGAGCATCAAGCGAGCGCTTTACCACTGGGCTACGTCTCATCCCTTTAAAATTAACTTCAGATTTCAAAGGGTCTAACATCATAACTCACCATATGTTTTTAATCCTCACGGCATACGGATCAATGAAATCGACGCCAAGTATCGGACGATCAAGAACGTCGTAGTTGCAGACGTTGCCCACGGTGCACCTTCGTCGGTATTCGTCGATGTATTTACTCGATTCGGCGTGGTGCTCGAAAGTCGAGTCCTTGAGTCTCCTCTCGGCAACTAGCCTCTGGAAGACGTTTGAGTAGGATTTCGACTTTTTCGAATGCTTGACTCTCTCGCGGGTGACGTCACCTGCTTCCATGCGCCAGCCGCGGAGGGACCTTTTCAAATCGTCGCTCTGCGCAGCACAAGTACACGAGGATATCCTGTCAGATTCCACTCTCAGGGACTTCTGAGCGCTGGCGTTGCCATAGGAATAGATTTCTGGGAATGTCTTAAAGTCTTCGACTGATTGTCTCACGGAACTCTGAGCTGCATCCACCATGGACAAAACGTCATCGAAATTATCTGTTTCTGGTGTTCCGCGTCTGCGTGATGACGATGATGATGATGACAGAACATTCTCTGACGCCAAGGACTTGAGAAGGTCAGACGCCACTGTTGATTTCTGGAGCACCTGGAGTATATTTATATTACGGTGGAGGCTAGTTCCTTTGACAGACAAATGCTTGCCATTTTTGCATTTAATTGCTGGGCCATCTCCTGAGACGCATTCAGTAGCGTTGTTGACGACAGATTTCCATGGCAACTGAACATCGACCGAAGTGGATACGTCGATTAAAGTCATATTCGCTATTCTCAGGAGATTACAGCATGTGAATACTTCATGAATGATTTCGGCGGCCTTCACGTTACAGTGTTGTCTTTAGCGTTTCCAGGTAATATGTGACCCAAAGTTAATAGAGTAACGTGAATACCTGACTTGGTGTCCTCTTTGATATGAATAACCTCATCATCTGAAATTAAGGGAAAATTATTGTAAATATTTAGAATACCTTAATCAAATGTTATGGCTGGTAACAAGATGAAGTTCATTGAATAGTGTATCCATTAACATTTGTTTATAGATCAAAAATTTGATTTGTTTAACGACACCACTAGAGCACATTGATTAATCAAAACCCACTACATTTTTCTTTTATATGCTCTTTTCCATAGGCATGACAGCACATACCACGGTCTTTGATATACTGCTGCAAATTGATAAACAGGTTTCCTCTGAAGACATGTCAGAATTTTCAAGTGTGTGTATGTGTTCTGTGCGTGTGTGTGTGTGTGTGTGTGTGAATGCCGATAATTAAACAAGCAAAGTGCCCTTGTGGTATCGTTAAAAAAAAATAAAAAAAATAGCCCAGCTATATTTAACAAGTATCGATGAGGTACATGATGCGCCCATCAAGAGTTTGATGGAAAACCATATCTATATTAATGAATATGTTACGGGTATGATTCAAGTCCTGTATGCAAGATATGATCTGGACAAGGATTTACTGTTACGTGCAGTAGACCGTGAAAAGTAGGTCACAGTGACCTAGTAACAGAACGCGACACACCGCCACCCTAAGTTGTTCCTACATGTGAGGTTTGATGGTCCTGTATGCAAGATATGGGGACGGACGGACAACGTCATACCATAATACGATCCATCATAGATGAGCGTATAAAAAGTATATCTTTTTCTGGCTTTATATTAGCCCCCTCCCAAAATAGACCGGACCTGTCCATGCTTATTTCTGGCTCGTACTAAGGTATATCCTTCTACAGTGTCCATCAACACGGGTCAGTGATAAATACGACATGAAAATCCATTGGTACGCTTGACATTTCAGAATTAAGCTGATTCGAGACTGCCGTACAAGCTGCCGGTTGGTGTCAAGTGGGTTATATAACCTGTTTAGAAATCTGGACATATTTATCGGTCGTTTCAGATATATCCAACGGCTACCGGTTTGGTTAATTAATAATTTAATCATGGAAGCTGTGTACGTGACGTGTTAGAGCTACTAATCGTAGTAAAATGTATAAATTAAACATCATTAAATGTTCTATAGACCCTTCCCTGCCCTGGACGGAGGAGCCTACCGAGGCCGGCATCTGTGCCCATGACAGGCGTGCGCTAAAACAGCTCGCTCTGAATGTGCACGTTAAACCCTATGACCTGACTAAACCAGGTGCTATAGCAGAGTTGCAAAATGGTGGTTTTCCAACAAAATTATTTATTAACTTCTGTTTTGAAATATAATCATTGTATTAAATACCCATACAATATTACAACTAAATAATTTACAAGTAGGAAAAAAAAAACGTCAGGCAGATGTTGCACACAGAATTGCTGTCTGCCAGATTTTGTGGAGTTGCCAATAGTGAGTAATATTATTTACATGCCTATATCCAAACAACGTTCAGGTACTTCGTCAATAGACCTACATTTATTTCACATTCCATCGGCACATGCGCGCGAAGAGTAACGTCCCTTGCCAAATTACACTACCATAGGAGATAAACACTTCAACTACAGGCAGGTAGGTATAGGGTTCTCGGCCCGATACCAGCTCCAACCCAGAGCGAGTTCTTAAGGGCTCAGTGGGTAGGTGTAAGACCACTACACCCTCTTCTCTCTCACTAACAACTAACCCACTGTCCTAGACAGACATCCCAGATAGTTGAGGTGTGTGTGCCCAGGACAGCGTGCTTGAACCTTAATTGGATATAAGCACGAAAATAAGTTGTAATTTTTAGATATATCCTAGCAAGGGAGCTGCTGTTAATAGTATTTAGTAATTTAAATTATTAGTCGTAGTAGTATTAGAGGTTACTGTAATAGTATCAAAGGCCGTGGTATGTACTACCCTGTTTGTGGGATGGTGCATATAAAAGATCCCTTGCTGCTAGTGGCGACAGCCGATTTTCTCTCATTATCTGTGTGGTCTTTCACCATATGTTTGACGCCATATAACCGTAAATAAAATGTGTTGAGTGCGTCGTTAAATAAAGCATTTCTTTCTCTCTTTTCTTCTTTCCATTATTGTGTGTTTGGTTAATCACCGACAAAATAATCATACAATTTATTTTGTTCAGAACAGTTTGTTGTAGGTTTCTAAATTTAGCGTCATAAAATATTAGCGTTTTATGTTACCTCTCTAAATTCTCTAATGTTAGCTATAACATAATTTCCTGCTTTCCTGGTTTACAGTATTTACGCAATTAACAGCCCACAAAATGAGGGGTCTTCGTTTCTTTTTCCTTTGAAGCCACCTTTCTCTCAACCCATCACGAATTACAACCACCATTTCCATCATCACCGAGTAGTGAAGACCACCCACCCCACCGGCACCCCTCCCAGGTTGATTTATAGACCACATAACGGAATTCGTTTAAGGCGAATTAGCATCCATAAAACGGCGATCAAATCGTGAGGAATATCGATTGCTCTCTAATAAAGAGGTTAATAAACTCAGCTTGAAGAATTTTGTTCCTCCTCCCAGATTTGAAGAGCTCTGGTTAAGGCGATTGGCTTAAGATAATATTTTGGTTTCAATTTTTTGTTTTAATATTGACAGTGTTTAAAGCCGCACACCCTAGTTCCATCCAGCGAAAATAAATTATAATTTGGTTAATCTACAAACCTGTAACACACTTAGATCACGTTTTTATCAAATGGAGTGAAAAAGCAGGTTTTATATCGATAAATACCATGGGAATCCCCATGTCCCAATTGCTTGAAATAATTTTGAAAGTTTGTATTCTGATGTCACCGGTAGATGTCGCTCGAAGCACAACAATGCCTACATCACGACAAATTTCACAGACTTGGGTGCGTTCTTTTCACCTCTCCTGGACATGTTCAAACTGTTCTGTCCTGGTTTTGACTTAGCAAAATTATTGGTTTTAAGGGTTTGTAACGTTTTGTATTGAGACACTTATTTGTCTGAACTTTATTGTTACTGAAAATGTTCACGAACTGTGAAGATAAATCTCACAAATGAACAACAACAAATCGGATGTTGATTGCGTGAACCGTGCACGAGAAAACAAACCGAACCAAAATGATAACGGTCACGTGGTATACCAACATCTGTGACGTTTACACAGGAAGATTCCCTCTAAAAATAGATTGGACCTCGCTTGCTTAACGGTTTTTTCTCGACAGCACGTCTTGTAAAAAAATGCAAAAAATGCATTTCGTGGTTTTACAAACATCAGGATTATCAAAAAGCACTTCAGGTGAATGGAAATGTGTATTCTAAATAATAAAATGTAAGTAAAGTGCAATTTTATTTGTGAAAAATGGGGTTTAATAGCGAAAAACAACGCCGTAATGGTTAACAAATAGCCGTAACTAGGGTGTGTCCCTTTAATCAAGTGTAAAATATTATAAGTATTATTGTAATAATTATTATGGTAATTTCGAGGGTATTTGTGGCACTCAAGCACATATCATATGGCATTTCGTTTGCTTGTCATTTCAGAAATGGTTGGAACGAGAAATAATCAACAGGGGATAATCGATCTTTCAATCTTTTTCATCTGAAGTGGAAACACCTACATCTCACTTAGCTCATTCATAAGAAATAATATATTATTTCTCTACAAAAATAAAATTACACATAAAACGTTTTGAAGAAAGAATAAAATTTTGCTTCGTTAATTAAAGGGACATTCCTGAGTTTGCTGCAATTTTTAAGATGTTATCGACTAACAGAGACTTTTTAACGATCGTTCTAATATTTGTACTAAGTTAAATTTTATTTTGTTTCCTAAAATTAAAAAAATTCGAAATTATTTGAAGACAAAATCCAGTTTGGGCTTCTTATAAATATTAAAACGACCAGAAACGCATTAAATATACAGACACTGATATTCTAAACAAGAAAATATATTTAATATGTAAGTTTAATCGTAGAAATATTTTATTAGTCGGAAACATCTTACAATGTAGCAAACTCAGGAATGTTCCTTTAAAGTCACTGATCCTTGCTTCCAAGGTACGTAGCTGTTCTGGTTCGCTTAAAAATGTAATTTTTATCTACTTCAAACACCAGGACGACCATTAACACATTCGATTTGTCAAAAGTTATAATTTAACAGTGAAAGGCTGTACACAACAGCTTACCATCAGTTGTGTACATTGTCTAATATCTAAGGTTTGTGTCTCTAAGCAAGACGTGGTAAATAACGTGTATACTAATTGGAGAAAAAAAAACCCACACGCGCGCATAAAAACACCAAAAGAAACCGACAAACACAAAAAGTGAACAACACACCCCCCCCCCCCCCCCCCCCCCCCCCCCCGAAGAAAAAAAAACACGTAGTTATCAACATTATTTGACACTGATAACTAACTAAAGCTTGTGTCTTTATTGTAACAGACTATGGTCTCTTTTATTACCGCTAAGAGAGATACAAAAGTGATGTGTGTGTGTGTGTGTGTGAGAGAGAGAGAGAGAGAGAGAGAGAGAGAGAGAGAGAGAGAGAGAGAGAGAGAGAGAGAGTGTGTGTGTGTGTGTGTGTGTGTGTGTGTGTGTGTGTGTGTGTGTGTGAAATTAAATTTTATAAAACAAATAACATATTAAAAAAATAAGTATACTAGTACCCGCATCACATCCTGAGAGTTAATTCCACACTAACTGTAAAGAACTAACCACATCTGTTCGTCACCACGTGTTATCCAACTCGCATTTTACTGGTATATATGTGCACGTACCGAAACCCAGTCTATAACTGCCAGGCTGTTCCTATGTAGAGATTTCACTGCGCCGTGTTTTGTGTAATCTCTACAGAGATATTGATTCTTGTTTGTCGTGTGTACTTCGCATGGTTGTGCTATTATTTCTCCGCCACCTGTGAATCGAACATGATATTAATTACTACCTGCCATGCGATACCGTGACACGACCGTATCGCTCCCTGTAACGTTAAAATTAATTACAGACATACCTGTCTACTGAATGAAGAATGAAGAAATGTTCAACGACGCCACAGCACTGACAAAATAAAAACGACAACAACAAAACAAAAACACCCAACAAAACAAACAAGGCCTGTAGGAGCGATATTTGAAGGGACTTTAATCAGCCTCGGTGGTGTCGTGGTTAAGCCATCGAACATAAGGCTGAAAGGTACAGGGTTCGCAGCCCGGTACCGGCTCCCACCCAGAGCGAGTTTTAACGACTCAATGGGTAAATGTAAGACCACTACAACCTCTTCTCACTAACCACTAACCACTAAAAACTATCAACTAACCCACTACCCAGGATAGCGTGCATAAACTTTAATTAGATATTAGCACGAAAATAAGTTGAAATGAAATTAATGGACTTTTTGCACCACCTTAATAGTTTATTCCCTACCACCCCCCCCCCCCCCCCCCAGCTCCTCGCACAATCTATTTAAGGTGCTGCAGAATGTTCACGCCTAGAAAAAGAGACAGGGAGATACAAAGAAGAGAAATTAGTAGACTATAAAACACGCATAAACTAGACCATGTAATTTACTCAACATTTTGAAACATTTTGCCATTTCTATAGCACAACACTCTCATATTAACTTCTACATACATGTAATTAAATTTAAAATACGCAAGATAATCAAGTCTTAAGCGTTAACGTCTTTGCCACTTTTGTTTCCAAGTAAACTTATCCGGTGTGTTATTTTCTTTGATGCCCATATATAACGTAACATCAAACGGGTACCAACGAACTGGAATGAACTGGATTTGAATAAAAAGAAATCTTTCAGAAGAGGACAATGACAACAAACTTGCTCTTTAGAAGTAATGGCAACTGGCGTCGGTGGTGTAGTGGTTAAGCCATTGTACCAAAGGCTGACATGTACTGGGTTCGCATGCCAGTATCGGCTCCCACCCAGAGCGAGTTTAACGAATGAAAACGTGGGTTTTGGAGTACATACAATGTTTTATTGTTTCTGGTACTGGTAGATCTGAGTCTACATATCATGAATCCACTTGATAACACCTTATGACCCTTGCGGAAACCTTTTTTATTAGCAAAATGGCCGCCATTTAAAACATATGGCCAATATCTCAGCCAAAACCAATCTAATTAAAATTAGCTCCACTATTACATGTGGATCTAACAGCAGCCCGTTGGAGCTCATGTCCAGTAAACCTTTCATTTGACAAATCAAAACCTTACTTGCAAAATCATGCCAGTGATTTGAAAAGTATTTGAAAACATTAGGGATTATGCCGAGGGTATACGAAATGATTCGGGTGAATTACGAAGTATGCCGGAAACTAATTTCAATATAAAATTTTATATAAAATTCGTTTCAAGACAAAACAAAACCCGTGATGGTATAGCCATAAAATCTGTTAATATTAATATACAATCCAGAGTTTATTACTGCACTTTTCCCCTGTTTTTTAATGTTGAAATAGACCAACAAGTTCGCCTATTGCATAAACAGCCTCGCGCGATATTTTTAGAATTTGTATGCTCCCAAATAGTGCTATAAAAAGCGAAGTGTAATTGGTCGATATTTAAACTGTTTATAGATGAAATGTCACCTGGACATGGGAGTCCACGCAAAGCTGTTAGATCTACTGGTAGACCAGTAGAGCTAATTTTAATCAGATTGAGCCAAAACTCACCCAACCTCAAAAACCTTATTCTGCAACTAGACGTGTGGGTGTAACTAACAACTAACAACAAACCGGCAGTCCTAGACAGATAGTCATTACATATTTTGCTGTACATTCAGGGCCCGCGGAGTGTATTTGAACGTGAGAGGGGCCACTGTTAGTGCGATGGTCTGGAGATGAAAATACATCAATTCCAGATATTAAAGGCATATTGTCACAGACCACTGACCTATTTAATGGTCTAACAAAATATTACCTGAACAAAAATAATTTGATTTGTCCCTAAATGTACTTTATTCAACCACCATACTCCATTTATTAATGACATTTTGTAAAAAAAAAAAATTGAATTATGGTAATGGTCCATAATTCAAAAACTAAAATTGCCGAGAGTGTTGACATGGATTTCACTCCATCATGGTTCAGTTAAAGGTAGGGTCAACTCAAACAAGAGCCTTATGTGTTGGAAAGATGCATACCCGGACCACCAACACATACTGATACTTTAGCAAATGAAAAACGCGTAATTTTAGAGTTAATAAAAAAACCATGATTATTCCTTCTAACTGGGGGCAGCCATTTTGGTTTGTTTTTGTGACGTCCGGTGGGATAGCTTGGGGCGAAGTGACGTCAGCTCCTGACCATCTCCTGTATGTACAGTGTAAACAAAAGCAGTAATTTTCGACAAGGCGCTTCTCTTTGATCAACCTGACTTGTAAAACAGCATAAATGACGTAATAAGATAATAAACTATTTAACTAAATATATTTCAAGTGGTATTAACGGAACAAAATGGGGTTATAGTATTTTTCTCTGTTAAATAATCCAAAGGAAAAATGTACACTATTAGGCCTATTGATATGCTACGTTGGAGCAAAATCGACAACCCACGATACCCAAGTGATAATTTTCTTTTCTTTGGGAGTGCGTAATTGGTCAGTTCTGTGGTTTTAGATGGAAAAGTCTACTTAATCAATAGTTTTACAGAACTATTTCCAGTAATAAACCATGTCCATTACAATTTTAGGGGAGACAGGTAATATTCCACAATACCGGTATGTATTTTTGTGTCTAGACAGCGTCAATTAATTGGCTCGTCTGGTTACCAATCAAATACACACCTGTCAATCAGGAATCACAGGTAGAAGCAACTAACAGCATATACCAATTAACTAAGAAAACACTCCGTGTATCATTTCAGTACATAGGTTACTGCATGGGCAAAACATTGTTAATTGTTTCGACTTGTGTAGCAACATTGACAATGGTATTTTATTTTGTATTGAAAAATAATATATATAGTGCTGGATATACTTATTGCTGGCTTACTGGGGTGTGTATTATTACAGCACATTGCAATGCATGACTATTTATCATCCCGCAAAAACCACGTAGATTGTGTCTCTCTAGTTCTAAGGCTCATTCCTGACGTTACGCGTTAAGTATTACGTAACCACCAGCTCGCCAGAGGGCGTACTCACTGAGATAGTACAAAATGGCTGCGCCCGTTATATATAATAGCCGTCACATTTAACCGTTTTATTAATTAACTATACGATTATACGTGTTGATATTAAGCAATAATGTGTATTATATATCGTTGAATATGCATACCAGGCCAAATGCCTTAATTGTCCCTTCCTTTAAGGCGATGCAATAGCTAGATTTGGTTTCCAACAATTAATGTAAGTTTTAGTTATTATCCATTTTTAGAGAAATAAGGTCCTTAAATCCGTGACAGTATGCCTTTAAAATATAACATTTCCAGCCTGTTGACCACAGTAACAGGGTCATGGGCCCTGTGGATCCCACCCCCGTTCTGTGGCTCATCATTGCCAAACTGCGTGTTTAGCTGAATACAAAGTACATACATTGCATGTCTAACACAATGTAAAACCAACACACTAATTGCCTATGTCCTCAGTTACCTTATTGTAAATAACGAAAACGTGGCTACGTATATACTTTTGCATGCATGCAGACATATACGACATGTGCAGGTAAATGGCAAAAGCCAAAACGTTTTAATTTACCCACTGAATGATTTATGGAAGTACTGCCATGTTTTGTTGTACATATGTTTGTTGTGTGCTCTACATTCATGTCCAGTTTTAAGTAGTCTCCATGAATGAAAACAATGTATGGTTTTATCAGTATGCGATAACAGGGTTACTGCGAACTAATGGCGATGGCTGTCAAAGACGTGTGGTGTGATTGAACCCAGCACCTGATTCAGATCAATATATAGAGTGTGTACCCAAGTACACTTACACCTAGCCGCGTGCATCTAGTTGACTGTTCAGAAACGTACTCTTGAGTATGGGTGTTAGCCCAAGGTGTAACCTTTCACCTATCGTCTTTTTCCCCCAGTTATATAAATATGTTCACTTGCATCCTAACGAATATACCTCGGTAAACAAATATAAATAAATAAATAAATACAATATAATAAATAAATAAATAAATTGCTTTCTTGTAGATCTACAGGAAATCAAATTATGTAATAACTGAAATTCCTGCATCGTAAATGACAAATGTATATTCATTCATTTGGCGGTTGTTAAACTTATAAATGAATGACTGAATGAATGTTTAACGTTAAACTATTATAATAACGGCTGTTTGTCTTGCATTATGATTTTTGGAATGCAATTATATTTGATATATTAAAAAATGTATCTCTACACTGTTGTTTCGTGTTATAAAATACACCCTTAATAATGGTAACCAGCCTAGACATAGTAGGTAGATTATTTTCTCCATGTATGTTTTTATGTGTGTGTGTGTGCGTGTGTGTGTGTGTGTGTGTGTGTGTGTGTGTGTTATTTATTTACACTAAAATCTATTTGGTATGTTTAGCAAAATATATAATAATAGGCCTAATAATAATAATAACAATAACAATAATAATAACAATACACAGAAACGTTATTCGTCTTGGTATACAAAACATAACGGTAAACCTTGAGCGATCAACGATACCGTGAAATCATTGGAACACTCGAACACATACGACTGATACGCTTCAGTGGAGTTAATAACCCGCATCACACACTACCCGTTAACAGTCACAACCGGTTAAAAGATTTGAGAACGAGGATAAAGATTGTGAAAAGAAACACGTCCAAATGAATTAAAGCCTGGCACGACTGATCTTTTTCACAAACACCCGTTTGATTCCTTTGTCATATCATGTAACGTTCGTAAATGATGAAGCGTGCCAAGACGGTTCTTTAGGAATGTTATCCGATACAGAATTCAAAGTGTGGACCTGCTATACGTGCGTGGAAAACACGTATACTGCCACTACTACTTACTAGTAGAGACCATGAAACCGTGAGATCATTGTTTATGGTAAATCCAGACTATTTTAGGGATTGATATTATAATTTCAAACAGTTTGTCACACACGTCAAGCCTTCGGCGTGTTTAATCCTGTCTCCTCTGCGTACAATTTCGGTAACAAATTAATTAGTTAGTTGTCGATTCCTTCTATTACTGAGGTTTTCTTTGTTCAATCAACCGTTTGTTTTTCACGCACAAGTACATTTATATAACGATTGTTTAATGAGGCCAAAGAAACAGTTTAGGGCCTACTATTTGAAATTAACGGAGAATGATTCTGACACGCACGTACACACACACACACACACACACACACACAGGCGCGTGCACATCCTTGAGTTAGCAGAGAGTGTAATATGTTTCCGATTAACAGTTTCTTGTTTGGTGGATTTTTTTTGGATATTTTTTTTTTGGGGGGGGAGGGGGTGTTGTTTTTTAACAAGTATAATTTCATATTAATTACATTTCCTTGTTTATAATATCATTGTGTTTTTAAAAATACTTAAGTTATATGTTTTTAGTCGTTTATAGGAATATAGTAGTTCAAATATTTTATTGGAACCCGTCAGGGCGATCAACTTAAACAAACCAAAATCTGAAATTTTAAAATTCGTTTTACACTTAAAAGCGTACGTGCGACTTTAATTTTATTTATTTATTTATTTATTTATTTATTATCTTTAAGCATGTAAAAAAAACTAAATAATAATACCAAAAAAAAAAATACGCACACAACCACCGATGCTTAACAAAAGTGGTTATACAATGACTTGAATCAGCAAATATTATAATCATTTGCATAACCTGTACTAACGTAATGTCGTGATTAACTATTTTATCTTTCCTTCATTAATAAGACGGATGCAGACATGCAACAATGAAATTTATGCGCTCTTCAGTAGAAAAAAAAAAGCATTTAATAATTATCGGCCTTGGTAAAAATTCCGAAAAAAAGGAACCTTTAATCCTTACATAATTAACTAACAACTAGAATTGTAATGTGTTGTCATTTGACGCAAACAAAGGTTTCCTCGAGAATCTTTGGCGAAAAATATAAAGTACATGTTTACAGAAAATCTTTATAGTGTATGTATTCTATTAAAATACAAGCCTTTTTTTTTTTCGGGGGGGGGGGGGGGGGGGGTTGTTTTGGCTTTGTTGTTGGGGTTTTTGAGGGGTGTGTGTGTGTATATTGTTGTTGTTTTGTTTGTTGTTGGGGGTTTTTTGGGGGGAGGGGGGTTGTTTGACAATATAGATGTATTTTTATGGGCATGTCATTCAAGATATAAACCTTTATATTTAACAAGAAAAATTATAAATATTGGGGTCATTATCCAACTTTGAGGCAGGCCATTTAAAGTTCTTAAATAAGTCGCTATCAGGTAAACAATACCGAACACGTTAAATAAGAGAACAAATACCTTAAAACAAAACTGTAGTAAAATCTCACCTGAACCAAGCCACACGAATCACACACTAACTGCTACCCTACTCTCACACTTGCCAACTAATACAGGTAAGACGAACACTGACCACTTAATTTATGTCACGTGATTTCAATCGCAAAGTGTGAATGCAGCGCAGGTCATTCGGTGTTTACCTAAAATTGGTCGTAAACAGTTATACACACGATGTAATTTGTTTTTCACAAAACAATACCCCCACCTCATCCTCGATGAATTGTTTGCATTACTATTTTTCAATGAACCGGTACGTAGGATTATTGTAGTTCTACGGAGCGTAACAAAGGCGGTTATACTTGAATCAGCAAGCGTAATCATTTGTATAACCTGTACTAACATGTTGTCGCGATAAACTATTTTATCTTTCCTTCATTAATTGGACGGACGCAGTCAAGCAACAAAGAAATTTATTTGCTATTCACTGGAAAGAAAATTAACATTTATTATTTATCTTGTCTCGATAAAATTCTAAATAAGGGAACATCGCTGAGATCTAACGGAACGTTGTAGGCCTATAACGTTTTAGTATTTTTATGTATCAAAAGTAAATAGATGTATTTTATTGGAATCGACCGGCCTCGGTGGCGTCGTGGCAGGCCATCGGTCTACAGGCTGGTAGGTACTGGGTTCGGATCCCAGTCGAGGCATGGGATTTTTAATCCAGATACCGACTCCAAACCATGAGTGAGTGCTCCGCAAGGCTCAATGGGTAGGTGTAAACCACTTGCACCGACCAGTGGTCCATAACTGGTTCAACAAAGGCCATGGTTGTGCTATCCTGCCTGTGGGAAGCGCAAATAAAAGATCCCTTGCTGCCTATCGGAAGAGTAGCCCATGTAGTGGCGACAGCGGGTTTCCTCTCAAAATCTGTGTGGTCCTGAACCATATGTCTGACGCCATATAACCGTAAATAAAATGTGTTGAGTGCGTCGTTAAATAAAACACTTTTTTTTTTTTTCTTTTTTTTGGAATCGGTGAATAGTTGCATTTCATATGTATTAGTTTTAATATGCATTAATACCACTATCGAATTATTCGCATGTCTGAGTATCTGTTAAGTGCCTGTAAAATCGGTTGTTTAGCAATTTATCGTTAATATTGTTTTCGATTCCACAGTTAAACGATAAGTTTAGGTACGCGCAGAATTTATTTAGCAGTTACATCGAAGATCATAATATATACATTCTTTTCTATGGGAAAGTGCATATAAAAGAGCACTTGCTGATTTTTGATAGGAGTAGCCTATGTGGTAGCAGAACGTTTCCTCTCTCTCACTCTAGACTAAGTGTTAAAGGGTGTATACTATCAAATCAAATCCCATAGACGACAATAGTAAAATATGTGGCTAAAACTCCTACCTGCAGCGTATCAACCCCTGACCCTTAAAGTGAATCAGAAAAGAAATGGGGGTCAAACTGTTCATTTCTGAAATAACGGATGAAACCGTTACTTTACCATGGTTTACGCTGTTTGCCAAATTAAATAGCCAAATGCGAATGACTTGAATTCGGCGAATATATCGCATTACTAATTCGCCGAAAAGCTGTTTCGCAAATCGTCTGCCCTCTATACGGTATAGCCATTTCATTACGGTTTGACTAACTGAAAGTTGAATTTGGTACAGTTTTTTCTGACCAAATCACAGAACTTAAGAAATGTAACGCTACTCTCTTCATTTGTACAATTTTAATCTCGAAAGAAAAAGAAAACCGAAAACTAATCATTTTTTTAAAAATAATAACATGCTATTTACATGTTTTTATTAGACATGCTTTTAACAATGAATGTGAAAGTTGTATTGTCTGTTTAATATTTCATAGAGGGTTTTTTTTAATAAATAATAACAATAATAAATATAGAATGTATACTAGTATTATATTTGTTGGTGTGTTGAGGGGGGGGGGGGGGGGCACATATTCAACTAAAAAAAGACACATTTTAATCATAAACGTCATGACAAAGCTTTTTACATAATACACGCAAGAATTTACGAATAATAAATTTTAAAATCGTTACTAATAATGAGCGTTTGTGAGGAATCCATACACACTGTTAGTCTGTTGCGAGGGCGGGGTGCGCAATGCGTATTATTCAGAATTAGAGGCAGTGTGTTCGACGTAAGCGCACTCATACAATTTCGACCATGCCACCAGTTCCTTTGTGTGTGCAGTGTACTGAAGGATAACAAACATGGCGCCACAAATCCTTTTACCGCCAACATTTATCAGACCAACCTTTTTTCATCTCCCTATAATTAAAAAACAAAACTTACATCAAACGAAATGTTCGTACCAATTTTTCATTTAATATGGCGTCAGACATATGGTTAAGGACCACACAGGTATTGAGGGAAGAAACCCGCTGTCGCCACTTGATGGGCTACTCTTAGTAGATTAGCAGCAAGGGATCTTTTATATGCACTATCCCACAGACAGGGTAGTACATACCACGGCCTTTGATATACAGTCGTGGTGCACTGGTTCGAACGAGAAATGGCCCAATGGGCCCACCGACGGGTATCTATCCTAGACCGACCGCGCTTCGAGCGAACGTTTTACCACTGGGCTATGTCTCGCCTCACGTTTGAGTAGAAAAAAGTATCGCTTTCTGGATCGTATTTACTTCAATCTTGTATCATTGTTCAGGGGGCAAGACTGCAAACAGTCTTCTGGAGATTAGTTCTGTTTGACATATAGACAGTCGTACGTGACGGGGGTGGGGGAGGAGGGGACGGGGAGCAACTGCTAACCTCAGACCTTTTTACCATTACATTTATTTCCATCATTCTACCCGCAAAATTAGTTGTAATTCATGTAAAAATGCGTAGTGGTTCGTTTGCAACTCTATATGTCTGTTTGGCATTAATGCTATTATAAATAAATATTGTTATCCAGATTCGCTCATTTTTTGTTTAATACGGGCAGAAAAGCAGCTATACTAGTATATATATATCAATCAAGATAAGTATTTTTTAAATTTAATTTCAAAATGTTTCTAAAACTTTAAAATTATAGGTGGAATTTAAAAGATTACAAACCATTTCTGTTGCCAAAATATATCGTTTCTCGTCGGCTTCAGATGATTACACTCCACCAAAATGTGGCGCACAGTCAGAGTACACACTGAGGATGAGAAACCTCCTTTAAAATGAATGAATAAATGCATTAAGTTAGATCGAGTCACATCCAGCCCTACCCCTTATTGATATCAATATTGGATACAAGGCTGGTAGGTACAGGGTTTGCAGCCAGGTACCGGCTCCCACCCAGAGCGAGTTTTAACGACTCCGTGCGTAGGTATAAGACCACTACACCCTCTTCTCTCTCATTAAACACTAACAACTAACCCACTGTCCTGGCCAGACAGCCCAGATAGCTAAGTGTGTGCTCAAGACAGCGTGCTTGAACCTTAATTGGATAGAAGCACGAAAATAAGTTGAAAAGAAATGAAAATGAAATAAGCGAGCCTTCATTAGCCGTTTCACCAATCAGCGTGCTTGCTGCTAATCGAAAAGAGTAGCCCATGAAGTGGCGACAGCGGGTTTCCTCTCTCAATATATGTGTGGTCCTTAACCATATGTCTGACGCCATATAACCGTAACAAGCCCGTAGCCAGGATTTTTGAAGGGGGGGGGGGGGGGTCTTTTTGGTATTAAAAGGGCACTTGCGAGCGTGGATTTTTGAAGGGGCGTTCTTTTTGGTATTAAAAGGGCACTTGGCACTTGGCCGGGGGCTGCCGGGGGGGGGGGGGGGGGCTCTAGCCTAGTTTGAAAGGGCACTTCAGAAAAAGGGGGGTTCGTTCGAACCCTACGAACCCCCCTGGCTACGGGCTTGCGTAAATATAATGTGTTGAGTGCGTCGTTAACAAAAAAAAAAAATGATTGCCTTCCTTCAACAGTACTAGAGTACATTGATGTATTAATCATCGGTTATTGGATGTCAAACATTTGATGTTTACATATAGTCGTAGAGCGGCTATTGAAGGCCTGTCGATTGTTGAAACGGTTAATGAAAGAAAACAATATTTTATTTAACGACGCACTCAACATATTTTATTTACGGTTATATGACGTCATGGGCTACTCTTTTCGATTAGCAGCAAGGGATCTCTTATATGCACCATCCCACTGACCGGGTAGTACATAAAACATTTCCTTCTTCCGTCTTCCAATAGCCGATGATTAATAAATCAATGCTATCTAGTCGTGTCGTTAAGCAAAACTAACTTGTTTGCTACAGTAGTGTGTGTTGTCCTTTGTTTACGGACAGTGTCATCTATTTGAATGATGTGCATTTATTTACCTTGGTCATCTCTGAGGGACATGGGAGACCTCACCAACAAATGCGGTATTGGAACGTGGTACAAAACACTCATTTGATGCACAGCCGGTCCAGGATCGATACCCATCGGTGGGCTCATTGAGCTATTTTTCGTTCCAGCCAGTGCACCACAACTGGTATATGGGATGGTGCATATAAAACATCCGTTGCTACTAATGCAAAAATTATAGCGGGTTTCCTCTCCAAGACTATATATCAAAATTACCAAATGCTTGACATGCAATGACCTCCGATGTTTAATAAACCAGTGTGCTCTAGTGGTGTTATTAAACAAAACAAACTTTAACTTTGTTGCCGACTACATCTCAACTTTAATCAACGACGATTCGTATAACAGGCATGGGTGGCCAAAATGTGTGCAGTATACGAGGGTTTATACTAAACTGTAATAGCAGTCACTTCGTTAATTTTGCCAGTGTCATAGAAGTGGTTTGTGATACACGGATGCCATCTGCCATTGTAATCCATGTTACATTGGCCAATTTCAGATGAAGATTGCCAATAGAACGGGTTCTCGTTGGCACTAACAATATACACCATTTCGAACATACGTTATATAAGCATTTATTTTTACTCCCCCTGCGCGTGCTGTAACCTCACCGTGGTGCAGGGGTGTAACATTCTCTTTGAGAATGGCCAATACAGCACAAATCCCATTGTTTTCTTCGGGATACAATGGGATTTGTGCTGTAACCTCACCGTGGTGCAGGGGTGTAACATTCTCTTTGAGAATGGCCAATACAGCACAAATCCCATTGTTTTCTTCGGGATACAATTAAAATTTTGAATAAAAGTCAGTATCTATCTGTGATATTTGTATTTCTGCACAGTTCTTTACACCGTGTTTTTATTTAACTGTTGAATGTTTATATTGATGTTGATCATCACTTTATTTGTTTGCATTATCATAGTTTGACACCCAATAGCCGATGTATTTTTCGTGCTGGGATGTCGTTAAACATTCATTCATTCATTCATTCATTTATTTTCACTCCAAAATTGAGAATATTTTCGTCTCAGTTTTTTGCTATTTGACAGCATCTGGCTGTAGTCCGAACAGGTGGTTGATTGACCGATTCACTCCGGCTGTCTCTTGCGCTATACACCCATGTCCCACAAAGTCAATGCAACATATTACAAAATAACATGGGCAAAATCCAACCAGAAGGTTTACCATTAAAAAGACAAATTGTTTTAATTCTTCCCCAATTACTAGAAGTGAATATGTGAACCACAACATATGTCTTAATTAGGAAATATACTGGACAGTGATGAACGGACTCTCACCCGGAAGTGGACCGGCCTCGGTGGCGTAGTGGTTAGGCCATCGGTCTACAGGCTGGTAGGTAATTGGTTCGGAACCCAGACGAGGCATGGGATTTTTAATCCAGATACCGACTCCAAACCCTGAGTGAGTGCTCCACAAGGCTCAATGGGTAGGTGTAAACCACTTGCACTGACCAGTGATCCATAACTAGTTCAACTAAGGCCATGGTTTGTGCTATCCTGCCTGTGGGAAGCGCAAATAAAAGATCCCTTGTTGCTAATCGGAAAGAGTAGCCCATGTAGTGGTGACAGCGGGTTTCCTCTCAAAATCTGTGTGGTCCTTAACCATATGTCTGATGCCATATAACCGTAAATAAAATGTGTCGAGTGCGTCGTTAAATAAACATTTCTTTCTTTTTCTCTCACCCGGAAGTGAACTGTGTAGTAAGACCTTACATTTAAGTGACATAAAGCGAACCGTTGCAAAATAAAGATAACTAAATTGAAACGAACGAACAGTCATGGTCACTCCTATGTCTACCCCTTTACGAATTTAATAAATATAATTAAATAAACAATATAATTATATTAGGACAGCCCGTTCCAAAATAGCGTCATGATCGTTGTTAAAGATAAAATAGTTCTATCATAAGCATCATAAATATTTACCATCTTCCCTACTTTACAGACAGGTCAAAGTTGCCGCTATCAAGTATATTCCCTTCTTCAATTACCTGGATCAAGCCACTGGCCAGGCAAGTACTTAAACGTTTTCACCAAGCTAGTTATTTTACACCTTGATATTGTTTTTAGTTAAAGGGACATTCCTGAGTTTGCTGCAATGTTTCAGATTTTATCGACTAAATAAGACTTTTTGACGACTGTAATTACATATCAAATATATTTTTCTGCATAAATTATTAGTGGCTGTATATTAAACGTGTTTCTGGCCGTTCTAATATTTGTACTAGGTTAAATTTCATTTTATTTCCTAAAAAAGATTGTTTCGTACGTACGAAATTATTTGAAGACAAAATCCAGTTTGGGCTTTTTACAAATATTAAGACGACCAGAAACACATTGAATATGCAGACAATGATATTCTAAACAAGAAAGTATATTTAATATGCAAGTTTAATCGTAGAAATATTTTATTAGTCGGAAACATCTTACAATGCAGCAAACTCGGGAATGTCCCTTTAATAATAATGCAAATATTAAATTGGGATCCATTAATATATAGTCATTTATTACAAATACAGTACATGTATCAACACACAGTAGCGTACTTTCTTTGTTTTAACTTTATTAACGTGCCTATATCCAAAACAAAAAGGTTCAGGTACAGTAGTCTACTTTTTGTGACTAGGGGGTTGGGGGGGGGGGGGGGGTGATAAAGGGGAAAATTAGAGATACTACAGCTTAATTACTTCAAATGCAATATTTTAAAAGTATAGTTTTCTCCTAAGAATTACTTTTTTATATATATATATAAAACGCTTGCTGAATAGAAGCGGGTTTTTTCTTAAATGCTAGTATCTAGAAATATGATATATTTTGTATGTGAGCAGAGATGTTTTGGTGTCGAATACTTGTCAACGCTAAGTTGATAAAACATAAGCAAAATAAAACAAAATCATCGTGTAGAGAAGGTCGAGAAACACTTGGCCATGTTAACCATAAATAAAACCTACAAGTTGTAGTTTTAAATTATATTTTCTTCTTTCGTTCATTTTTATTTTCTGTAAATATGGACAATCGAATTCAATATGACATAATATATATATATATATATATATATATATATATATATACTACTTTTTACGTTTGGATTTTTTATATATCATTGTCAAAGCTTTTCTCGAACTCATTTCACTTTTAGTATTGTATACAGGTGTGGTCTTTTTGGGACACTGGTCAACATTCTGTGACCGCTGCTCGTTCTCGCATACGCTTAGTCTACTGGAGTTAGAAGTATGAGTATTCGTATCCCACTTTCCTTCGAAAACGTCCACACCTCCTTCACCAGGTGGTGAGAGATGTTCCTGATCAGTGCCCTTACAGTCGGTCATCTGTTTCGGCGAATTTAGATCGTTCTCGTCCGGTTTTCGAATCATCGGAGAACATTCTACACTCGCCACGTAGTTGTTCATAGTAGGTCTCAGAGCCACGGACTCGTCGGAAGACAGTCCCACTAGACAAGGACTTGGGAAGCGTCGTCTGCCAATGTTCGAATCTGATTTGTCCATTAACACCACGCAACTCCGCGAACGCGTCATCGGGGTGAGAGATTCCTTGCTCCCAGTACTAGAGGACATGTCCGTTAAACTGGTGGTGTTGGCGGCAGAATGTGCATCCACCGAGCTGGCGGTAGAAGACGCATTCACAGAATCAACCATGTTGCCGGCAGAGGGAGAGTCCGCTGAACCGACGGTGTTCGAGTCGTTGGGGTAACAATGGACATACTCCTTCCAGGTCATAAACAATCTTCTTCTGTGTTTGTTTTTAGGAAAATCGGAGAAACAAAAACGGTTGTAATTAGGGGAATTAGACATGCGTCTGTCGCGAGTGATTTGTTGCTGCCGTCGAGAACAGTTGTAGGTCGAGTCACTGAAAAGTAAAAACAAAAACAAAAGATATAATTAAGTACGAAATACTCTGAATTAGTTTTCTTATACTTTTTTTTTTTCCATAGCCCTTCTTCTCGTTGGAGTTTTTAGGTGTTTGATTAGTACCAGTCGATGGAACACTCGTGCGCGCTACGCTATTAATTCATTTCATTTCAACCTTTATCGTGCTTATATCCAATTAAGGTTCAAGCACGCTGTCCTGGGAACACACCTCAACTATCTGGGCTGTCTGTACAGGAGAGTGGGTTAGTTACTAGTGGTTAGTGAGAGAGAAGAGGGTGTAGTGGTCTTACACCTACGCAATAAGTCGTTAGAAACACAGACAATATAGCGTATTATACATTAGTGTTCCATCGACTGGTACTAATCAACCATCTAGGAACTCCAACCAGGACTCGAACGCCCGTGGATCCATTGTGCACTCCCAATAAATCTTGTCGTCTACCTCTTGTACTAACTAAAAAAGTGAAAAAAAGAAGTTTAGCAACTATTGTACTACAATATATGAGTATCAGTGAATGCCCAGATGTACTTAAAATTGTATTTCTGTTAATGACATCAATGCTAAAACTCCGAAAGCCAAGGTACCCATTCCGGTCAGATACTCCCATTTTGAATGGGTACCTTGGCTTCCGAAGATGCTAGAAAACATGCTATGATGCATATCCAAGAAAGCTGGCAAAGGTTTAGCGTTAGGCGAATAGTTTTGAAATTTTGACCTCAACACCAGTCTTAGTGTAATGCCAGGCAGCTGGGTTTTTTGGTGGGTTTTTTATATTTTTTATTTGTTTGGTGTGCATGCCGGGTAATCATCCCCCATCTGGGGTCATACAATCGGGAGACACACCCATAATCGCACCCGTGAAATGGGTGAAACTCGGTGTATGTGGCTTTACACCTACCCATTGAGCCTAGCGGGGCATTCACTCTGGGTTGGAGCCGGTACTGGTATGAAAGTCCCACATTGCCTCAGGTGGGATACGAACCCAGTACCTACCAGTCTGAAGTCCGATGGCATAACCAAGAAACCACCGACGCCGGTTCCAAGGCAGCTGTTGATAATATACAGATGGAAGAAACAAGGGATCAGATAAACAGTAAAGGAAAGAGTGACTGCAACTAAAACCGCCATTCACAGTGTCAGTATGTCCAGAGTGTTACTGACATTTACAGTCCGTCCCATCATCATACAAAACTGTTTTGTGTAAATACTTTCAGTTTGGTTTGACGTAAAAAGAAAAGTAAAAGTGTTTAAAAAAAAAAAAAAAAAACCCACCCCACTAATTTTGTGTGCAATTTAGAAAACAATCGGTTCAGAAATAAATAACCTGTAGTAAATTTAATAGTATGAAAAAAGGCATTCCCTGTTGGAAGGATTATAGTCCACATTACTGATATTCAAGGCCCCATTTACATCAAATCATGTTATACAGAGACTACTACACTAGCTAGTAATACATTAAATTTGATTTATAATACCTAAAAAATAGTATTCCCTTCTTTATTTCTATCTGTATTGTGTAAGGAATATTCAAAATTTTTCACCACACAGTGAAAGATACACATTTTGCGCATTGACATGACGCTAATATATATATATATATATATATTTAAACCCAAGAAGACGTGCTCAACAAGTGATCAATGTCATAACCAACCTGGACAGTACGAGCAATTTTTTCCAAAACACCCTACACTATATTGGGTGCCCCCTCAAAAGAAGAATAAAGAAGATACCCCTACTGAATATGGAATTATTTAAAAAGTAACTGATATTTCAAACCATTACTATATGGATATTAGCCACCTTCCGTGTAAATTTGAGGCCCATAGGTCAAATATTGTTAACATAAAAGTTAAAGTTTGTTTTGTTTAACGACACTACGGGAGGACATTGATTTATTAATCATCGGCTATTGGATGTCAAACATTTGGTAATTTTGACATATAGTCTTAGAAGGGCAATAAATGTATAATACCGGCCTCGGTGGCGCAGTGGTTAAGCCATCGGACTACAGGCTGGTAGGTACAGGGTTCGCAGCCCGGTACCGGCTCCAACCCAGAGCGAGTTCTTAAGGGCTCAATGGCCACTACACACTCTTCTCTCTCACTAACCACTAACCAACTAACAACTAATCCACTGTCCTGGACAGACAGCCCAGATAGTTGAGGTGTGTACCCAGGATAGCGTGCTTCAACCTTAATTGATATAAGCACGAAAATAAGTTGAAATGTATTAAACTGCAAATCTGAAAATACTGCTTTAGTGAAGTCCATTTGCGGCAAGAGGGAACCGATGAATTGGCATATATCAAGACAAGACAAGACAAAACCATACAGTATATTTATGGTTTTAGAGATATTAGAGATACTACAGCTTAATTACTTCAAATGCAATATTTTAAAAGTATAGTTTTCTCCTAAGAATTACCTTTTTTATATATATAAAACGCTTGCTGAATAGAAGCGGGTTTTTTCTTAAATGCTAGTATCTAGAAATATGATATATTTTGTATGTGAGCAGAGATGTTTTGGTGTCGAATACTTGTCAACGCTAAGTTGATAAAACATAAGCAAAATAAAACAAAATCATCGTGTAGAGAAGGTCGAGAAACACTTGGCCATGTTAACCATAAATAAAACCTACAAGTTGTAGTTTTAAATTATATTTTCTTCTTTCGTTCATTTTTATTTTCTGTAAATATGGACAATCGAATTCAATATGACATAATATATATATATATATATATATATATATATATATATATATATATATATATATATATATATACTACTTTTTACGTTTGGATTTTTTATATATCATTGTCAAAGCTTTTCTCGAACTCATTTCACTTTTAGTATTGTATACAGGTGTGGTCTTTTTGGGACACTGGTCAACATTCTGTGACCGCTGCTCGTTCTCGCATACGCTTAGTCTACTGGAGTTAGAAGTATGAGTATTCGTATCCCACTTTCCTTCGAAAACGTCCACACCTCCTTCACCAGGTGGTGAGAGATGTTCCTGATCAGTGCCCTTACAGTCGGTCATCTGTTTCGGCGAATTTAGATCGTTCTCGTCCGGTTTTCGAATCATCGGAGAACATTCTACACTCGCCACGTAGTTGTTCATAGTAGGTCTCAGAGCCACGGACTCGTCGGAAGACAGTCCCACTAGACAAGGACTTGGGAAGCGTCGTCTGCCAATGTTCGAATCTGAATTGTCCATTAACACCACGCAACTCCGCGAACGCGTCATCGGGGTGAGAGATTCCTTGCTCCCAGTACTAGAGGACATGTCCGTTAAACTGGTGGTGTTGGCGGCAGAATGTGCATCCACCGAGCTGGCGGTAGAAGACGCATTCACAGAATCAACCATGTTGCCGGCAGAGGGAGAGTCCGCTGAACCGACGGTGTTCGAGTCGTTGGGGTAACAATGGACATACTCCTTCCAGGTCATAAACAATCTTCTTCTGTGTTTGTTTTTAGGAAAATCGGAGAAACAAAAACGGTTGTAGTTAGGGGAATTAGACATGCGTCTGTCGCGAGTGATTTGTTGTTGCCGTCGAGAACAGTTGTAGGTCGAGTCACTGAAAAGTAAAAACAAAAACAAAAGTTATAATTAAGTACGAAATACTCTGAATTAGTTTTCTTATACTTTTTTTCTTCTCCATAGCCCTTCTCCTCGTTGGAGTTTTTAGGTGTTTGATTAGTACCAGTCGATGGAACACTCGTGCGCGCTACGCTATTAATTCATTTCATTTCAACCTTTATCGTGCTTATATCCAATTAAGGTTCAAGCACGCTGTCCTGGGAACACACCTCAACTATCTGGGCTGTCTGTACAGGAGAGTGGGTTAGTTACTAGTGGTTAGAGGGTGTAGTGGACTTACACCTACGCAATAAGTCGTTAGAAACACAGACAATATAGCGTATTATACATTAGTGTTCCATCGACTGGTACTAATCAACCATCTAGGAACTCCAACTAGGACTCGAACGCCCGTGGATCCATTGTGCACTCCCAATACATCTTGTCGTCTACCTCTTGTACTAACTAAAAAAGTGAAAAAAAGAAGTTTAACAACTATTGTACTACAATATATGAGTATCAGTGAATGCCCAGATGTACTTAAAATTGTATTTCTGTTAATGACATCAATGCTAAAACTCCGAAAGCCAAGGTACCCATTCCGGTCAGATACTCCCATTTTGAATGGGTACCTTGGCTTCCGAAGATGCTAGAAAACATGCTATGATGCATATCCAAGAAAGCTGGCAAAGGTTTAGCGTTAGGCGAATAGTTTTGAAATTTTGACCTCAACACCAGTCTTAGTGTAATGCCAGGCAGCTGGGGTTTTTGGTGGGTTTTTTATATATTTTTTATTTGTTTGGTGTGCATGCCGGGTAATCATCCCCCATGTGGGGTCATACACTCGGGAGACGCACCCATAATCGCACCCGTGAAATGGGTGAAACTCGGTGTATGTGGCTTTACACCTACCCATTGAGCCTAGCGGGGCATTCACTCTGGGTTGGAGCCGGTACTGGTATGAAAGTCCCACATTGCCTCAGGTGGGATACGAACCCAGTACCTACCAGTCTGAAGTCCGATGGCATAACCAAGAAACCACCGACGCCGGTTCCAAGGCAGCTGTTGATAATATACAGATGGAAGAAATAAGGGATCAGATAAACAGTAAAGGAAAGAGTGACTGCAACTAAAACCGCCATCCACAGTGTCAGTATGTCCAGAGTGTTACTGACATTTACAGTCCGTCCCATCATCATACAAAACTGTTTTGTGTAAATACTTTCAGTTTGGTTTGACGTAAAAAGAAAAGTAAAAGTGTTTTGGAAAAAAAAAAAAACCCACCCCACCAATTTTGTGTGCAATTTAGAAAACAATCGGTTCAGAAATAAATAACCTGTAGTAAATTTAATAGTATGAAAAAAGGCATTCCCTGTGGGAAGGATTATAGTCCACATTACTGATATTCAAGGCCCCATTTACATCAAATCATGTTATACAGAGACTACTACACTAGCTAGTAATACATTAAATTTGATTTATAATACCTAAAAAATAGTATTCCCTTCTTTATTTCTATCTGTATTGTGTAAGGAATATTCACAATTTCTCACCACACAGTGAAAGATACACATTTTGCGTATGGACATGACGCTAATATATATATATATATATATATATATATATATATATATATATATATATATATATATATATATATTTAAACCCAAGAAGACTTGCTCAACAAGTGATCAATGTCATAACCAACCTGGACAGTACGAGCAATTTTTTCCAAAACACCCTACACTATATTGGGTGCCCCCTCAAAAGAAGAAGAAAGAAGATACCCCTACTGAATATGGAATTATTTAAAAAGTAACTTTGATATTTCAAACCATTACTATATGGATATTAGCCACCTTCCGTGTAAATTTGAGGCCCATAGGTCAAATATTGTTAACATAAAAGTTAAAGTTTGTTTTGTTTAACGACACTACGGGAGGACATTGATTTATTAATCATCGGCTATTGGATGTCAAACATTTGGTAATTTTGACATATAGTCTTAGAAGGGCAATAAATGTATAATACCGGCCTCGGTGGCGCAGTGGTTAAGCCATCGGACTACAGGCTGGTAGGTACAGGGTTCGCAGCCCGGTACCGGCTCCAACCCAGAGCGAGTTCTTAAGGGCTCAATGGCCACTACACACTCTTCTCTCACTAACCACTAACCAACTAACAACTAAACCACTGTCCTGGACAGATAGCCCAGATAGTTGAGGTGTGTACCCAGGATAGCGTGCTTCAACCTTAATTGATATAAGCACGAAAATAAGTTGAAATGTATTAAACTGCAAATCTGAAAATACTGCTTTAGTGAAGTCCATTTGCGGCAAGAGGGAACCGATGAATTGGCATATATCAAGACAAGACAAGACAAAACCATACAGTATATTTATTCAGTTATTGGAAGGAAGGAAATGTTTTAGTTAACGACGCACTCAACACATTTTATTTATGGTTATATGGCGTCGGACATATGGTTAAGGACCACACAGATATTGAGCGAGGAAACCCGCTGTCGCCACTTCATTGGCTACTCTTTTCGATTAGCAGCTAGGGATCTTTTATATGCACCATCCCACAGATAGGATAGCACATACCACGGCCTTTGATATACCAGTCGTGGTGCACTGGCTGGAGCAAGAAATAGCCCAATGGGTCCACCGACGGGGATCGATCCTAGACCGACCGCGCATCAAGCGAACTCTTTACCACTGGGCTACGTATTCCCCAGGCCGAAAGTCAGCTCAAGTCGCCAAATTATTAACAGTAGTGAGAAGTCGAAGTCGCCGTAATATTCTGGACTAAATCCCAACAAGACCCCTACTCGTTTATTGTCAGAGCTCACTTGGCACCTTGTCGCCGTATGTCGGACAGTGTTTTTACTTTGGCGCCAGACTGTTTCCTCGCGTAAACGTGAATGAATCCAGTACAAAACCCCACTCGGACAAAACCCCACTTGACAAAACCCCACAAGAGAAACCCCACTTGGACAAAAGTTCACTCATTAATCAGAATTTTGGACAAAACCCCACTCGGAAATATGTCTAAGTGCACTTCAAACGAATGGTTTTTAATCGAAATTCTGGTTGTGTTTATTTCTAAAGAATCCTCTAATGACACATTGCAAAGGTATGTTTAGTAGTAGATGGCTTCCCTTAATTGCTAGTTACATCACAATTGATCTGCATATAAAATCTGAATTCTGCACACACAAAAAAAACCACTGAAATATTTCCAAAAGCACCAGGAAACCTATACAGAACTTTTTACAGCTATGCAGGATCGGTGCAATGAGCTTAGCTTCATTGTCGATCTCAGCACAGTGACTACTGACTTTGAGCAGATAGTGATCAATGCTGTGCGTTCAGCCTTTGGACCTCATGTCAACGTCCATGGACAATATCATCTAACTCAGCCTACATGGAGGAAAATCCAGAGTCTGGGTTTGGTACAGTGTTATCGTGAGGAGGAAGACGTTAAGCTCTTCTGTGGAATGATAGATGGTCTTGCTTTTCTGCCAGAAGATGGAGTACCTGAGGGCATGGTCTACCTCCGTGAGAACATTCCTGATGGTCTAGAATCCCTTTTGGAGTACTTTGATAGCATCTATGTGTCCGGTACTTACGTCAGATACAGATACCCCAGCGTCCAGATGAATCTTTACCTCCTCTTCGCATGCGTCGCAAGTAACCTATGTATCCACCATCCATATGGAATGTACACACCATCACTCTTCAATGTGGTTCCAGAACCAACAACATCTGTGAGGGTTGGAACAATGCCTTTTTCAAGCTGGTAGGACATGCTCACCCCACCATCTGGAGAACCATTAGCAGCATTCACAAGGGCCAGGCTCAGATTGCCACTACATTGCTAAGTGAAGAGCATGGTGGTTCACCAACCAAACGTATACGCCGCTACACACTGACCATCGTGATGGTACCAAGTCAGTTCCTGAAACATCGAGGGGCATTGGACTCTGTGTGCAATGGAAGTAGAGACGGTTGTATTGTTATATTTGTGTTAAATGAATAAAAAGAAGAAGAAAGCTTATTGTTTTGTTTAATATGAGTGAAGTGGGGTTTTGTCCAAATGGGCTGTCGAATGAGTGGTGTTCTGTCCAGTGGGGTTTTGTCCGAGTGCGTTTTTGTCCAGTGGTGTTATGTCCGGTTACCACGTGAACCGGCATATTAACAGGAAATGGTTTATACGCACGCGCATTGTAGTTTTTACCTTGTTCAATGTATTATAAAAATCAACCAACAAATGTTAATATTCATGCCAGTTTCTGTTGTGAAGAGATTAAACACAGTCACCAGTACCACTTCCAAGCTAACTTGCGATGAGGACAGACGTCTCGCCATGTACTCTCGAGTTCCCCCCCTACCCCCCCCCCTCCCCCCCCCCCCCCCACCTGGGGGGACTCTTACTGAGTTACGAGAAGCTACTTGAGTATCGCGTCTCGTACACCGGGTCACGGGCTTCCGTGACTTTGGTGTACGGCGACGCGATCGTACAGAAGAAGAGGAGGAGATGGAGGAAGAGGAAAAGTGCGCCAGGAACGGCACGGGGGGGGGGGGGGGCAAAACTGGTGGCTCAACCGCCAGCAGCAGTCCCTTCTGCGACACCGCCCCCAGCCCAGCCTGAGTCGAGGAAACCAGCTACGCCGGAACCGTCGACCACCGTGAGGGACAGACTCAACACCGCCCTGTAAAGGCCCTCCATCGCTGACCACTACGTGGCCCAGACAGAACTGGCCGGTATCCCCGGTACTGCCAGTCGTCAAGCCACCGGCCCGATCAGCCGCCGTTGGAAAGAGGAATGCCGTCGCTCAGCCGAGCGACCAACCTGACAAGGCCCGGCCTCCTCTAACACCGGCACCGTCCCCCTCCGACTCGGAAGCCGTCTGGAAAGTTCAGATCGGGAAAATCAGATCCGGTTTCCTGAAGTTCGTGCAGAAAAGAATTGACTGCTCGGTCGAATATTTATATAATTTGCAGCATTTTAGAAGGACAGTCCAAAAATAAATAAGAGAAAGAAGAGAGGATCGGACTATTTAATAATATTAAAAAAAGAAAGTAATTTCGACATAAACTTTTGAACGAAAGTCTAAAAGTTTAAAGTCCGATCTATATGTCCACGTGAGTGGCCTCGTTAAGGCCGTTAGGGTGCACAGCTTGTAGGGACGAGGTGGGTTGCATCCCGTCAAGAAAACCCCTAGATTGACAGTCAATAGACGTTGAAGGTGTAGTGCTGTGCTGAAATACAGATCTTGAGAAGCCGGATCCGTCTGAACGAGAGAGAGAATCAGACTAGGGTATAGTCCAGTCGTCATGGGTTGGTATAGTGGTGCGGACGGGCCCGACTCCGGAGGATACAAGATGGTATCACAATAAAATAAAGTAAAGTCTAGAAAAGAGTAATAGGGGCCGACCTCGCTTCCTATTTCTTCTTAGAGTGGGGCGGTCAATCTTCCACTGCTGCTAGGACAGGCTCGGACATGTAGAGACTAAACGCGAACAACGGTGGTGTTCTGCAGAATGGCCGTCTTACGAGTCACGAAAAAAACAAGTCAACATAGTCAGACGGAGAAATAACGTGGAGGCAAGGAATCTCGCTAAAAGTGTTCCAGCGTTCAATCAGTTCCAATGGTCGCATACATCCCAGTAGAAACTTCACTTCGCTGACAAAAACAACAAAAGTGAAGGATCCCCAAGTCGAGCCGCGAAAGCACGCACAGTGTGCACAAACACGTCTTACCGCGACGAGCTCCAGACTGGGAATGTCACTTCACCTATTTTTATCAAACATCTCCCCTTTCTTCTGGGAAGAGAGAAGTCACTTTTCTCCTACTTTTTCAATTCTAGATTAGGGCCTGATACCCCCGTCGGTGGGACCATTGAACTATTTCTCGTTCCAGCCAGTGCACCACGACTGGTATATCAAAGGCCGTGGTATGTGCTATCCTGTCTGTGGGATGGTGCATATAAAAGATTCGTTGTTACTAATGAAAAAAATATAGCGGATTTCATGTCTAGACTATATGTCAAAATTACCAAATGTTTGACATCCAATAGCCGATGATTAATAAATCAATATGCTCTAGTTGTGTCGTTAAATAAAACAAACTTTTTTCTTCTTTTGTTTCACCCCTGTACCAAAATAGGATATTTAAACTATGCAGTTTTGGTGTTTTAATCGAAATATTTTGCGAGTTGGTATGGATTTTAACGTTATCCGTTATATACTCTTCAAGAAAAGTAGGGGAACCTGAAATATTAATGTTAATATCAACTATTAGACCGAACATACGTTTTGACCACAGACATCCTAGTAAAGAACGTTCAGGTCCGTTTATCAACACACCAAAACACATTCCATAGTTTGCATGTGCATCACGCAGTTGCCCCGTACACGTGCGTGGGGTGTCATTCTCGATTTTGACAATTTCCAGGAAGGTCGATTAATCATTGTCGAACATTATTTCTGTCAATCTTTTTCATTTTGTTGATCATACAGTTGTTATTGTTTTGTTTTTAGTCATTTTTATTGTTTGAATTTGCGATGCGGCGTATGCAACGCGATGAGCGTCTACGGGCTATTGGCATGCTGCAAACGAGCAGAAGTCAGCGTGAAGTGGCCAACACCTTCAATGTTTCGAAGTCAGTGATCAGCAGACTATGGAACAGGTACCAACAAATCCAAAATGTTGACGATCGACCCCGTTCAGGTCGTCCCAAGGCAACGACAGGAGTACAGGATCGATTCATTCATAACCAGGCTCTAAGAAATCGAGCTCAAACGGCAAATCAAATTGTTGCAAACCTTCATCAGGCTACTGGTGTCCGAGTTTTCATGCAGCCCATCTTCATGCTCGACGGCCACGGGTTGTGCCTACCTGGACAAATCGTTACATTGCCCACAGACGTGAATAGTGTAGGGAGCGTCAAAACTGGGGTATTCGTCGCTGGTCACGTGTCATGTTTTCAGATGAGTCCCTATTCACTTTGGACTTCCTTGACAGGCGTGGTCGGGTCTGGCGATGACGAAATGAATGGCACGTCAACGTCACAATGCGATTTTATGACAGATTTGGCGGTGGATCGGTTATGGTGTGGGGTGGTATCGCTATGACTGACAGAACCCCCCTTCATATTGTGCAAGGAAGGGTCACTGGGCAGTACTACCCTACCGGGACAACATACTGACACCGTTTGTCGTCCCGTTTGCTACGCGTGTCGGTGGACGTTTTGTTTTTCAGGACGACAATACCCGTGCTCACCGTGCACGAATCGTTAATGCTTACCTCCAGCAGCACAATATCTATCGACTACCATGGCCAGCAATGACCCCAGACCTTTCCCCCATTGAACACGTCTGGGGCATGATAGGGAGACGGTTGCGTCAACGTCAAAGACCGACGACCACGTTAGCGGAACTTGGTCAGGCACTGCAAGAGGAGTGGAACAGACTCCCTCAAATGGCCATTGGGAGACTCATATGCAGTATGCCTCGTCGACTGAATGAATGTCTGACAGATCGTGGCGGTATCACCCACTACTGATAAAAAAAGTCAACTTTCAAATTTGACTTCTGACCCCAATCGTCCTTCAAGATATTTGGTGGTCTTAAACCTACTGTAATACTGAACTACCGGTTGTAATGTTTGCCCAATTAATTCACTATTATCATATAACCATTCCCCACAGCTAATATACCTTACAATTTTGGCAATTGTAAATTCTTATTAGAGTTCCCCTACTTTTATTTTAGAGTATAGCATTGCATGCCAATTCATCGGTTCCCTTTTGCCGAAAACGGACAAGAAATAACAGTTGTATTATTTATAATTTGAATAAATATCAGTTTAATGCCTGCACATATATGATACTTTCATTTATTGGTGAGAAAATTAAATACAAATTATACATAGAATCCTACTGTACTTGATCGTAATACAAATGACCATTAAAATTTCATCTACCCACCAATGTTTTAGCTTGTGGCACTTGTGATCCAGAGGGTTTTCAAAGGACACTGTATTGTTCACCATTGAATATACATAAATAAAGTACCAAAAAAAAGAAGATACTAATAGTCTAATTACACAAGCTATAGCTTCGTGAGTCATGCCATCCAGTGGCGGATAGAGAAAATCCATTTGGGTGGGAGGGGACCATGACATGAGGCGGAATTCCAAGGGAAATTTGGGGGAGGTTTGGATGGGGATCGTAAAACAATGAAAATTAATATACCTGTCGCAAAATTTCCAGATCCGCCTCTGCCATCACATTCTACAAAACCTAATTCTGACATGTTTACAGATTACTGTAGACGAATATAGTTTTGAGTTTGAAAAAAAAATGGATGGGATTTTATTATGAAAATCTACAGTTTGTTGGAGGGTTTGTTTTGGGGGGTTTTCCATACAGCAAGAGTCCATAGCCAGGAATGTTAGTGCGGGTGTATCATGTATGTAATCTTTGAAAGTTGATGTCAGTATGGTAACACTAAACAAAAAAAAGGAGAAAATATTGAAGAATTAAAACCAAATAATGAAATTTACATTAAAACTTTCCCGCCCGCCCGCTCCCCTATCCCACCGTGGCTACGACTGTCTGCTGCACTCACTGTGACACTTGTCTCGCAATCTGAAACTGGACGCTCCTTGGCGAACGTTTGGTCTTTGGAACGCACCCTTGACGAACGTGTAGCATAGGAGCAGAACATCCAACTGTTTGTGGACACTTGATCAGTGAATAGGACACATTGCGGTCTCCTACAACAAACGTGGCTCGGAGTCTTGACGAATGCTGGTTTTCTGTACTGTTAGTTTTCTGAAACTTTCTTGTTACAAAGAAGGGCTGCATTCGTGGAAGGCAGGTGGTAGTTTCACTGGATTCTTCACGAGTCTCCACTTTCACTTTGTTTTTGGCTACCCGGGAAGGATGAGACCGTGCTTTACAATTTTTATCAACGTTTTGAGTCATATCAGATTTTTGGACTTTTGTCGAACATTTTATTTTATCTACACTGGACTCTTTACAAACATCTTTGTTTGTAGTGGACCTTTTGACGCTTTGCGAATGCTTTGTTTCTGTATTGGATTCTTTGCTAGTTATGTCTTCATTTACAATGGATCTTTGTACTTTTGGCGAACATTTGGCTTCAACTTTGGATCCTTTATGAACATTTCCGTTTATAATACATTTTTTGTCTTCTTGTGAAGACACGATTTCATCACTGGAATCTTTTTCAACATCTTCGTTGATAATAGATGTTTTGTCTGCTTGTGAAAGCACGGTTTCATCATTGGAATCTTTTTCAACATCTTCGTTGATAATAGATGTTTTGTCTGCTTGTGAAGACACGGTTTCATCACTGGAATCTTTTTCAACATCTTCGTTGATAATAGATGTTTTGTCTGCTTGTGAAGACACGATTTCATCACTGGAATCTTTTTCAACATCTTTGATCATACCAGGTTTTGAAACATCCTTTGACTTTACATCAGATTCTTTAGAAATGTCTTCATTCGCACTGGGTCTATTGACGTTAGCCGCACAGTTGGTCTTGCCATTAGATAACCGGCAGACTGTTTGGACCATAACAGGTTTGTTTACTCTTGATGAACATTTAATATCTACGCTGGATTGCTGGTGGCCATCTTCGTTTGTAATAGATCTTACTTTGGGAAAGCACTTGTCCTGTACACTTGATTTACGATAGCCACCCAAGCTTGTAAGGGATCGTTTTATGTTTTGTAAACACCTGGAATCAGCACTAGATTGCTCACAACCAGGTATTTTGACTTTCGATGAACATTTGGTATGTTCATTAGATTGTTGGCGGCTATCTTCTTTTGTAACGGACTTTTGTACTTTGGGAAAACATTTGTTTTGTACATTTGATTTCTTGTGAATGTTTCGTAAATACCTGTTCTCGACATTGGATTGTTGGCGTCCATTTTGGATCATAGAATATCTTTTGACTTGAATTGATGAACAATTGGTATCTACTCTTCTTTGTCCGCGGGCATCTTCGTTCGTTAGATACCTTTTCTTTTCTGACAAATATATATACTTGTTTTGTATATTTGATTTTTGACAGACGTTTGAGAGGCTTTTAACATATCTCTTAATGTTTTGTAAATAGTTGATGGTAGAACTAGATATTTTGGGCCCCTTCTGGACAGTAACAGTTGTTTTCTCTCTTGTTGAACATTTAGTATGTCCACTGGATTTTTGGTTGGAATTTTTGTCCGTAACAGATCTTTTTGCTTTTGTCAAACACTTGGTTTCTTTCTTAGATCGTTGGCAAACATTTTGGTTGGTAAATTTTGAGGTTTTCTTTACTTTTGATAAATACTTGGATCGATGGTGGACACGTTCAGTAGTAATCGTTCTTTTAATTTTTTTAAAACACTTAGTTTGTACATTGGATTGCTGGCGGACACTTTGGACCATAAGGGGTTGTTTCATTGTTTGTGAACACTTAGTTGTTTGGTGAACATCTGGACTTGAAGTGCATCTTATGACTTTTGGTATAAGCTTGAGTTGTGTGTTGAATTGTTGGTGAGTATCTTCACTTACAGCAGATATTGGTTGGCGGACGTCTGGACTTGTAACGTATCGTTTGACTTTTGGTGACAACTTGTTTTTTCCCTTGGAGTGTTGGCTGGTATGTTCGCTTGTTCCAGTTTGCAGACGCGTACATTCTGTAGCAGAAGGAATTTCTAACCAACTGTTCATGGCACTCCTACAGGTAATAGTAGTAGTAGTAGTAGTAGTAGTAGTAGTAGTAGTAGTAGTGGTGTTGTAGAAGTAGTATTGTAGAGGTTTTTAATAGTAGTAATAGTAGTAGTAGTAGTTGTTGTTGTTATTGTAGAGGTTTTTAATAGTAGTAATAGTAGTAGTAGTAGTAGTAGTAGTTGTAGTAGTAGTTGTAGTAGTAGTAGTAGTAGTAGTAGTAGTAGTAGTACAGTTTAGTAGTAGTAGTGCACACTGATTTATTAATCATCGGCTATTGGTAATTTTGACATATAGTCTTAGAACGGAAACCCGCTAAATTTTTCCATTAGTAGCAAGAGATCTTTTATATGCACCATTCCACAGACAGAATAGCACTTACCAATGCCTTTGATATACCAGGCGTGGTGCACTGGCTGGAACGAAATATAGCCCAATGGGCCCACCGACGGGGATCGATCTCAGACCGATTGCACATCAAGCGGACACTTTACCACTGGGCTACGTCCCGCCCCTACGAGTAGTAGGAGTACTAGTGGTAGTAGTAGGAGTTGTGGTTTTTGTTGTTGTTGTTGTAGCAGCAGCAGCAGTAGCGGTAGTAGTGGTGGTGGTGGTGGTGGTGGTAGTAGTAGTAGTAGTAGGGTAGTAGGAGGAGGAAGAGAAGGAGTAGTAGCAGCAGCAGCAGCAGCAGCAGCAGCAGCAGCAGCAGTAGTAGTAGTAAGATCCCCTGAATACCTTGTCTTGGAAATTTTGATTAGTGATCAGCAAGTGAATGTCAGCTGTTAGTAATATTACTTAAGTTAACAAAATTATTTACGCTGTTTAATAAACTAGGGTCTTCGACTTTAACAACACTGCAGCACAGTATTTAATCAAGGGTTGTGACAGAGAGCCCGTTTGACGCGCCACGAGCTACTTAAGATAACTTTACGGATGCCTGTTCAGAAGGGCGAGCGATCGGTAGACTGGTGTTTGTGCCTAACATTGGATGAATGTGATGTGAAAGAAGACGATGGTACCAGTCAAAATTAAATGTTTGTGAGTACTGGGCCTTCTGAACACGCCGGCCACTGACTTCGGCAGAGTAGTGAGTAGCCATCGGCCTCAAGGCTGGTAAGTACTGGGTACGCATCTCGGTATTGGCTCCCACGGCTCATTGGGACTGCGTTAAGATACTACCGATTTCTCACTCGCTCACCAACCACTAACCTCTGTCTTGGGCAGACAACTCAGATAGTGATGTTTTGTGCCAAGGAGAGCATGTTTGAACCTTCATTGGATATAAACACGAAACTCAAGCTGAAATACTCGACAGAATAGGTCTGCAGATATTCCTCTCTTAAGCTTCTGATGTGAGCGACAGGTCATAGGGCTTTACGTGCACATTCAGAGCAAGCTGTTGTAGCGCACGCCTGTCCTGTGCACAAGATCCGGCCTTGGCCGGCTCCTCCGTCCAGGACAGGAAAGGTGGGGGTGGGAAGGAGGAGAAATCGCCTGCACTGGCAAGGGAGCACCAGCAGCCCGACCGTGGTCGATAACAGGCGGGGGGGGGGGGGGGGGGGGGGGGGGGGGAGTAATGGTGCTATGGAATTTTGAAGGAACAAAGAATAATGCCAAAGAGAAAAAGTGCGCAGTTTTGGATTAAGGACGTTTGGCGCAATTTTGAACGGTCGATCGAAAGAGAAAGACCAGGAGCTTACATATAGGTTTTAAAATTAATAGTCACTGGTTAAGTCGTCATACTTATAGGCCATGCCCCGGCTCTTTTCATTGTACAAAGGTTGGTCAGACACCAACTATTACCGGAAGTGGTATTACTCACGTAATATATTAGCCATGCTTGTGATCAATATCATTGGTGATATAGATACATATATCTGATATGCAATGTATTTGTAATATATTAAATATATGTAATACATGTTAATAAAAAAAATGTCTTATAAATTTATAAAACGTTGAAAACAAATTGAACGATATAAGTGAATAAATGGCGACAGAAAGTACAACACTTTTTTAGAACTCTCAGTATCAACATACACACACATACACACACACGCACGCACACATACATGCACGCACATACTTACGCCCACACACTTGAAAACACACACATACACACACACCTAGTTACGTTTAGGATTGGTGTACCTTAATTAACTATATACCATGATTACTCGCCGTTGGTTTACTGGTATACAACTTACCTGGTCGCTGGCTCAATGCCAAGCTCTCTGGGATCCCCCATCGTTTTCCGACACACCCCTCCTACGGTATGGTAATACCTGTACTGTTCTATGTATTTACTCAGCTCCGTGTAGTGTTGGAAAACGAACGTGTGGTTGTCCTCGGGAAACGACGCTCCTCCATCCGAGTAGTTCGTGCGATTCCGTTCCGCGTGTCCCTTGATCGTCAACTTGTTTCTCACGTGATAAGACAGTGTAGGGCAATCCTTAAACAGATCTTGGAAAATGTCTGGAAACCTGAACGCTTTGTTGACCCGCACATTCCCGGCTTCCAGCAGTGAGGAATGGCGGAAGTCACGGAAACTACAGGCATGATAGTTGGTGCTTCTTCTTGGACTGATTACCTGTCTTTCACGTAGATGCATTTCAAGTCGTCAGACGCCTATAGATGTTGGTGAATTTTGACGTCTATGACGTCATAGACAATGCCTTAAGCAAATGAACTGTACTGAACACTATTTACATTCAGGTTGTGTCCCAACGACATAATACATTAGGGCTTTTTTTTTCTTTTTTAATTTATCGATATGTTTCTTTACCTTCCTGTTCCTAAACAAATGTCCAAACGGTGTGCTTCAAAAGCCAGTCGGCCATTTTGTCGTGCCTGTTGCTGTTTAGGTTTTTGCATAATATGAACGGTCCACAAAGTGTTCTTGCGTAACTCTTGCAACACTGTGCACGCTTCTTTCGTGTTCACCTGTGAACGAGTATCGGTGCATTGTAGGACTCTGAAAAATAAAAATATATGCGTTAGATACTGCAAGAAGTGTGCTTAACATTTATATAATATGCCTTCCAATAAATCAATATGGCAGATTCATGATTTTAATTAACATAGCGATCATCTTTCTGTAGGCCTAATTTAAAACTTATGTAACCTATGACATTACCTTGACTACTCGTGCCGGCACCAGTATTTATAATAGTGTCCCGAGGACGGGTTAAGAAAACCTCCTTAATTAATTCCAGTAATGCCCCTGTCAACCTGTACACGCTAGAGATAAGTAATTGTGTATCGCGGCCCTGCATAATCAATGATCAAGGAAAGGTTTCGAGTGGAATGGTTTATAAAGTACATGGGCGGAGATGGTAGTAAAACTGTTAACAACCAAAACCCTTTACACTTTGATGTTATACTGTTAGTGTCTGTTATGTACATACACTGCTATAAATAACTGTCACAAGGACAGATCAAAATATTTTTTTATAATTATATTACTGGGAGGAAATCCACGCAGTTATCTCACCCGTTCGTTCTCTCTCTCTCTCTCTCTCTCTCTCTCTCTCTCTCTCTCTCTCTCTCTCTCTCTCTCTCTCTCTCTCTCTCTCTCTCTCTCTCTCTCTCTCTCTCTCTCTCTCTCTCTCTCTCTCTCTCTCTCTCTCTCTCTCTCTCTCTGTGTGTGTGTGTGTGTGGTGTGTGGGTGGGGGGGGGGTTATCATCAGGTAAAAATAAATAATTATGCCTACATGCACAGCGAAAGTTGTGGGGGTTTAATGACCACTCAACGTTTCGCCTTATATGAGATTGGCTATGACTAAGTGCAATTTATATTTCCGAAGTACTGACAGCGAGTACCTATCATGTAGGCTGGGCGGGAATTAGCTCAGTCTTTCCGATCTTGGTGATTGTATTGCTATAATAGAATAACGGCAACGCCAAAGCGAAATTTGTATTAATATTTGGTCAATTAATTTAGCTTACATACGGGTTTTATTATTAGTATTACTATTAGTATTATTATTATTGGACATTAACAACTAAATTTATAAAACGTTATTAACAAAGACGTCCAAGTGTTTTAAAACCTATTCAACTTCTAAGTACTGGTAACATTAAAGAACTTAATAACCATGGGAAATGTTTAGTACGACCAAATAAGAAAATAAATCATTGGAATAAAGTATATGTCAATATACCCAGGTAGCATTATAGTATATTTTACCTCTGGTTAAACATATATCTAATTAAAGGCATACTGTCACGGATTTAAGGACCTTATTTCTCTAAAAATGGATAATAAATAAATATTGCATTAATTGTTGGACACTATATCTAGCTAACACATCACCTTAACTGAACCATGATGGAGTGAAATCCATGTCAACCCGCTCGCCAATTTTAGTTTTTTAATTATGGACCATTGCCATAATTCAATTATTTTTACAAAATATCATTAATAAATGGAGTATGGTGGTTATGAAGATGGTTGAATAAAGTACATTTAGGGACAAATCAAATTATTTTTGTTCAGGTAATACTTTGTTAGACCATTAAATAAGTCAGTGGTCTGTGACAATATGCCTTTAATATATTATTCAGTAAAGCTGTGATATGTTGAATTAATTATATGTTTATATGTATATATAGAGAATATTACACGAGTGGCCGTTAGATACCATTTATCTTACGAGTTGTTTTGAAACGTATCTAACGAGCGAAAGGAGTTGGATACGTTTTTAAACAACGAGTTGTAAGATAAATGGTATCTAACGGACACGAGTGTTGTATTCTATTTCTTACATATCCTGAATAAACAGTTTTAAAATAAATTTAAATGTCTTTTTCAACAAAAAACTGTTTCCGGCTCTTTCGCTTATAGTTAACTTGTGCGTCACAGACAAGTCAATTTCAGGTTAACATGTACGTCACTCAGGGCTTCTGGAAAAAAAAAATATCCACTAGCCATGGGATCAGTGATTTTAGAAATTTACTAGCCACAGTTAAAAATTCACTAGCCCTACTTTACTTAAGTTAATGCAATTTTATTAAATAACAGTAATAATAAGATATGTCATCTAAAGAGGGAGATACTTAGATAGAGCTCAAAAACACTAACATTGGGGGTTGGGGTGGGCTTAGGATAGTCATATTTGCAAAACAGACTTAACTGCAACATCTCACCCTCCAAAAAAAATCACTAGCCGTCGGGCATGGCAATAGTAGTTATTTACTAGCCCAACATTGAATATCACTAGCCATGGAAGTGGGGCTTCCATAATCTAGAAGCCCTGGTCACGGAGTGATCGATTCGACCCTTTTTTTCTTCTTTTATTCCATTATTTTTTATTCCATTGGATACTATGGCATTTATGACCTGGTCATCACCTAGGAGCAGCCAGTCGTATGTCTTTAAAATGTTAACACACGTATATGTGTTAACAAGTATGTGTTATCAAAAATAACGAATGATGTTCTCACCAACGGGTGTGTAAGAATGTGTAGGCCTATTTAATAAGGTAAAATATGTCTCCAACATTATTCTATACAGTATGTATTTATTATATGCTTATGTTTGTATAATGTCGATAAGTTGTAAAGAATTATAATAAGTCCATATTGGACATTTTATAAAACAGAGGAAATTACCACACCGTATTTCATTTCATTTCATTTCAACTTATTTTCGTGCTTATATCCAATTAAGGTTCAAGCACGCTGTCCTGGGCACACACCTCAGCTATTTGGGCTGTCTGTCCGGGGCAGTGGGTTAGTTGTTAGGGTGGTTAGTGAGAGAGAAGAGGGTGTAGTGGCCATACACCTACCCATTTAGCCCTTAAGAACTCGCTCTGGGTTGGAGCCGGTACCGGGCTGCGAACCCTGTACCTACCAGCCTGTAGTCCGATGACTTAACCACGACGCCACCGAGGCCGGTACCACACCGTATCTCCGTCCTTTGCGCCCCTGACACTAAATAAACATGTTCTGTTGTGAAGGTAATCAATTATGTAGTAAAACAATTCCGTTTGGAGATACCTCTCGGATGTATTATATAGATTAGGGGCGTGTTTGCGTGACTTCTCCAACGTTATTAAATGTTCAAATACTTAGTGCGTTTATCTTGTAGGAACACTCGGTGGTGCAAAAACGGTTATTGATTTTGTACGGTAATAGTTTCTTTGTGGTTAAAGAAAAACGCCATTAGGACTTGGAATTAACAAGAAATCGAAGTTATATTACTTTTCCACTTAGTGACAGCGTTGTGCAAAGAAAACAAATCTGCCTTATAAAACGTCTGTAGGAAGCTGGGGGAGTCTTGTCCTCTCCCCCCATGAGGACTTAAATGTACTTTTTTGCCCTACTCTTTATAAGCAAAAAGTGAACAAACAAAAAATGTTTTGTTTAACGACACCACTAGAGCACTATGATTAATTAATCTTTGGCTATTGGATGTTAAATATTGGTAATTCTGACACGAAGACATCAGAGGAAACCCGCTACATTTTTCCTAATGCAGCAACGGATCTTTTATATGCACTTTCTCTCAGGCAAGAAAGCACATACCACGGCCTTTGACCAGTTGTGGTGCACTGGTTGGAACGAGAGAAAAATCCAATCACTTGAATTGATCCACCAAAGTGGTTCGATCCTGTGACGCATGCACCTTAAGCGAGCACACAACCGACTGAGCTAAATACCTCCCCCGTTTATAAACAAAGACTGAAATATGGCTTCTGTCCACCGCTCACTAAAGACTGTGACCCTCCAATAGAGGTTGTGCCTCCCAACCCCCTCCTCCAAGTATTGGTCCTATATGCCTACTGTCTGTTTGACTATCCGTGTGCTCTAGTGGTGTCGTTAAACAAAACAAACTTCATCTAGGATGGGGAGGTGGCATAATATGCTTGTTACACCAGCTTCAAAGTTGTGTACTAGAGTTATCTGAAGACTGGCCATCATTAAAGCTGCAATTTTACCAGGCTCGTAGGAACGGTATATAAGAGATATATTCTAAAGTAAATATATATACAAGAGATTGCAACTTTAAGAACATATTATTTGTAACACACTTCCACGTCCTGCTCATAAATAAATTATAACAATCGCGTGTGTGCAGTACACTCTTTATTTATTTCGCTGATAATTCCATTAGGTCAGGGAAACAAATACAGGACTGTATCATGTATAGCAGGCCCGAGGGACCTAGATGTGTGTAGGGGTGGGGGTGGGGGTGGGGGGGGGCGACATACGCCACCTTGGTTCCTACGGGCCTATTAGGAAACGATGTCATTAGATAGAAACTAGCAAGCTCGTAAGAAAGCCAGGGTGTTGTCCCTCCCACTCACCACCATATCACATGTCCAATACTTCACATATTGCTATTACTGGTCTACCTAAACTAAATTAAATAACTACATGAGAGGGCCTCATAACAAAGCAATATAGTGTGTTTTCCAGCTAAACGAATAGAGCGTTTTCAAGTTTTAAACTTTAATTTTATTTTATGTTATCTTATTTTATTGTTTTGATAGGGCAACTATATTTCTACCCTATAGCTATATATATATATATATATATATATATATATATATAAAAATTCACAAATTGTGTACAGCATAAAATTCAGCAACATACCATTAACTAATAATGAAAAGTCATCTAATTTCATAACCTGAGCAACCAAACAGCATAACTAATTCGATATTACCTTTTAGTAATGATATTTTACCTTTACAGCCCATTGTAGAGAAGACCGGCATGCAGTGCAACGTTATCCATATGTCGCACAAATCATCCAATTTGATACACCCGACACGCCCCGTTCAAAGCATGAGCTAGCAATCGATAGATATGACATATTGATATATTGCCTCAAACTCTTACTCAATAGGTTAGTAAACAAGATATAGAATATCTATTAGCATTTGCTGCAACACGAAAGCGTAAAAAAAGTCTACACAAGACATTCTAAAGTAACTAAATGTAGTACCGTGCCTGCCTTGGGAAAATTTACCTGATAACTCAAATGGCATGTTCAAGATAGACGTGCTTTAACCTTCCGCAGCGGACGTGAGCATGTATCAAGTGGTTGATTGATTGTTTAGCAAAGTTGCAAGAAAAAAGCAAGTTCTTACACTGAGACAGCGCGCGCGCACACACACACACACACACACACACAAACAGAGAGAGAGAGAGAGAGAGAGAGAGAGAGAGAGAGAGAGAGAGAGAGAGAGAGAGAGAGAGAGAGAGAGAGAGAGAGAGACACACAGAGAGAGAGAATTGGGTAGATTTCCTCCCAGTAATATAACCATTTGCGGATCTGTCCTTGTAATAATTATTTATAGCAACAGACACTAACAATATAACATCGAAGTGTAAAGGGTTTTGGTTGTTCACAATTTTACTACCATACCCGCCTATGTACTTCATAGACCATTCCACTCGAAACCGTTTCTTGTTAATTGATTATATGCAGGTTCGCAATACACAATTACAGAGAAAGAGAGAGAGAGAAGAGAGAGAGAGAGAGAGAGAGAGAGAGAGAGAGAGAGAGAGAGAGAGAGAGAGAGAGAGAGAGAGAGAGAGAGGGGGGGGGGGGAGTGTGGATGGGTGGTGACGTATAAGATGTTTTACATTATTTTTACTTTGTCATCAGAATGGTTACACAATACGACTGGCGAATAGGCTCATACAGTACATTATGCATATCGTAAACGTTTTAAAATGGGTTCTCTCAACACCGTTGATACTCTTCATTAATGTTTTGTTTGGGGGTTGTGTGGGTTTTTTTGTGTGTATGTGTGTGTGTGGGGGGGGGGGGGGGGTATTGATTGGTGCAGTATTAGTTTCCACAGTCAGAACATAGCGTTTGGTATGCTATGCGTCATTGTGTCCTTCGGGAATGTGATTCCATCACAGCTGTTTACACTGTTTTAGAAATTCTGTAGTGATGTTAATCGACCATTACATTTGTTTAACATCCAGTAGCAGGTGTGGGCTGTTGCCCACCCCCCCCCCCTCACAACCCACCCCCTCCCAACCCCCCTCCCTCCCACCCCACCCTCCCACCCCCACCCCTCGTGTTTGGGCGTCGTTAAATATGATAGACGTCAGAACTCAACTGATGATGCCAACAACTGGAGTAATACTAGTACATTTGTTTAACGTCCAATAGCAGGTGTGGGTTGTTGCCCCCCCCCCACCTCCCGGTTTGGGTGTCGTTAAATATGATAGACGTCAGAACTCAACTTAAGTAATATAATACTAGTACATGTATATTAATACAGCTCCCAACATACGGATGTTGAGGTGAGGATGCAACGTATTGGCACCGGAGTTAGGGTTGGTTGTACCCCCTAGCACCCCTCCACCTCGAAGATATATGAATATTCATTCATTCTTGTTTTCAATATTTGTAAAATGTTTAGATCAGGTTGAAATAAGCTTTAATACAAGGAAAATATAACTTTACAAATTCTAGACATCATCTGTTAAAAACAAGTGTGTTTTGTTTAATGACACCACTAGAGCACATTGATTTATTAATCATCGGCTATTTGGTAATTTTGACAGTCAAAGAGAAGAAACGTGCTACATTTTTCCATTAGTAGCAAGGGATCTTTTATATGCACTATCTCACAGACAGGATAGCACACACCATGGCATTTGATATACCAGTCGTGGTGCACTGGCTAGACATCATCTAACGCCAAATAGGTTGAGCGTATCGCTGGGCAGCTCTGTTTGTATGTACCCCGACCGAAACTATTCTAGATCCGCCACTGATTACCCTACCTCTTCGCTGACGGACCGGAGTGGGCTGTGGGCTGTGGGTGAAGGTTGTAATTCAAACATAAAGACACTTAGAATGACTGTAAATACAGTTGACGTATATTCCAAGAGGCGATTAGTTATTTTCCAAGTGCTCTTCAGTGTATTAAAAACCTTGGAGTATAAAATATGTGTCGCAAGAGACTTATTGTGCCCGCTTGTATACTCGAAATATCCTGAACGTACTAATGTCGATACAATTAAATGGAAGAATGGCAAGGTTATTGGACATCTTAATTCATAGTATTTTGTTCGATATGTACGCCATTATGATTTCTCTAATTGTAATCTTTCAGTCCAATTATATTCAATTAATCCACACAAATATAAAGCCAAACATAGTACACCCTTAAGGCTCATATAGCATGGAGTCGATCCGGCTAAACAAAAATCGAAATACATTAGTTTCAATGAGAGAGTGCGATGTGTGCGTCTAACGCATTCGGCCAGCCGCAATGAAATAATTGTATATATGGTGTATGTGCCCAAAATGCAAGCCGCAGACGCATCAGACGAAACAGTCGGGCCGTACGCGCGCGGCGCATCCAGTCTATGGGAGTCTTTATACCAGACCGATCGTTCAATGGTTTATAGTCTCCCGTGACAGTATTATGAAGGGTGTAAATAAACACTGAGGGCCGAATTTACAAAGCCTGTTTTAGAATTACATAACCTACATACATTAACTATGCTAAATACATTAACACCTTCGTTTAGAATTACATAAACTATATACATTAACTATGCTAAATATATTAACACCTTCGTTTAGAATTACATAAACTACATATACTCTTCAAAAGAAGAAACGCAAAACCACATTGTCGTAACATTTGGAGAATTGATTTAATTATTGAATGGTGAGTCCGATAATTACCAAATGTTGCAGGATTGTTCACAATTCACTCTAGTTCATTGTGAGTAAGTGATAGGACACACCACCAAGGTCAAGGTCATCTGGAGTCAATACCGGGTGTGGTCTCCGCGTGTGTTGACAACTGCCTGGCACCGCCTGCCCATTGAAGCAACCAGAGTACGAATGACGTCCCGGGGGATGGTGGCCCACTCGGCCTGCAAGGCTGCTGCCAGCTCGGGCAGGGTCTGGGGATGTGGTTGTCGCTGTCGGAGGCGTCGGTCCAACTCGTCCCATAGATGCTCAATTGGGTTCAAATCCGGTGATATCGATGGCCAAGGAAGGACATTAATGTTGTTGTTCTGTAGGAAAGCCGTTGTGAGACGTGCTGTGTGAGGCCTGGCGTTGTCATGTTGGAACACTGCGTTGGCGTTGGCCATAACTGGAACGATGTGTGGCCGGAGGATCTGGTCAATGTAGCCCTGTGCATTCAGGTTGCCCTGCACGTGGACTAGGTCAGTTCTGCCAGTGTGTGAGATGGCTGCCCACACCATGACACTACCCCCGCCGAATCTGTCCACTTCCTGCACGCAGTTCACCACGACGCCTATACACGCGACATCTTCCATCATGACGTCGGAGCAGAAATCGGGACTCGTCACTGAACCACACCTGTCTCCATCGCAGTTGAGGCCATTGTCGATGAATGTGGCACCACTACAGTCGGAGTCGACGGTGTTGTGGTGTTAAGATGACACCTCGAACTGGACGTCTGGCACGAATTCCTACCTCACGTAGGCGGTTCCGTGCGGTCTGGTCGGATATCCTGCGCAAACTTGGTATTGCTGCGGCTGTGGAGGTGGCAGTAGTCAATCGTTCCCGAAGGTGGCGTACCCGGATGTAGCAGTCCTGCCCGGGGGTAGTGACCCGTGGTCGACCGGATCTAGGGAGGTCACGTGTTGATCCATGTTGCTGGTAACGGTCCCACAGTCTGGAGATGGTGCTTGGGGACACATGGAATGCCCTGGCAACGGCCGTTCTGGATTCGCCTGCGTCTAGTCGGCCGATGGCATTGTTTCTCTGCGGTTCACTGAGACGTGGCATGTCCTGGATTGTCAACTGTCGGCCAGATACAGAGGCCAGGCAAGCGAACACCCTGCACTTTTATACTGTCGGTGTTCATGTTGCACGTGCAGACAACGCACGTGCAGTGGTGACATGGTTTGCACGTGGCTGCGTTTTTGCGAATATTCACAATTTGGAACTTTATTGTACAGTAGCTGCGTTTTATCGAATGTAACCGTGGGAATGTGTTTGGGACATGTAATGACCTTATATTCACAAAGCATGAACCGGTAGGAAACATAAAATCGGAGTTATAACCCATTTGTACCCTTTTGCGTTTCTTTTTTTGAAGAGTATATATATGCCGTCGTGCAAGCCAGTAAATACAGAGGGATGCACTAAAAAAAAAATCTCCTTACCAGTTTGAAAAAAAAAAAAGATTCAATTTTTAACTTTCAGTAGTAACACGTTTATTGTTCCACTATATTGTTGAGAAAAATCAAATATTTTCTAAGATGTATTTTGCCTTGAAAATATAACACAAATGCTTAGGTGCGCGCTTTATTGCCACCAGGAAGGAAGAAAATGTTTTATTTAACGACACACTCAACACATTTTATTTACGGTTATATGGCGTCCGACATATGGTTAAGGACCACACATATCGAGGGAGGAAACGGAGGAAACCCGCTGCGTATAAAGATAAAACTATGGCTTGTCCCCCTCACTCCAGATATCGTTCCCACCATCCCTGGTAGGTACTGGGTTCGGATCCCAGTCGAGGCATGGTATTTTTAATCCAGATACGGACTCCAAACCCTGAGTGAGTGCTCCGCAAGGCTCAGTGGGTAGGTGTAAACCACTTGCACCGACAAGTGATCCATAACTGGTTCAACAAAGGCCATGGTTTGTGCTATCCTGCATGTGGGATCCCTTGCTGCTAATCAGAAAGAGTAGCCCATGAAGTGGCGACAGCGGGTTTCCTCTCAAAATCTGTGTGGTCCATAACCATATGTCTGATGCCATATAACCATAAATAAAATGTGTTGAGTGCATTGTTAAATAAAACATTTCTTTCTTTCAATCTCAAGATATCCTGACCTCTTTGAGAGTATAAAGGTTAAAATACCGACGTTTAACTGTATTATAATGGTATCAATACCATCTATTGACAAGTAGTGTGTATGAGGCATGCTTCTGACAAATTGTTCAATTCTTAGTGCTCCGAGGGATTTCAAATCAACTTTTCCATATTCTTACACACACATTTGCAACATGTAAAAGATCTACTTGAAGAAACCTGATTGGCTGCTCCACGGTGATGATACACAGTCACACTGATCAATGAAATATCATGAACAAGTTAAAGGGACATTCCTGAGTTTGCTGCAATTTTTAAGATGTTATCGACTAACAGACCTTTTGACGACTGTAATTACATATCAAATACATTTTTCTGCATAAAATATTAGTGGCTGTATATTAAACATGTTTCTGATCATTCTAATATTTGTACTAGGTTAAATTTCATTTTATTTCCTAAAAAAGACATTTTTTTCGACATACTAAATTATTTGAAGACAAAATTGAGTTTGGGCTTCTTACAAATATTAAGACTACAAGAAACACATTGAATATACACACTGATATTCTAAACAATAAAATATATTTAATATGTAAGTTTAATCGTAGAAATATTTTATTAGTAGGAAACATCTTACAATGCAGCAAACTCGGGAATGTTCCTTAATAAAACTGATTGCGCTATATCATACGTTTAGTATGCAAGGGTAGATGCACATAAATGCCACAAATTGTTATAAATAAAAAAAATATTACAACTTTTAAACCTGGTTTCTGTGGAATTGTAAATAACAGAATACTTCACTGTTGTCCGTCACACCCCATTTAATTACTTAATATTAGGGTTTGTTGCATACTTGACCACTGACAATGTCAGGACATAATAGACCATGAAACTGACCCAGTCACTTGGAAATATTACTTTTTCGTCAACTACTTTCACAATATTATAACACTAAAGACTTATATACCAAACTAAAATATATATTCTTAACTTTGTCAAGGGGCATAACTCCAAAACTAGATGAATGGCTTCTCTAAACATATAACAGACTATAAAATATGATACACAAAAACTTGTACATACATGTATATGTATTAAAAATGTTTTACTAAATAAAACTCATTATACACTGTATGTGTTATAATAATAATATTTTGCAGAAACCAAACTGTGATGGACCAGACAACTACAAAAATCAATATCAAGAACTACACAGTATTTTAAACATTTGTTTTAATCAACACATGATGTGTACATGACAATATGAAGCATGAATTTTAGAGATACCAAGATGAATGTTACGTCAGGAAGACACAAGTACTGAGCTCTCGCTCTCTCTCTCTCGCTCTCTTAGAATGTGTCAGGATGAAAATTTGAAGTTGAGTGGGTGATGCCACTGTCACACTGATGTTATATGCACCAAACTAAAATGTACTTAGTTAATTTCTGCTGGTATCATCAAAGCTCACAGATGCAAACATTTCCCTATTTCTGCAAATTTTCACATCCTTTGTAATCAGCCAAATTCCTTTACTTTCCATGACTTTTAAACATATTTTACATGACCTTTTATAGGAGTCGAGGTTTTTCTGCAATCACCAACATAATCACAATGTTTCAATGCAAATTCCAATTCTTTTTTCTTTTCTTTTTTAGTATTCTAAACCAGAAAAACAAATAATTTTCAACCAATTTTTACTTCCCATTTTCAACCAATTTTTACTTCCCACTTTTTAAAATTGCATGACTTTCCATGCCTAAAAAATTAATTTAGCACATTCTGTGACTTTCCAGAATTGCCATAGCCAATATAAATCCAGCAGTCACTATGAGCAATCAGATCTGAAATTCAACATTGTGTGTCCAGACCATTTGCGGTATATTATACACAAGCACTGTAGAAGCCGTCATCATCTCGCTCCTCTCTGCTGTTCCATCTCCATGACTTCCTTCTCGAGCTCAGCACAGGCTCGCTCAATCTCGTAGTTCTTACTCACTAGACCGACCCAGCTCGCCTCCAGCTCCTCTAACTTCGCCCCAGCCTGCGTCTGCTCGTTCTTCCGCTGCCAGTTGATCTCCTGAATCTTCTTTCGCAAATCCTAATCGTAAAAAACAAAACAAAACATTTTAATAATTTGTGGCTGTCCTAATCCTATGGTAGGAATTCTAAAATCTCAATTAGTATTTCATATACAATAAAATATATATATATATATATATATATATATTCAACTGTTCAAGTGTATAATCCGGAACCTCCCCAGAAGAATGCGGAATATGATGAAACACTATAAATGTACTGATGAATGTAATTTTCCCCCATTTTGATGAAACATATCCCTTTTTTTAGCATGGGACACATCATTTTTATTTTTTCAATTCTAAATTAGTGTGTGTATACAATAAGATGCAGCACTTCTAGAATTTGTATAAAATCCACTAGCCATGGGATCAGTCATTTAAAAAATATGCTAGCCATGATTAAAAATGCACTAGCCCTACTTTACTTTTAAGTTAAAGGGACATACAATATGTAAATATACAAACCTGCAACACATTTGGATAAAGTTACAACTGAGTGAAATATGAGTGAAATATGAGTTTGTGACTTTAAAATGGTGAAACACCCTCTAAAAATAGACAAACTCGACTCCGTAATAGTTACTTCTCAGACGCACGTGCGTTTTTAAACATATGAGAAATGCATTTTGCGATATTAAAAACACCAGAATCACCAAAAACACTTCGAATGTATGGAAATGGATAATATAAACAATAAAATCTAAGTAAAGTATGATTTCAGTTACCAAAAACGGCTCTACTAGTAAAAAATATGCCTTAGTGTTTAAAAACTAGGGTATGTCCCTTTAATACAAGTTTACTAAATAATAGTAATAATCAGATATATCACCTAAAGAGGGAGATAGAGCTTAAAAACACTAACATTAGGGGTTGGGGTGGGGTCAGGATAGTCTTATTTACAAAATATATTTAACTGTAGCATTTGACCCCCAAAACATTATCTAGCCGTTGGGCATGGAAATAGCAATTATTTACTAGCCCAAAACTGAATATCACTAGCTATGGGAGTGGGGCTACCATAATTAATCTAGAAGCCCTGAGATGGTACAACTACCGTATATCTCGCCTGTAAAGTCCCTACCTGAAAAGTATTTTTTTAATCCTATATGCACATATGAAATATTTCTGCACATGATTTCAAAGGCCGTACATCGCAATATAATGACTTTCTTTCATTATTTTATATGAAGAGTTAGGTGTGATAGTTTAACACAGGAACTTTTTATTAACAGTATTAAAATATCAATTTTTACATGTAAGGAGGACAACTCTGGAAAATTTTAAAAGTATCTCATTTGTCCACACTTACTAAGATTTCAGAGACCAACCAACAAAAAAAAAAAAACACTAAACAAAAAAACAATGTAGGTAGCATTTTTAATTTGGTAAAAGTGGACTGTTGTCTTGGCATGTGAGTGAGATCGTACGCCTCATTAGTAAAAAAAATGTTAACATATTTGAGGCCATACTTCAATGAACTGTTTAATTAAACAGTAATCTTTTTTTGAAATTTTTTTTTTCCCTGTTAAACCCTCCAAAATTGTTGAAAAAAAACTTATGGAGATACAGGTCTAATACATGTACATAGATTAGGCCCCTCAAATTAATTAAATCCACTTATACTGTTTTTATAAATTTTAAAAACTAATGCCACACTTACTAAGTACATATATATACATAAGTAGGTTCAAATTACCACCTTGTGGACAAAATTTTGTACAAAACTTGTTAACTCCACCATAGATTCCAATTAAACCAGCTAAAAACATATATATACAGGCTGACAAGAAAACAGATTACATAAAAATTACAGGCTGAAGTTGATTACATTTACCTGAAGTTGTTTTTGAGCCGAATCAATCATCTGCACCAAAATGCTGTTATACATCTTCCAGGCATTCGATCCATTCTCGTACATCAGTTCCAAGTTGAGAATACGCAATGCCTGGTGTTCAAGCTGTGCGTGAGAGTTTTCAACACACTCCATCCATGCAGATACGTCCGTCATTTTACCAGCAGTCGGAGTTGGCAGCTCATATCGCTTCATGTTCATCATTTCCATTGGGAGACGGGACTAAAATACAAGCAAAAAAAAAGTCAGTTCGTACTATTAAAGGGACATTCCTGAGTTTGCTGCATTTTAAAATGTTTCCGACTAATAAAATATTTCTACGATCAAACTTACATATTAAATATATTTCTTGTTTAGAATATCAGTGTTTGTATATTCAATGTGTTTCTGGTCATCTTAATATTTCTAAGAAGCCGAAACTGGATTTTGTCTTCAAATAATTTCGTACGTACAAAAAACAATATTTTTGGAAATAAAATTAAATTTACACTTGTACAAATATTAGAACGATCAGAAACACATTTAATATACAGCCACTAATATATTATGCAGAAAAAAATATTTGATATGTAATTACAATCGTTAAAAAGTCTCTGTTAGTCGATAACATCTTAAAAATTGCAGCAAACTCAGGAATGTCCCTTTAATGTTAAAGAGTTAATTCATAGTCAATCACAGAATAGGTCCATTGAGGCAGTTTGATCCTTTGAGGTGAGCGCTCTACCAACTGAACTAGATCTCACACGAAATGAAGATCAAAGTTAGGATGAAATGATGTAACAGACTCAAACTGATAGATCACTTTGACTGGCACTGCCAACAAAATTATCTCCAGGCCTCAATGTGATTTTAGTGCGGATTACACAACAGGTATACGGTACATTTTGATGACTTTTAAAAAAAACCCCAACATTTCTTTGGTCATTTGTAACTGATCCATTCATCAAACAACTTAATTTACATTTGTAAAACTTTGAGTGTGTCGATTATAATTCATGGAAATTCATATGTAAGAATTTCACTTTATTTGTTGTAAACTTATCGAAATTAATTTGAAACTGAAAATCATCCCCTCTACCAACTAGTACAAATGGACTATGGTATGAAACAACTTGATACCATAACTACAGTGGTACAAATAATCAGAAATGTTCACTAGTCCACCAGACTAGTACATTTAGAAATCAATCTAATTAAAATTAGCTCCACAATTACATGTGTATCTAACACCAGCCAGTTGGAGCTCATGTCCACCAATCAAAACCTTACTTGCAGAATCCTGCCAGTGATTTAAAACTAACAACACTGCGTAGTCCCCAATGTCCAGGTAACATTTCGTCTGTAAATAATATTTTAAATATTGACCAATCACACTTCGCCTTTTATAACGTTATTTGGGAGCATACAAATTCTAAAAATATCGGGCGAGTCTATTTTAGTGGCCGCAGTACAGCGAACCATACCAATACGTATGGGTTGGGTTATCAGTCTTCAATTTTACATTAAAAATTATTTATTTATTTATTTATAAAAAACCCCAACTAAATCAGTCTTCAGTTTTACATTACAAATTATTTATTTTATAAAATAAAACATGTTTTAAGGCATTTGTAATTCACACGAAACATGTTGTATACCCTCAGGATAATTCGGAATGTTTTCAAATTATTTTTAAATCACTGGCAGTATTCTGCAAGTAAGGTTTTGATTGGTGGACATGAGCTCCAACTGGCTGGTGTTAGATCCACATGTAATTGTGGAGCTAAAATTAGATTGATTTAGAAATCTACTTGTCTGCCAATATTTATACTTGTCCAAATAAGTGGTTTGTTTTATTCAAGTGCAAGAAAGATGTTTTTGATTGCTCCAAATGAAACTGCATTGGACAAGTGAAAATGGGATGTTTTGGAAGGGCACTGTGGCATTTTTGTTGCCATTGAGAACATCCACTTTTCGGGGCAAACAGCAAATAACGAGGGCAATCACAGGACTTGCTGTCGGTGCCATGGTAAAATTTGAATGCTGTTACAGAAATAACTACAATATACGATATGATAATGGCATAAATTGACCAGCAACCATTACTGACAATTCATTCATATTTTAACATCTTTTACCACAGCTGATGTATTTTTGTGCTGGGGTGTTGTGAAGCATTCATAATCATTCATTGATTCCATTACTGATGAGACATTAAGAAATTAAAGTAAACTTGTTTTATCATCTACCACATTTAATATCATAAAATCAAAAAGTGTCAAAAAAAAAAAAAAAATATGGTTGTCGATCTGAAAAAATGGGAGCAAGTCAACTCACCCTAAAACCAACTCGCCCCAGCAGTTGGTCAACTCATATCTTTACCATTTTATTAATTAAATATACGAAAGTTTTAAGCAATAATGTGCATTAAATATTGTTGAATATGCACCCCACCAGTCGGAGTCCAAAAGTATTGTCTGATTATTCCTTTAAGGATACAAGGGACAAACTCACAAACATCGTTAGGCATGAGTGCGACCCGTAACATCCTTTCAATGGTTAAGGTCAGTTTTAGGGTTAGATTTAGTCTTTAGAGCCTTCGATACAGTGGGATACAGGTTGAACTCTTTCCCGTCATTAAAATAGTCTTGCCAGTTCATGACTGTTTATCCGACATTAGGATCCCGCCAATATAAAACCATTTTAATAAGTGATCGTAATAGCAGAGTTTCACTGTAATATTAATATCCTGGAATAATCAATAGTCGCGTACCTAAGAACAAACCATAAAGTAAACATGTGTAACCGAAAAGAAATTTAAAAAATACTATTTATTTAAATAGTTGGTCCTTTGCCGTATATAACACACTATTTGTTATTAACATTTACTGTCAAATTATTTGCCAAATCAAGTTTTTAAATAGAACCCACATTTGGCGTACTACGTAACACGTGACAAATAGTCGCACACTCCATTCTATTTACTTGTTCGGCAATTTCAGTCTCTGGACTCTTATATTTGGTATCTGAGAAAAATGACTTTTCATTCATGAAAAAACATATGATGTAAATCACTTATCAAAATGTTTTTCATTGTAGATATATTCTGTTAACAGATCAGGAAGAGTTATTGTATAATTTGTTGATAAATGTGACATCACTAGTTCACTCATGCTTGCGAAGTTTAGAAAAATGTGACGTGCGTGATTATTGATTACTCTATGATAAATAAAATGACACCAAAGTTGTAGAAGTCAATTTTTAATTTCGTAACAATTCTTTATGGACAGTAACTGAGTAAAGTTTGAGGCGAATCGTCTAAACACTGGAACGAGTTGACCAACACTGGAGGGAGTTGATCAACACTGCAGCGAGTTGACCAACACTGGGACGAGTTGGCAGAGGGCGAGTTGGTTTTGGGGCGGGTTGATCAACATTCGAAAAAACACACCTGCAGACGTTCGAATTCATTTTTCATTAATTCTGTTTCAAAGTTATTGTAAGTAGCAGAAGATAGATAGTCTAAGTAATTTTTTGTGGGCCTATATCGTCTGGTTTCTTCCTCGACAAGAGCGATAGCAGCTTCTCGCACCCCAGTTTCGTCGTAGCCATGATCAAAATATGGCAATGCGTCCACCACAACTTCTCCAGCCATTTTGTTTCCTTTTTTTTTAAAGAATAGACTACTTCTTCACGTCCTACCTTGGGCGCGTAGGAGCGTAACCCTAACAGTAGTATCGGTCGTTTTGTTTTTTCTACATTTCCTTCGGCTTCGGTACCACTCTAGATAAAGTTAAAGTTTGTTTTGTTAAACGACACCACTAGAGCACATTGATTTAATCATCATCGGCTATTGGCTGTTAAACATTTAGTAATTTTGACATATAGTCTGAGAGAGGAAACGGTAAATTTTTCCATGAGTAGCGAGGAGTATATTATATGCGTCAACCCACAGGATGGCACATACAAGTCTCCGCCTTTGATATAGGCCTACCAGTTGTGGTGCACTGACTGGAACGAGAAATAGCCCAATGGGCCAACCAGCGGGATCTATCCCAGACCGAAGGCGCATGATCAGGTGGACGCTTTACCTCTGGGCTACGTTCCGCTCCTCCAACCTAGTCTAGTGGTTAAATAATTGGGCTTTAAATATGCAATATTAGTGTTATAAGTGCCATATTTAGCTATTTGTGCATTCATTTATGATAAATAACTGCAAATTAATTGATCACACACATAGTATTTGCATAAATAATTCGAAGAATATCGAAATGGTAATGTCAATGACAGCGCCTAAACAGATCTTGAGGCATTCACGTCGTAATAAATCTTACGAAATCGTCGAATCCATAAAAGCTAACAAGTTTACAGTTAGACAGACGGTATGTGCGGTCTGTCTAGGGTCGATCCCCGTCGGTGGACCTTTTGGGCTATTTCTCATTTCCAGCCAGTCCACCACGACTGGTATATCAAAGGCTGTGCTATGTGCTATCCTGTCTGTGGGATGATGCATATAAAAGATCCCTTGCTATTAATTGAACAATTTAGCGGGTTTGCTCTCTAAGAGTAAAATGTCAAAATTACTACCATATGTTTGACTTACAATAGAAGAAGTTTGTTTTGTTTAACGACACCACTAAAGCACATTGATTTATCAATCATCGGCTATTGGATGTCAAACATATTGTCATTTTGACTATGTCATAGAGATGAAACCCGCTACATTTTTTTTCCATTAGTAGCAAGGGATCTTTTATATGCACCATCCCACAGACAGGATAGCACATACAACGGCCTTTGGTATACCAGTCATGGTGCACTGGCTGGAGCGAGAATAGCCCAATGGGCCCACTGACGGGGGTCGATCCCAAACCGACCGCGCATCAAGCGAGCGCTAGCCGATGATTGATAAATCAATGTGTTCTAGTGGTGTCGATAAACAAAACAAACTTTAACGTTACGGCACGGTGTTCTGAAATGAAATCGGTCATTTCTGCCGATCATTTTCTAATGAAAATACTTTTTCTTCGGCTAGTAAATTAAATTAGTTGGTTGTAAGTTTTGGCGGGAAACCGCTGTTATACAACTTTGACATTGAACCTTTAAGACCGATGTGTAGGTCTCGGGTTCTTGTTTTTTTAAAGAATAGACTACTTCTTCACTTCCTACCTTGGGCGCGTAGGGTTCGCCTCCCAGTAGCCGACAGACTCCAGATCATCGATCTATGGTTTTAAAGGCTCAATACATTCAAACAGTTATGTACAATGGAGGAGGTGTTCAAGGCGCTACACCGACTTCTCTCTCTCTCTCTCTCTCTCTCTCTCTCTCTCTCTCTCTCTCTCTCTCTCTCTCTCTCTCTCTCTCTCTCTCTCTCTCTCTCTCCCTCTGCCTCTGCCTCGTTCTCTCTCTCTGCCTCGTTCTCTCTCGCTCTCTCTCTCTCTCTTTTTTTCTCTCTCTCTCTCTCTTCTCTCTCTCTCTCTCTCTCTCTCTCTCTCTCTCTCTCTCTCTCTCTCTCTCTCTCTCACTAACTATCAATAGCTATAGTCCTAAAATATTACGCCATCCTGGACAAACATCTTAGATAGTTGATCATGAGGTGTACACTCAAGACAATTTGTACTTAAGCCTTTATTTGGTGGATATATGCAAGACAGTCAAGTTAAAATAAATAAAATAATATAATTATATGCAATTGGTATCCCTTCTCAATAGACTTAGATTTTATAAATTTGCATTTAGCCGTTACACATTCACCTCACCCATCCCCTTCTAGGCGATTAGGTCTACTATAGTATGGTTTAGTAATTAAAACTAATCTGAACAGCAAACCGGCCTCGGTGGCGCAGTGGTTATGTCGTCAGAATACAGGCTGGTAGGTACAGGGTTCGCAGCCCGGTAGCATGGGCGTACATAGGATTTTGAAAAGGGGGGTTCCAAAATAGATTGCAGAGATATTGGGCATATATTTCTATGTTGAGTTTTGAAAAGGGGGGTTCCAAAATAGATTGCAGAGATATTGGGCATATATTTCTATGTTGAGTAAATATAATAATGTCAGATATATTAAATTATAAAAAAAGCGATTTCGGGGGGGGGGGGGGGGGGGTCGAACCCATCGAACCCCCCCCCCCCTATGTTCGCCCATGGGTAGCGGTTCCAACCCAGAGCGAGTTCCTAAAGGCTCAATGGGTAGGTGTAAGATCACTACACCCTCTTCTCTCTCACTAGCCAACTAACAACTAACCGTCGTCCTGGATAGACAGCCCAGATTGCTGAGGTGTGCCCAGGGCACCGTGCTTGAACCTTAAATGGATATAAGCGCGAAAATAAGTTGAAATAAATAAATGAACAGCAAAGCCATTATCATTTTCAAAATCATACTTACGGAACTTTTGACAAGGACATTCTTGACTCCTCCCATGAATCGTGTTGACAGCTTTAATTGTTTATAGCAGAACTGCCACTCTTCAGGACGATGCACCCTTCCCACTATGTTTGTAACAGTACACACACATGTACACACACACACACACAAAAATACAGATTTTAGCTAGAGTTCTTTTATAAGTATGACCCCACAGACATGATAGTGCACGATACCTCGGCTTTTGTTACACCAGTTGTGGAGCACTGGCTGGAATGAGAAATAGCCTAATGGGCACACCGACGGGAATCGATCCTAGGCCGACTGCGCATGAGATGAGCGCTTTACCACTGGGCTACGTCCCACCTCTAGTTAACTTCGGATACAGATAAATATTTTCGCGGATCGCTCTATATTGGACATGTATTGTACAGGTAGGCATGTTTACAGCGGATGGATGATGAGGAAATAGTGTTAAAAATACATTTTAAATTAATGGAACTGCCTAGTTTCTCAACTGTACCAAAATTTTCAAAATTCAGTCCACCTCAGACTGACCCCCTCCCCCTCTTCCAGCCCCAGATTTGGTCACTGGCGATGTCAGAGGCTAAGTCCGGGGTGGGCGTGCTTGAACCTCCGGGATAGGGGCACGTAAAAAGAGTTCCCTTCCATCCAGTAGCAATTAAAATTTCGTTTATAAGAACGACATGGCTGTAATTTAGGAAAATATAAATATATTGTACCTAACGTTTATAATGGATTGTTGTCTGCTGTAAGGCTATGTCAGGAAGTAGGTAATATTGATTTGTTTATCTCATTGTTTAAACAGAGACTCTGTGACAATTTACAGCAACAGTGGTTAGCTGATATAAATATATCTGCCTCATGTTATTATTACAAGCAATATAAATCTCGTTTGAATATCGAACGATACTTGCAACTTAATTTTGCGGTACATATCAAAAGGGCCTTGTCGAAGTTTAGATGCAATAACTTTGGATTAGCTGTAGACACTGGCAAATTTAACAATATAACTTATGAACAAAGATGGTGCCCTTTTTGTAGAAATAATGATGAGATATTTTTTTATTGAAGACCAACTACATGTATTACTCGAGTGTAAAAAGTATACGAACTTAAGAAAAAAGTTTCTTTTTTTATTTTATTAATAAATATTCGCATTTTCTACCTTCGATTATTTTTGTGAAGCTGATTTCATCTACAAATGAACTATTGCTGTACAATTTGTCATTGTTTTTATATCAGGTATTTGTAATAAGAAAGCTAAGTGATGATGTTTTGTAAGTTAACCACTTGCATGCGACAAAATATATATGGGTTTTTTGGTGTATTTTGGGCCTATGGCCTTAATACTGAAAAAACTTGTTGTTGTTGTAAGACACAACATTGAGCATTTAATGTTACATTTTACTGTGTACATGCTGAAAGACGTTTGTGGGTGACTCCTGCAAAAAGGGAGCAAAATTGAAGAAGGAAGTGCGTGGATGTGCTTTTTTTAACCTTTTTCTGGAAGAAGGGGAATAGGGATGGATAAATTTTAGTTTAGGCATTGGGAATCAAATACTTTAAAAATATTCTAAAATGTCTTCAGTAAAACTTCTTGTTGTAAATGCTGATGATTTTGGTTATGGAAAAGAGAGAAATGTCGGCATTGTTGAATGTTTTCTTAAAGGTGCCGTCACAAACACTTCCGTGATGATCAATGCACGTCACACAAGTCATGCTATTGCTGAAGCAAAGAAACACAATATTCCATTGGGTAGGCTTTATGACAAAAGTTCCTCTAGTTCTCCCAGAAGATTGTTGTACATTTTAAAATTATTTTATTCATTGAATGTTTTATAATTTAAAGTGTGTTTAATTTATACATGTAGCTGTTATGTAGTGTACAATACTTAATTAAAAACAAAACCCACAAAAGCTCAAAGATCCATGGCAGACAAATATTTGAAATACCGCACAATCATTTTGACATTGTTATGATTGTACATAATACATCATATGAATTTAAAGTGCACAGAGGTGATCTCTGTAGACCTAATTAAGGCATCTCCCATCCCAGTAAATCCCCCCCCCCCCCCCCCCCCAACCATTACCCTCTGGTCTCTCAGCACCCCCATGTTGTTTCCTCCCTATTATTAAAAATTAATAACAGTCTCTAACAACCATGACCCAGGCACTGGCCTGATCAAAACCACCACCTCATTGTCACATATATGCAGAGATGTCACCAACATGTTGCAAAATATTGTGAGCAATTATGACAACCAATCAGTGTTGGAATTATTACATGGAATTGCACAAAATCTCCAAATGTTGTCCAGGGCTCGACCTTAGCAGTAGCCCAGCATGTTTTGGCTAACAATTTCTCACTCAAGCTACCAGATATCTAAACCCAGTAGTCTGCTGGGCTACCAAAATATTTTTTCAAGTCCAGTTACTTCAGAATCAACAAAGATGCTTAATTCATCGCTGTCTGAAATCCTACCTTTCATTAGTCCAAGCACTCTGATGGTAAGAGAGCTAGATGGACATTTGGACAGTTATCATCGCTCTTTAGCCATCGGAGACTACCGGTAATCTATAGGTAGTAATGATACAGTAGGATTGCGATACGATACGTATCATGATATTCACCTCACGATATGTATCGCGATATTAAATTTACAATAAAAAATGCTTAATTGTTGGTCTAGAAAATTATTAATGTATTAATAATAGATCACAAACAATGTAAATAAATCCAGACTTATATTTGTGACGATTGCAAAGAAAAGAGCCACAAATGGTTCACAAATGTGTTTAATTATTTGTTTTAAAAAACATGGGCCTGATTTAATTCCATTTGAACCTGATCTGAACCTTATAAAGTTCTGGGATTACTTTGGTACTAATTTCTGTTCCGCTTTGGATTTGATATTTAGGCTTGAGCACATGCATGAATAAGCTCAACAAACCCAGCATTTTCAGCATCGGAATATAGTCGCAAATTATGTGCTATAAACTTGCATATGCTTTTTGTTATCGATCTGCGATCACAATTTAGTGGCAGTTTTGGAACAAATACTTTATTCAACGTTGCAGCTTTTTGCAAACATTTGATGTACTCTAGTCTGTTTTACGTTTCGTAGGATTAGGGGAGTCAAGCAATGATGGATGATGGCGAGTAATGTGTGATATATTTGTTGTGTTGCCATTGTAATTAATTACGGACTTGCATGTCTGACACACTGTTTTATTTTTACACACTTTTGTAATACTGTTCTCATAATAAATGGGAAACTTGAAAAAACGCCACACGGCAGACTTGTACTTCGCAAACGGATTTTCAAATTTGTCTGTGAAGAATGGCATGCTTTGCAAAGATGACGCACATTTCAAACAATTTGATAGGTGCTTGGTTCGAGCAAGCGTTTGGCCACAAACCTGGATATCAGCCAATCAAAATTAATTTAACTTAACACTATATACAGCTGTGCGTGGCCTGATTTCCGATAATGGTAACTGAAATGGAAACTAGGGCAAGATATGCAGTTTGCGTATGGTCATATTGAACTTAAATTTGACAAAATGTACATTTATTTCAAATAAATCGATACTTCAAATGACAAATATTGATTTTTAAAAACCGTAAGTATCGACAAAATAGTGATTTATCGATAAGTCGACATGTTGCGATATTCTCTCTACGATATGTAGAGAGAATATCGCAACATGTCGACTTATCGATAAATTGTTACATCCCTACTAATCTATATAAATTCTGCGCAGTTGCTGCCTACCAAACGGTAGTCAAAGATTCCCACTGTGACAACAATCCAATGTTTGGTGTTAAATGCCTTTACATCGATAATGTTCGAGTTCCTTTATAAAGAAAGAAAGAAATGTTTTATTTAACGACGCACTCAACACATTTTATTTACAGTTATATGGTGTCAGACAGATTTTGAGAGGAAACCCACTGTCGCCACTACATGGGCTACTCTTTCCGATTAGCAGCAAGGGATCTTTTATTTGCGCTTCCCACAGGCAGGATAGCACAAACCATGGATCACTGGTCGGTGGAAGTGATTTACTCCACCCATTGATTAGGGTTTGAAGTCGGGATCTGGATTAAAAATCCCATGCCTCGACTGGGATCCGAACCCAGTACCTAATAGTCTGTAGACCGATGGCCTACCACAACGCCACCGAGCCCGGTCCGAGTTCCTTTATAAAAAAAACATTTCACATATTATTCACTAATACACACACTACAAGAAGAAAGCCATCGGCAACTACGTATTTAACCCAAATATGATTAAAAGGGTGACTAAACTAAAACAATTTCCAGTGTGAGCCCTGAATATATAACATATCAAGAAAGTACTGCTGGTTATGTTACATTTATTGTATACATATGCAGCCAGTCAATATCTCTCGTTGACATTAAGTCTAATAACTTTAAAATGTAACCCTTTATGTTTTATAAATTGCAAAATCCATCAAGAAAATGTAAATTTTTGTGATTGAACAGCAATTTTTTTACAAGTATGACACTCATAAATGGTCATGGGTAACTGAAGTTGAGAATTGTACTTTTGTGGATCACATGGAACTGGAACTAACGGATCAAGGGCACATTAACAAAATGAAATGTTATTTAGTGCTTTTGTCATTTAACATTTCATCATTCTTACATAAAATTATGTTATTGACATTCAGTTATTGAATACAATATGTAATATGTAGATTGCTATATTTTCAGGTTTACACATGAACTTAACGGAGGGTCATCCAGTGAGTAAAGCTTCACAGGTTAAGTCTCTACTCAACAAAGATGGCTGTTTACTGTATAAAAATGAATTCTGGGAAAAGATGACTCAGGGACGACTTAACATGGATGAGGTTATTTTATTTTAGTCTGTTCAGAAAGAAATCCACAAGTGTTTTTATGTTCAATGATTTGCGACTACAACTACATATTATATATATATATATCTGCCCATGAATCAAATATTTCATCAAAATATTATTTCATAACTTGGGGTGAATGGGGTCCAGTTTGTAAATGACCAAACAAAGTATTATTGTTGAATTATGCCCTGTATTTATGCTCAGATATGTTAATTTGAGGATTTCATTTTTTATAAGTTTATTTTTTGGCATTGGATTGGTTTTGTTTATACAAATTGATTTTGATTTGTCACAAAATCTTATTATATACATTAATTGCTAGGCCTCTGAGAATTAAAATTTTGTGTAACCGATTTAGAGAATATGAAATTTGTATGATTGATGCAGAAATGAAACAATCGTTTTCGCAGTTTTCAGAGACTTGATTACCAAGGTTTTAGGGTACATAATTTTACCTATGGTACTCTGGTAAAAACTGCATCAGAACTGCAACATACTGCGATTGTCTCACTTGCCCCCAACCCCTCCCCTGAGTTCCACACACAGTGTTAAACATACTTAATCCTCTTAAAATATTACATATATATATTTTCTGGACTGAAATAGTAATGTTTTCTGAATTCATCTTTATATTGTGAAATTATCAAACATGTCGGGTCGAGATGTAGCCCAGTGGTAAAGCATTCGCTCGATGTGTGGCCAGTGTGGAATCGATCCCCGTCAGTGGGTCCATTGGGATATTTCTCGTTCCAGCCCATGCACCACAACTGGTATATCAAAGGCCGTGGTATGCACAACCCTGTCTGTGGGATGGTGCATATAAAAGATCCCTTGCTGCTAATCGAAAAGAGTAGCCCGTGAAATGGCGATAGTGGGTTTCCTCTCTCAATATTTGTGTGGTCCTGTCTCACGCCATATAACCGTAAATAAAATGTGTTGAGTGTGTCGTTAAATAAAATAAAAAATTCTTTTCTTTCTATCAAACATGTCCAACCATCATGCTGACTATGTTTTTGGTTTTTGCAGGTTAGAAGGGAGATGAGAGCTCAGGTGGAGTTGTTCATCAAACTCGCAGGCCACGCTCCGCAGCATGTTGATGGTCATCACCACATCAATGTGTTACCTGGTGAGTGACTTGTAATCCATTGAAATTCTTCCAAAATGGGGGATAGTGTGGCACAGTGCTCGTTTGAGATGTGAAGAGGTCATATAATTACGATCAGGCCCATCGGAATAGGAGGGAGCCTGGGGTTGCGGCCTGTTCCCGCCCACTTGAGGATAACAGTGTTTGTTTTGGGGTAGACTACTCTATATAACTAAAAATAAAAATGTGGCTCGTGTCCCCTACTAGAAGGTCTGGCCTCTCCACAAGAATACTCCCGAAATCATTTGCTTAAAGAAGGAAGGAAGGAAATGTGTTATTTAACGATGCACTCAACACATTTTATTTACGGTTATATAGCGTCAGACATATGGTTATGGACCACACAGATATTGAGAGAGGAAACCTGCTGTTGCCACTTCATGGGCTACTCTTTTCGATTAGCAGCAAGGGATCTTTATATGCACCATCCCATAGACAAGATAGCACATACCACGGCATATGATGTACCAGTCGTGATGCACTGGATGGAACGAGAAATAACCCAATGGACCCACTGACGGGGATTGATCCCAAATCGACCGAGCATCAAGCGAGCGCTTTACCACTGGGCTACGTCTCACCCCTTTAAAATGAACTTCAGATTTCAACTCTGCAAGGCTCAATGGATAGTACATGGCTGTTAACTGTCTGTCGTGAGATGGATTTCCGTCGTCAGAGAAATTGTGGAAATAATTTTTTCAGTCTTTTTTTTTTTTTTAAATGAGAATCACTTCGGCCGTTTTCGGTTTCCGTAATGTCAACCCGATTACTTCGGCCGTTTTCTTTGCCCCACTGACCCCCACTTTAGGTACCTATCAGATGGGTATAATCTACCATACATTTTGGGGCCAATGAACTCCCCTAACGTAAATTCCCAATCCAATATCAAACCTTTTCCCAATTACGACCCAACAGTTTCCCAATAAAGATTCCCAAAGTTGCTCTTATCGCGGATACTTGAACTCATAAAAATGTTTTAAAATTTAACTAAGTGTATATTTAAAAACAAAAAACTGACATCGAACAAGTTTCGTTTTGGTTTTCCGATCGATTACGAACACGTGATGAACAAGTCTGACCTGGATATGCAAATTAGTTTTATCCTGTTTTGATACAGTCAGTTGTGTCGTAGTTTTTAGTAATAATGCCTACATTGTCTGATATAATACAGTTTTGGTAGAAGAATACAACTTTTTGTTTTAATTCATCCATTTGCGTTAACACATATTTGGGATCTATCGCAACACGTCCAATCCGCTATTTACATAGTCCGAACGGACGTAGAAAGTAAAGTATTGACTTAATGTGCACCCTGCACTATCATTTGCTGTGCTATTTTAAGCAGACGATCTTATTTTATAAAAAGGTGTGTACATATGTTTCGTACTTTTTTTAAAAATATTTTATTATTATTATTTTATTTTTTTAAAATCATTTTTGGTATGGTTTTTGTAATTAAAAAAAAAAAGAAAAAAAGTTACTACAGTAGTTGTAAATTAAGTGAAAAAAAACCCACCTTTAATTTAAATGTGCTACTCACTCCCTTTGAAGTAATGGCCGTACCCGATGTCACATCATATGATGAACAGCACGTGCGAGTTTGAACACTGTTACAATGTAATAGTTCTGCTGGGAAATATTAGATTGCGTATTATAGATATTGAAACATAATAAAGTTGATCCGGTCAAATATAACATTTACAGACCAGCGGTATGTTACTTCTTTATTATTTACGATTGAATAATGGGATCATTCGAGAACTACGCAACGTGCACCAAGGAGAGTGGGAATTATGGGATGTGACAAAACGTAATTTTGGGGGGTGGGGGGGGGTGTTATTGTGCAACGTTAATTCATAAAGTAAAATGCAACCAGTCATTGCCATTTTATTTTAACATATATGTATTACTAAAGACCCCAAAGTAAAATATGACACGGTCACAAAACATTACAAGGGGAGAAGAGTATTGAAACTGCAAGATTTTGTGCTACGTATTGTTAAATGACACAAAGATCAACAAAGGACTATTCAACATTAGCGTAATGCAGTATCAGACATTGGCTTTTACCTCAATTTTTAATGACCCCCTCCCCCTCCCATAATGAATTTGCAATAACACAAGGGCCACCCGATGTAAATGTATTTGAATATTTGATTTGCCGTCCATCAGCTAGCGGTCAAGCCTAAATATCAGGTAATAATGCAAACTTTAAAAAAATGCCCGTACTGGGGCCGTAGCTTATGAAAGAACATCCCAGCAAATGTCAGCCTAATAGGACTATTTCCCAGTGGCGTAGTGTCATATCCCACTACACAAGTGCCCCCCCTCCCCAAATACAGAATCTTGCCTACGCCACTGCTATTTCCATTAATATAGGTTCACTGCAGGACCCATCAAATTAATGTTTTTGTCCAATAAAAAAAAAATAACAGGGTGTGGGATGGGAGAAATACATGTTTAAAGTGGACTACAATTGTCATATAAAACATTACCATTTTGAATGTCCTGTACCTTGAAATTTCAGTCACAACATTTTACTTTTGTTAACAGCCATGATAGTACATACTACGGCCTTTGATACACCAGTTGTGGAGCACTGGCTGGAACGAGAAATAGCCCAATGGGTCCACCGAAGGGGGTCGATCCTAGACTGACCGTGCATGAAGCGGAACGCTTTACCACTGGGCTATGTCCCGCCCCCTTGCTTAAAGATATCTTGCTGCTAATTATAAGTCAAGAGTAGCCTGTGTTTCGTCTCTCACCCCCACAGTGAAAGAAAGAAATGTTTTATTTAACGACGCACTCAACACATTTTATTTACGGTTATATGGCGTCGGACATATGGTTACGGACCACACAGATTTTGAGAGGAAACCCGCTGTCGCCACTACATGGGCTACTCTTTCCGATTAGCAGCAAGGGATCGTTTATTTGCACTTCCCACAGGCAGGATAGCACAAACCATGGCCTTTGTTGAACCAGTTATGGATCACTGGTCGGTGCAAGTGGTTTACACCTACCCATTGAGCCTTGCAGAGCACTCACTCAGGGTTTGGAGTCAGTATCTGGATTAAAAATCCCATGCCTCGACTGGGATTCGAACCCAGTACCTACCAGCCTGTAGACTGATGGCCTAACCCCACCACAGTGAAGATCAAACTTTTAGGTTTTCATGGGGAAAGTCGTGAGAATTACACAAATTCTTTAATCTTGTATGCAATATAAATTCTGCTAACTTTAGTATACTGTAACACAGGTTTTAAATTTCAACTTCTCCATCAGATAAAAAAACTATTTTTCATTTCAGGAATTTGTGAAGTGTTTTGTGAAGTTCTGCATGAGTACAATATCAAAACGACTAGACTTCCCATTGAAGTTGGATTTGAAGACTGGATCGTCCAGGAGGATTCCTCTTACAGCTTTTTAGCAAAGGTCAATAAAGAAGCAAAATGTGCAAAAGAGATCTTTCGTTTGCATGGAATTGGGTAATAGGATTTAACGCTCTGTTACTTCTAAATTTCTCATGTCATCCTGACCATGTAAGCTGTAGCAGCGTTTGCGAGGATTATGGAAGTCATGCTAAAGAGTAATTAATAAAGTTTGGAATGTTGTAAATATTTTTATCTTGGTCATGATAAGTCTTTAAAACAGAAAATTGGCTTTGTGTGGCACTAGCCTCGGTGATGTCATAGTTAAGGCATCGGACATAAACTGGATTTGCAGCCCGGTACTGGTTCCCACCCAGAGCAGGTTTTAACAACTCGGTGGGTAGATGTAAGACCACTACACCGATTTATCTCTCACTAACCACTGTGACAGGCAGCCAAGATAGCTGAAGTGTGTGCTTAAAACTTAATTTGATATAAACACGAAATTAAGTAGAAACAAACAATTTCTAATTGTTATACAAAGTGGCCACAGCATTTAATCTTTTGATAATAAAACTTTCCTTAAATTAACCACATTTTAATAATTTTCAAGGAAATACTCTACATATTTTAAAATTGGCTAACCAAATTTTGTTCTAGTGCGAGCACTGATAACAGCATATTCTGGATGGGACAACAAAAAAACCCACTTATGAAATGGTCCTGTAAAGCAACATACATGGGCAGCAAGTTTCACTTAAACTGTGTACACATGCATGTGTGTGTGTGGATTAAACTTTGACATGCTCATATCCACTGAAGATTCAGGCATGTCCACATCAGGTCCAGTTCACCAGGGGTAGGGTGGGTATTAATCATGGAAAAAGCAGGGTGAAAAGAGCATTTATTCAGACATAGTTTGTGCAATTAAGAACAGTCGAAATCAAATAATACTTATGTATGGTCATTTTCCAAATTTAAACATGTTCTCTTTTTTTCTTTCTTTTTTCAAACTTAAGGTGTTAAATGTACTATCATGTGTGAGGTTTTCTTTTTACAATTTTTGTTGTTGTTGAAATGAAAAAAAACAAGCAATGAAAGCATGCTGTTGAAATTTAAAACAAATCGTACAACTTAAAATGGTGTCGAAAATTTTCACAAAGAAATAAATTTAAAGCGTCCAACACTGATAAATAATTTAGAATTGATAATCATGCATTTCTTATTAATTCTTTCAGAACATCTGACACATTCGTTGGCCTGAGTACGATGGGCAGTGATATGACTATTCCTCGACTGAAGAACGTGTTGTCACAGGCCTTTCAGACACTTGGTGATGAAACGGATGATGACCCCAACACTGAACACCAGCCAACACGGACCTGCGAGCTGATGGTTCATCCTGGATTCATCACCGGGGACGATGGAGGCTGTTTAGGAGTAGGACCAGATGACTTTTCACAGAGCAACGATCGGGAACACGAAATGCAAATACTGCAGTCAGAAGAGATGATGGAATTCTATAGCAACAATAATATCCAACTTGTGCCTTTCAGCCATAAAGCTTTTCATATAGAGCAGTAAATTTATTGTGCCAAATATCTATACTATAGGTGCAGAATATTTTTAGCCAATTTTTAAGTGCCATTTCTTACTTGCAATTTATCAAAGTTGTTATCCCAATTGTTGAACCGTTATTGGTTGATATTTCTCTTGGCATCACGTAACGCACATCACTGGTGACGGTTATTTTCATTTTTATATTTAGTTTTATTAAGTATTGTAAAGCCAAAGAATGTAAAACTACAGTATTTTTACTTCTTAGTAGTTAAGATTTATCTATTATTTTATATCGGTTGTTGAACCTTTTTCATTTTTGATTTATCACTTGGTGTGAGAGGTATCATGTATCGTCATCATGGGTGATTGTCATTTTTATTTTAATCCTTAATTTTATTGTTACATTAAATTATATTATCAAAAAGTTGAGATCAAACTGAATGTAAAGGATTATTTTTATTTAAATTTTTAGTTATTATTAATTTTATTAAATGTATCTTACCAGTTGTTGAACCTTTTTTGCTTGGTTTATCACATCGCTTGATAGGCGTCGTCTACCTCACTCATTGGTGATTGACATTTTTATTTAATACTTATTTTTATTGTTATATTAAACTATATAGTTATATAATCAAAACGTTGAGATCAAACTATTAAAAATATATCTATTTTAAAGTTATATTTTATTGATAATATTTTTGTTTAAGTCAGCGAACAATATAAAACATTTTGTTTTATTAGGACATCACAAAAAATCATGCCCGTGAAGTAGATGAAAACTTGGTGTATGTGGCCTTTCTACTCTCCCTTGAGCTGATGGGTGCACTCATGTGGTGTTGGAACTGGTACTAAAATGAAAACAAATGTTGCTGACAAATTTGCTGTTTTCATGTAACTCATCGGTCATTGGAATCTAGTCATATTGAACACAACTCTGTGTTTACCTAGCATCCAAGCACATTATAATTTTATATATGCAAATATACATGGGATCAATTAATTTGTAGTTATTTATTACATATGAACGTAAAAATTGTGAAATATGGCACTGTTGATAAAGCACTTTCAGTATGGTTACAAACCACTATACTTTTGTAAAGCTGTACTATATAAATATGGATCAGCTTCATACATAGAAAGATTGCATTTTTGCAAAAGCACTTTTCAGTGAAATAACATACAGAATATTAGCATAGGTAGACCATCAACATTGTTAGCTACAGCTATTTTGTTTGTAAATATGTTTCTGGGACCACTTCTAAACTATATACAGAAGTGTGAACTGCATTCTCTCAACAGCAAAAATGGAAAAAAATTCCATTCGACTATATTAAGTTACCACACCGACAAATGGGCAACATTGGTGTTCTGCCATAAAGAAATTAAATTTGTTTAATACATAATTTCAGAGGAATTAAAGATTGTTAACTTACTAAAGGCAGAGTCACACATTTGCTATCATGTGTCATTTTGAAAACATTTTAAACAGCTAGTGTTTGTAAAACAGTTATTTTATTGATTTATGGCTTATTTGCATGGCCCAGTGTATAATGTATATACAGTTGAATCCCATTGGCTCGAACCCCGTCGGTGCTCAAGAAAGTGTTCGACCCATTGAGTAGTTCGGCTGAACCATTCGGTCAACATCTGATATTTCCGTAACATCATTTAGAAAGTTGAATTTGATACATATTATTTTGGTAACTGCAAACTTAAAAATTTCATCAAGGATTTATTACAAATGTGTGGTTGCTGAAGTGATGACAGCTGAGTAATTGTTTCATTTAAAACTGGTCATGTAGACGTGTTTAGAGTAATGCTTCACGACGAGGCCGTTTTGTGCACTAGGCTAATAGGAACAGGTACTGTTAACACTAGCTGTACTTGAAAGATCATTACCGATAGGCGCTTAACATACAACATGACAGGTATGGTAAAGAAAGGATTGCATGGCTATTGTTGCAATTATCCGATTCATCTATAGCTCATTCCACCTAAATCATTAATCCGAAAGTTGTAATAACCAACTGCGCAAGCACAGCAATTGTTGGTCCTTTTCAATGGTTTTCCATTTGGTGGATCACCAGTTCGAGGGAAATATAGCTAATAACACAGACGAGACCGATAATTTAGTCCGAGCAAAGGCTTATAGTCGACCCTGGGCGTGTTCGACCCACCATCAGTTAATGTAAGGGTTTACCGAACAAAAAACTCGGGACTTCGTTTTTGGTTTGAGCGTTTAGGTGTAATCGACCCTTCCGAGGTTGAGCCAATGGGATTCTACTGTATTTTGTTTGGCTATTGAGTAGATCATCTGTGCAACACCACCTTTAATAAAGAAATAACCTTGTAATCCAGTTATTACTTTTGGAATAGACAAATAAAAATAATATGTGGTTCACATTTGGTGAATAGATGTTCCTATTACAAACATGAAATGTGTAACTCTTTCCTCTACTCTAAAATTGCTCACAGGTCATTCAAACCTTAAAATGATTAATACCATGTGTAATGTGAAATACATTTGCTCAAACTATTTCAATCAAATATTAAAACATTTAAATGTATGAAATATGTGTAATGTTTACCAATGGTGTAATTAAATTGTCATTAATTCATTTCATCTTATTTTCATGCTTATATCCAATTAAGGTTCAAACACACTGTTCTGGGCACACACTTCAACTATCTGGGCTGTCTGTCCACCACAGTGGGTTACTTGTTAGTGGTTAGTGAGAGAAGAGGGTGTAGTGGTTTTACACCTACCCATTGAGTTGTTAAAACTCTCTGGGTGAGAGACTGTACCGGGCTGCGATCCCAGTACCTACCTAAAATGTGGTTTATATTTGTTTTTATGTTAATTTTGTAGCCAAGTTGGTACTACAGAACTGGATATATAGTATAAACCCTATAGTCAGGTTATCTACAAACGCTACCATCGAGATGGCCCAACAATCAAATGAAAAGGGCACATTGTAATTTACAGTGTTCGAATTTAATGGATGCCCAATCACCCCGGGTAAATGAAAATAATCAATGACATAGCCAGCATGAGGCAGACGAGGTGCTTACCTCATCTGGAATTTCCCCAGATTTATTTTATTTTTCCCCTGGCACTGATATTTATTTTACAGGTCTGGGTTTGTCTCAGCGTTTTTTCCTCTCTGGCTATGCCCCAGATAAAGGCAGACAGTTTAAATTCCTGTCAAGTTGCCAACCTGACAACAGAAATCAAAACATTAAAGTTAGTATATTGCATCAGAATCAAAAAAAATTAATGTTGGTGTCAGTTTTTAGTGAATGCAGCCATCTTTGTTTATCAGAACATGCTTTTATAATTTTATCCTTATAGCTTAATATTAATTTGAACTGCAGAGCGTTTCATGATCTTAACATGTGCCTAATTTGTGATATCTGACATTGTGGCTTATGTTTTATATGTGTCAGTCACAGTGGAATGGCCGACAGTGAAGTGTTAAAATCTTATTTTTTATTAACGGTCACAATGGAATGATTAAAATTGAAAGCATACCATTTTTATTGAATGGCATTACGATTTATGTTTAATGTTTCAAATATATAATTATGTTTTCATATGATATGCATTATTTTGTAAAATATTGGCAAGTGACAAACACACAGGCTAGGCAAAGTATTTACAGCCTAAATGACAACTCTGATACAAATATACTGATGGAAAGCAACAAGAAATAATGACTGCATCAAAAATCAATTCATATTGTCAGAAGTTGACTGGGAACATATAAACAGCTCATTCAACACTACCGACTTCAATCCCACATTACAACTTACTAGTAGTGAATTAAATAATGTCTACAATTTCATGTGTTCCCTTATTTCTTTCCATCAGTATATCTTTGTTAGTCCTGATATTCAGTCTGGATCCAAAGAATCATAATTTAAAATAATAAAGGCAAATAACTTCATTTGACCAGACACTGTTAAAATAACACAACTTTTAAAACTGTAAATTTGATTAATATTGGGACTTTTTTTTTTTTTTTTCTTTTCTTTTTTTTCCTGTGAATACATATAATTGTGCGTTTTCTTGATGTGTAAATTTTGCACCCCCCCCCCCAAAATGCACACTTGTAAATTTTGCATGAGTGCAAAAAAAAAGCAAAATGTATATATGCACACATTTGTTTCTTGGTTTATAGTAATAAACAGAAGTAATGTGCAAGTAGTGGTCAATCATGCAAGTAACACAAATCCAAAATTGCTGCAATTTAGGCAGATTTATTTCACATCAAACTCTACAATTAGAAAATAATTTTAGTCCAAGGCTGAAATAGTATTTACTTGTGGGTTTATACCATTTCATTGTTTTAACTTTTACCTGCTAAGGTGCCGGTTCATATTGTAGGTGGGGGTTTTCTTTAATATTCCAACAAATAATTTTTTTTAATTTGTAGTAATGATGAAGTTGTTTAGTTTTATGTCTTACAAGAATAGAGCTATTTTTTTAGTGCTTATGATCAGTTTTGTTTCTCTGATGTATAAATAAAGATAAAAGTGGGTTATCAAAAAAAAAAAAGCGAAATTTTTATTTTGGTGGTTGGGTACTGAATTTAGCCCTATGGTTAGGGTTGCACAATTCTCTATAATGATGGGTCCCATTCAGAATGTATGCAAAGAATCGGCAAACGTCATATCTCTTTTGGATGAAGAATGTGGAAACTTTTTGAAAACCCCCGAAACACTATACAGATAATTAAAAATCCAGAAATCTTTCATCTTTGATGAACAAGTTTTCAAAATTTTTTGCTTCCGTAGCTTAAAATAAAAATAGTTCAAGTTTTGGTATAAATAAGACAGTTACAAACTGGGTTGCAATTAACCTCAGCCCTTGGGTTGGAATTGCCATATCTATAGGCCCCTACTTGACAGAATCTTTTGTGAAATACTCATATTTTTTATGAAGTAGAATTAATGGGTATCTAACCCAAAGGAGACCAAAACTTATTCAAAAGTGAAGACACTTTTGTCCATTATTGAATTTGCCAATACAAACTGGATAGAGTCGCTTTTGTTTTGGCTTGTTATAGGACCACATGCTCACAATATTTATCAATGGCAGCATCTCCCTTTTAATGCAATAACATAACCCAATTATTTTGAACAAGTTCAATGACGGCCAGGACATCTTCCTTGAAATGTTCTTGTTTATACATAAGGTAAAGTTTTGAAATTTAAAAGCATTTTTTTGAGGAAAAACTATCAAATCTATGTTGAAAACAGTCTTAATAGTATGTATTTTGTTGGTGCTGTCGTAACAAGTACTTTTATTTAGTGAAAGTGGGATACATTTTATTAACTGAATGAATTAATGTGTTTGTCATACATTTTTTTTTAATTATCATTATAAAAATAGATTTGCCTAAAGTGGTTTTTGGGGTTTTTTAAAAATATTTTAAACACTAAAATGAATATTTTCCAATAGTGCCATAGCTAAGGGTCGTTAAACAAAACAAAACTTCTTTTTTTGTTAGTAGCTAAAATGACTTGTTGGGAATATATTAACAATGATAGCAAACTCAGGGAAGTCTGTTTAATTTTAACAACTAAAAAATCTTTATCTGTTTTACTTGATTTTAAAAATATTACTACATATACATGTATATGATTGTTTTGTGTTGAACATAGTGGCAACTTATGACTAGATTTATCTCTATATTTTCAGTCATTGACCAAAAATAAGATTTTTTAACATGGAACTACTTTTACACTAGTTATGATCAATAAGAAAATGTTGTATTGTTCAAAGTTACTTATTATTTTATTTCCAGTCAATGGTTTTGATTTTTAAAAAACATTTTGAAAACAATTTTTATTTTAAAAATAACAAATAGTTATTGTTGACGATAAGGCATTCAACACGCGAGCCTACTACACTAGAAAACTGTAAAGTTGGGTAATAAAATGATTAATTTCATTAATTTTTCGAATTATATAGGGATTGCAGGATAAATAAAATAACCAATTTCTGTTTTTCAATATCAGCTTTATCTTGCTTAGGTCGAATACCATTTAGTGGAACCTCGTGGCATTAGACATTATAACCGTCACAGGATAAAGTGGATATCATAACACAATAACTGGTTATTCGCTCTATGAGGCAGTATTTTTTTGTTTCAAATTACTGTTAATGGGAAGCATTTTGTTCATTTGACAAGAGAGATATCTTGTTAAACCAGTGTATTTACAGTGGTGACTGGACAAAATGTGTTCGTGTAAACACACACCAGATGTGACCAGTTGTTGTCTAGCTGGAATTGTGATATCAATCTTACTATAGTTTACATGTAAATTTCAGTGAGTAGCTTAAACTATACTTGACACTGTACTTGCATTTCTATTAAAATGAAACCTTTCAATGCTTTTGCAGGGAGGTTTCTGGTGAAAGTGGAAAGTGTTTGTCTTTATTTATATTTTCGGCTCTAAGCTGTTGTTTGCCAATGGGAATTGAAGATGGCATGGTTAAATATATTTCATAATATACTGTTCAAAATAAGTAGGGGATATTAAAATAAATAACACACTATAATAGAGATGTTTTAATATTTGTTGCAATAGTAATTAGTGGCAAAACAAAAACATGTGACAAGTTATCGACTCAGAAAAGCAACAATTAAGTGTCGTTATTTTGAAAGTGAAGCTTTTTCTTTCATGCACTAATAAGGGTTAAAGCCCTGCAGTTCACCTGATCAAACATCCAGTAGTATTTTAGGGATCCTGTCCTATTCCTGGAGCCTGGCACCTAACTCTGCCAAATTGGTCGGATGATGTCGACTGTTTCAGAGACTTCCAATGATGTTCCAAAACGTGTTCAATAGGTGAAAGGTATGGTTGTATGTCGACTGTTTCAGAGACTTCCAATGATGTTCCAAAACGTGTTCAATAGGTGAAAGGTATGGTTGTATGTCAACTGTTTCAGAGACTTCCAATGATGTTCCAAAACGTGTTCAATAGGTGAAAGGTATGGTTGTATGTCGACTGTTTCAGAGACTTCCAATGATGTTCCAAAACGTGTTCAATAGGTGAAAGGTATGGTTGTATGTCGACTGTTTCAGAGACTTCCAATGATGTTCCAAAACGTGTTCAATAGGTGAAAGGTATGGTTGTATGAAGATGTTAAGTAAAAGTTTGTTTTATTTAACACCACCACCACTCATTTTAATTTTCCATATCCAGTTCAGTCATAGAGAGTACCAATGAGGTACATGACACGCCCATCAGGAGTTTGATGGAAAACCATATGATGTTCAGAATATAGACAAATTATTTTATTTATTTGTATCACAGAGACCTAGTAATTCTATGTGACACACCACCATCCTAAGTTGTTCTTACATGTGAGGTTCGATGGTCCTTATGCAAGATATAGTCCAGACAAGAATTTACTGTTAAATGCAGTATACCGGTGAAAAGTAGGTCACAGTGATCTAGTAATAGTAGGCAACACACCGCCATCCCAAGTTGTTGCTACATGTGAGGTTTGATGATCCTGTATGCAAGATGTGGTCCGGACAAGGATTTACGGTTATGTGCAGTAGACCGGTGAAAAGTAGGTCACAATGATCTAGTAATAGTATGCGACAAACCGCCATCCCAAGTTGTTGCTACATGTGAGGTTTGATGATCCTGTATGCAAGATGTGGTCCGGACAAGGATTTACTGTTATGTGCAGTAGACCGGTGAAAAGTAGGTCACAATGATCTAGTAATAGTATGCGACAAACCGCCATCATAAGTTGTTGCTACATGTGAGGTTTGATGATCCTTTATGCATCTGTATGTAAGATATGGTCTGGACAAGAAAAAGTTAACAGACGGACGTACATACGGACACCATACGACCGATCATAGACGGGCATATAAAAACAACTAATTTCAATAGATCTTTAGTTGAATACCCAAAAATCATTGTGGTTAACAATGCATAATTTTTGTTTTCTTTAATCTAGAAATTTATGTACACATAAATCAACAACATACAAAATGTTTTAAAATAAATCTTGTTCTGCTTTTGTGTGCATGTTTTACCAGGGTTTTTGGCTTTTTTTTGTTAACGTAACACCAACTATCAAGAAAACCAGAATCCAGGAGGAAGGTAGCCATCTGGTTGCTGTGGTGCCATTCTGTTCTTCAAGTTCTTTAGAAGAGTTTCCAGAAAGTTTTCTAGTCTAGCAACAGGTCCACCTGTGGCTGCAATGTTCTTCATCTTCGGCAGAAGGTCTTTGTACAGGAGATACACGAGTTTCACAAACTGCATTTTGTAGTTGCCGAACAGGTCATGTCCGGTCACCTGTAGCAGATCAAAGGTCATGGTAGCAGTGATGTCGGGCTGTGGGTCCATGTTCAGAATGCGTGTCAGCCAGATCCAGGCGTGCTCTATTCCGTGAGGGTGAGGCTGGTTCGTCTTGGGAGGGGAGGAAATCAGAATGGCAGCATAAAGTCTCATCAGTCCCGACATCCTCTTGAGGAACTTGTCCTGTGCTTCAATGCTGCCGCCTTCGACTTTGTAACCAAGAACTCTGCAAAGTAAAAGTGAAGTTAAAATCTAACTGGGGGAAAACAGAATTAAACATTTTTTGTAAATGTTTGATAATTTATCTGTAGTTGAAGTCTGAAAAAACCCAACGCTATTATTTCCATTACGGGGGGAATGATCCTATATCACATCACACATCAGGTGAGTTATTTACTTCTGATCTACACCATCCCAACCTTGCTTAGTGAAAGTTAAAATGGAGAAAACTTGGGAGTGTTTTCTCTTTTATAGATACATCACCTGTCCTCAAACTAATGCATATTCCCCTAAGGATGGTAATCTGGTTCGAATATCCCAACCGTCAATGGGATGGCCTAAAATTCTTCTACTGTGCACCCCTTCCTGTTCCGGTCACGTGACTGTAACTTCCTTCGTTTTCATGAGCGGAATATGCACTAGTTTGAGGACAGGTGATGTTGAAAAGAAAGTTTGTTCTGTTTAATGACACCACTAGAGCACATTGGTTTATTAATCATCGGCTACTGGATGTCAAACATTTGGATATTTTGTACACAAAGTCTTAGAGGATGCTTGCAACATTTTTCCATTACTATTAGCAGCATGGGATCTTTTATGTGCACTTTCCCAGATAGGACAGCACATACCATGGCCTTTGATATACCAATTGTGGGGCACTGCTTGGGACAGGAAAAAAAATCCAATTAGAGAATAGGTATTTTACCGAGGAGTTAGATCCCCCACCCCACTTCTTGCTTATTGAAGGAAGGAAAGAAATATTTTATTTAACGATGCACTCAACACATTTTATTTACGGTTACATGGCATCAAACATATGGTTAAGGACCACACAGATATTGAGAGAGGAAACCCGCTGTCGCTACTTCAGGGGCTACTCTTTTCAATTAGCAGCAAGGGATCTTTTATATGTACCATCCCACAGACAGGGTAGTACATACCATGGCCTTTGAAGCACCATTCGTGGTGCACTGGCTGGAACGAGAAATAGCCCAATGGGCCCACCAACGGGGATCGATCCCAGACCGACCCGACCATGCATCGGGCGGATGCTTTACCACTGGGCTACGTCTCGCCCCCTCTTGCTTATTGAATGTAAGCATCTATGCTCAATATTTCCCTTAATAATGTCACCATAAATTGTGTGTAATGAAAATGCCCAAACCAAATAGTTGATGAAATGTATTGATTGCCAGCTTATTTAAGCTTGCGTGTGGTGTTACTGTTCTGGAGGTGACTATGCGAATGTTCAGTTTAAAACATGTATAAGACAGTTGCTTTGAAAGTACCACAAGATATAACAAATAACATCTGATGTCAACATGGACATTTTTACTTTTTTTGTTTAAAGTAAGTGGTGACAATTAAACCGAACCTGTGGTACTGTTCCAGGGTCATGCCATCCTGCCGTGGCATGTAATACGGGATAATGTAAGGGCAGGAAACATAGAAGTGATGCAGCAACATTTTGCCGAGGTCAGCGTGTTCCTGCCAGAGACCGACTGCTACCATGGCAATGGAGAAAGCTGATTCATGATTGGATGTCACTTGCTCCTCTGCCTTTTTCTATAACAGAAACAACAAACAAAACCAATGTAAATACATGTACTTAATATTAACAAGAGTACGGTGAGGTACATGATAAGCCTGTCAGGAGTGGGATGAAAAGAAGGTCGCAGTGACTTAGTAATGGTAAGGGACACACCGCCAACCCAAGTTGTACTTGCATGCAAGGTTTGATGATCCTATATGAATTAATACGGAAGATATACATGTATATATATATAGCCTGGACAAGGATTTCCCTCAATGTGCAGTAATGTGTGAAAAGTAGGTTGTGATGACCTAGTTATGGTTCATGACACACTGCCATCCCAAGTTGTACTTGCATGCAAGGTTTGATGATCCTATATGAATTAATACGGAAGATATATATATATATAGCCTGGACAAGGATTTCCCTTAATGTGCAGTAATGTGTGAAAAGTAGGTTGTGATGACCTAGTTATGGTTCATGACACACAACCATCCCAAGTTGTACTTGCATGCAAGGTTTGATGATCCTATATAAATTGATAAGAAAGATATGCCCTGACGGACAGAAATGGGCAGAATTTTGAAAATAGCAATTAGTAAAAACCTTAATAGATTAAATAAAAAAAATAAAAAGGTTACAAGCCAAAAATAAAAAAGAATTGACTGCTTGGCCGAATATTTATATAATTTGGAGCATTTTAGAAGGACAGTCCAAAATTAAATAAGAGAAAGAAGAGAGGATCGGACTATTTAATAATATTTTTAAAAGTTTAAAGTCCGATCGATATGTCCACGCGAGTGGCCTCGTTAAGGCCGTTTGAGTGCACAGCTTAAAGGGACGAGATGGGTTGCATCCCGTCAAGAAAACCCCTAGATTGACAGTCGATAGACGTTGAAGGTGTAGTGCTGTGCTGAAATACAGATCTTGAGAAGCCGGATCCGTCTGAACGAGAGAGTATCATACTAGGGTATAGTCCAGTTGTCATGGGTTGGTATAGTGGTGCGGACGGGCCCGACTCCAAGGATACGAGATGGTATCACTATAAAGCAAGGTAAAGTCTAGAAAAAGAGTAGTAGGGGCCGACCCTGCTTCCTATTTCTTCTTAGAGTGGGGCGGTCAATCTTCCAGTGCTGCTAGGACAGGCTCGGACATGTAGAGACTAAACGCAAACAACCGTGACGTTCTGCAGAATGGCCGTCATACGAGCACGAAAAAAACAAGTCGACAGTCAGACGGAGAAATGACATGGAGGCAAGGAATCTCGCTAAAAAAGAATCCAACCTGGTGGTGCAGGCTGTCGAAATGAGAAGCGTTCCAGCGTTCAATCAGTTACAATGGCCGCATACATCCCAGTAGAAAACTTCATTTCGCTGACAAAAACAACGAAATGAAGGACCCCCCAAGTCGAGCACATGAAAGCACATGTAGTGTGCACAAGCGAAACAAACACGTCTTACCGCGTGGAGCTCCAGACTGGGAATCACTTCATGGGTTACTCTTATCGGTTAGCAGCAAGGGATCTTTTATACGCACCATCCCACAGAAAAGGTAGTACATACTACGGCCTTTGATATACCAGTCGTAGGTGCACTGGCTGGAATGAGAAATAGCCCAATGGGCCCACCGACGAGGTTCGATCCCAGACCAACCGTGCATCGAGTGAGCGCTTTACCACTGGGCTACATCCCACCCCCATACCTAATAGCTGCTGTGAAACTTGTTCTGCGCGATTCATTCTGTTAATTTCATTTTAGTATTTAAACATGTCATTAGTAATGGATGAAAACTATTACTGTTACTTCTACAGAATATATAGAATTTGGACGAAAATTTGGTGGATTTTCTGTTACTAATTCAATTATTTGCTCCATCATTTCACTTGTGAATTCACACATGATTGAAGATGAAGTGGAGGATGCTCCGTGTATGCTGGGTTTTTTTTCCGCGCTATCAGCACCCGCGCCAATGGAAATGCTAAAATATTAATGAACTGTATAGTTTTTTTCGGCTACCGCATGTCGTTAGCAGCTTATGCAAATTAGCCCTTACCGACTTTTGTATATCCTAAGTTCAAGGGCTATAACGCTTATAAAAAAATCAGTAAATCACCATAAAAATCAAATTTGATTGGTAACAGTACATGATAAAGTTTTACACAAAATTTTAGCTCAATATCTTGAGGCATTACAAAAAAAAAAGAGTCTGAAAAACAAATTATTATTTTTTAAAGTTCAAGAGCCATAACTCTGCAAAACTGGGTAAATCACCATAAAAGTCAAACGATCTGTAACAATACATTATAAACCTATATACAAAATGTCAGCTCAATATCTGGAACAATTATGAAAAAAAAAGGTCCAGAAAATATGTGACAGACAGACAAGACTGACAGAGATAAAACCTATAGTCTCAACCAGTTGGACCAGTAGGGGTACTAATAAATAAATATTTTTAAATGTATACTTTAATTCTTTTGTTTTTTAAATATACTTTAAATACATTCTGACAGTACCCATTCTGTACTAATGCTTATGATTTACAGCAGTAGGATGGTTAAGGAAGAAAGGAAAGGAAGGAAATGTTTTATTTAACGATGCACTCAACACATTTTATTTACGGTTATATGGCGTCAGACATATGGTTAAGGACCACACAGATATTCAGGGAGGAAACCTGCTGTCACCACTTCATGGTCTACTCTTTTCGATTAGCAGCAAGGGATCTTTTATATGTACCATCTCACAGACAGGATAGTACACATACCACGGGCTTTGTTACACCAGTTGTGGAGCACTGGCTGGAATGAGAAATAGCCCAGTGGGTCCACCGACAGAGATCGATCCTAGATCAACCGTGCATCAAGCGAACACATTACCACTGGGCTATGTCCTGCCCTAGGATGGTTAAGTGAAAAAAACAAAAAAAAAAACACACACAAAAAAACAAAAAACAAAAAACAACAAAAAAACAACAAAAAAACAAAACAAAACATACCACTATCATTTTAGCAATGAGGTGTTTACAGAAAAGCAGGCCTTCTGGGACTTCTTTGGCTGATACGTGTTTCCCTGAGACCTCCACCTGGCTACCACTCAACAGGTGAAGGAGTTTCTGAATCTGAGAGCGCAGGTGAGTTCCGCTCTGTGGTGCGATGGCATTGACGGGAACATTCACGGCTTTCTGCAGGCTGAACTTGTACTTTTTCATCTGATATGTACAAAGATTTTTAAAAAAGAAAGAAAAAGATGTCAAATAAAATGTGGATAAAATAACTATGTTACTGATATGTGAACATAACTATTAAATAAAAAAAAATATATATATACTCTTCAAAAAAAGAAACGCAAAAGGGTACAAATGGGTTATAACTCCGATTTTATGTTTCCTACCGGTTCATGCTTTGTGAATATAAGGTCATTGCATGTCCCAAACACATTCCCATGGTTACATTCGATAAAACGCAGCTACTGTACAATAAAGTTCCAAAATGTGAATATTCGCAAAAACGCAGCCACGTGCAAACCATGTCACCACTGCACGTGCGTTGTCTGCACGTGTAACATGAACACCGACAGTATAAAAGTGCAGGGTGTTCGCTTGCCTGGCCTCTGTATCTGGCCGACAGTTGACAATCCAGGACATGCCACGTCTCAGTGAACCGCAGAGAAACAATGCCATCGGCCGACTAGACGCAGGCGAATCCAGAACGGCCGTTGCCAGGGCATTCCATGTGTCCCCAAGCACCATCTCCAGACTGTGGGACCGTTACCAGCAACATGGATCAACACGTGACCTCCCTAGATCCGGTCGACCACGGGTCACTACCCCCGGGCAGGACCGCTACATCCGGGTACGCCACCTTTGGGAACGATTGACTACTGCCACCTCCACAGCCGCAGCAATACCAGGTTTGCGCAGGATATCCGACCAGACCGTACGGAACCGCCTACGTGAGGTAGGAATTCATGCCAGACGTCCAGTTCGAGGTGACATCTTAACACCACAACACCGTCGACTCCGACTGCAGTGGTGCCAGATTCATCGACAATGGCCTCAACTGCGATGGAGACAGGTGTGGTTCAGTGACGAGTCCCGATTTCTGCTCCGACGTCATGATGGAAGATGTCGCGTGTATAGGCGTCATGGTGAACGTTATGCGGCAAACTGCGTGCAGGAAGTGGACAGATTCGGCGGGGGTAGTGTCATGGTGTGGGCAGCCATCTTACACACTGGCAGAACTGACCTGGTCCACGTGCAGGGCAACCTGAATGCACAGGGCTACATTGACCAGATCCTCCGGCCACACATCGTTCCAGTTATGGCCAACGCCAACGCAGTGTTCCAACATGACAACGCCAGGCCTCACAACGGCTTTCCTACAGAACAACAACATTAATGTCCTTCCTTGGCCATCGATATCACTGGATTTGAACCCAATTGAGCATCTATGGGACGAGTTGGACCGACGCCTCCGACAGCGACAACCACAGCCCCAGACCCTGCCCGAGCTGGCAGCAGCCTTGCAGGCCGAGTGGGCCACCATCCCCCGGGACGTCATCCATACTCTGGTTGCTTCAATGGGCAGGCGGTGCCAGGCAGTTGTCAACACACGCGGAGGCCACACCCAGTATGGACTCTAGATGACCTTGACCTTGGTGGTGTGTCCTATCACTTACTCACAATGGACTAGAGTGAATTGTGAACAATCCTGCAACATTTGGTAATTATCGGACTCACCATTCAATAATTAAATCAATTCTCCAAATGTTACGACAATGTGGTTTTGCGTTTCTTCTTTTGAAGAGTATATATATATATATATATATATTTTGAGTGAAAATTAACACTTGAGAAAATGACCACAAAAAAGAAGAGTTTGTTTTGTTTAACGACACCACTAAAGCACATTGATTTATTAATTATCAGCTATTTGATGTCAAACATTAGGTAATTTTGACATATACGTGTTAGAGATGAAACCCGCTAAATTTTTCCATCAGTGGCAAGGGATCTTTTATGTGCACTTTCCCACAGACAGGAAAGCAAATATACAGATTTATTACCCATATGGGCTCAAATATACGGGATAATATTTGTTTGATCTCTACACAGTGTGCAGATTGCTTCTACAGCCATTGATTGGCTGGCTTAAAAATCACATTTGGTTGGTTGGTTGCCATGGACGGAACTTCACTTTCATTCATATAATGTTTCCATTCATGAGTCAGATTACACATACGTTATACGCTCTACAAAGATTTATAATAAAAAAACTGGACTCATTTGTTTCGTAAACATGAAATGGTATATTTTCATAAGCAGCGGCTTCAGTAGTATATAAAAATAATTATTTTCTAAGGCAACTACATGTACAGTCGTTTTATTTTGTACTGTAAACATTTGGTTGTGAAAAGAATGCCGTTATGCTATGACATCACTAACATTACGTCATGTAACGTGCTTAAAGATTATATGATGTAATGGCTGATGGCTTTGTTGTAGACTGCAGAAGAATTTTTACATTTAAAAAATCAGTTAAAATTAACAATGGGTAATAAAGAGAATAACCAACTCGCTACGAGGAGTTACAAATTATCTGTCCCTCGTGAATGAACGTTGTAAAACCCTCACCAAAGGCTCGGGTTTACAACATGCATTCACTCGGGACAGATAATTTGTAATTCCTCGTAGCTCGTTAGTTATTCTCTAAGTAGTGCACTGGTTGGAATGATTAAAAAAAAACCAATCAGCTGAATGGATCCACCAAGGTGGTTTGATCCTGCGACGCAAGCACTTCAAGTAAGCACTCAACTGACTGAGCTAAATCCCACCCCTATTATCTGCAATACTCTTGGACGACGACGAAAAGATCTATTGTAACTAGTAAAAAAACAAACCTGTGAGTTATTAACAAAATTAGCCAAAGTCTTGTCTACTTCATTCACATGCATGCGGCTTTCGATAAAATCCTTCACAACCTCCTCTATAACAGATCGTTTCCGTTTCTCTGGAAATAAAAACAAGAGTTGTAATTTTGGGATAAAATTCTGCGGATTCCAGTGCCCCACATGCTGTCTCAAGACAGCATCAAGAACACTCAAAACAGACCTGTGGCTCTTTACACCTATTATTTCATCTCACCATCCCATACAATCATTCACTGATAAATGTAAGCCTCAAACGACTAGATTTAATATAAACTTGTGTGTGCTCATTATCAGTGTACGTTGTCAAGTGCCTTGATGCAAACTAACACAATATACACCAATCTCCAGATTTTTGAGTTAGCTGTGAAAAAAAAAGAAGTTTGTTTTATTTAACAATGCCTCTAGAGCACATTATTTTTATTTTATCATCGGCTATTGGACGTCAAACATATGGTCATTCTGACATATTTCTTTAGAGGAAACCTGTTGCCACCACATAGGCTACTCTTTCCGACAAGGGGCAAGGGGTCTTTTATATGCACTTTCCCATACAGGACAGCACATACCACGGCCTTTGATGAACCAGTTGTGGACCACTGGTTGGAACGGAAAATAGCCCAAACTGCAAATGGGTCTACTGAGAAGGATTGATCCGATGACGGACCACTGCACAGGCGGACAGGCCATTGCTTGAGCTACATCCTGCGCTCCCAAAGAGTTAACCGTGAAGGTATTCTGCTGTTAGTACGACTCAACAATACAACAATAAATGTTTTCAAAAACGCAATCTCTGCCAACTGAACAGGCTGTCTGAAGTGTGCTACGTGTGATATGTGCTAAGTCATGTCACAGCAAAACCATGTTTTTTCTCAAAATGATGTAAATGGTTAAATAGCATTTTGGAATTAATCTCCTCAAGTCTTGTAGTCATTTTAAAAAACACTGCATCACTATGAAATCAGAGATGTCCATCTCACTCCTGCAGATGGTGAATACTGCGTTGTTAAAGTTTGTTTTGTTTAACGACACCACTAGAGCACATTGATTTTATTAACTATCAGTTATTCAGGGATGTGAGAGGGGTGGGAACAAAAAAGCTTACTACTCACCTTCTTTCTTCCCAAGTAGAACAAAGGCTTTCAAATAGCATATCCTGGATTGGATGAAACTGGCCAATTGCAGCGAAGATGACGAAATCCAACCAAGGGAATGTACTACATGCGAATACTACTTATGATCGCACGATGCTACTTTAATTTTTTCGTTTTCACATCGTTTTTGTTTTTTGGGGTGTTTTTTAAAGACGAAATGGAAAAGCGCATTTACGCGTTTCCATGTAGCTCTCACATCCCTGCCTATTGGATGGCAAACATTTGGTAATTCTGACATATGTCTCATTAGTAGCAAGGGATCTTTTATATGCATCATCCCACAGACAGGATAGTACATACCACAGCCTTTAATACACCAACTGGGACCGATCATAGACTGTGCATCAAGGAAGCACTTTACCACTGGGCTGCATATTGCATTAAAAGATCTGTGCATTTCAGAAAGAAAATTAAAATAGATGAATACAATAATTCTAACGATGAATTAAATATCTAACAAACCTTCCGGTGACCGAGGAGTGGTCTGTCCAGTTTCTTCATCTTTCACAGAATTTACCTGCAGGTGAAAAACAAAAATTTAAATGTTTTTTTTTTTAAATAATAATACTTTCATTATGCATGTACATTAATTTATCTTGATAGATCTATATTTGTGTCTGATTTAACTATATAAAAGTTGAGTTGGCTTATACAGATGAGTTGTGTTGGCTTGAGTTGGCTAGCTCTACAGAACATTTTGCCAAATTATCTTTGAACTTCAAAAACCCAGTTATTTTCTAACAAAATAAAATATTTTGCCAATTCAATCCCCAACCCCCCCCCCCCCCCCACCCCCACCCCCACTTTGTCCCGGACCCACTAAGTCAGAGATTGTGTGTGGGAGAGACATGCTTGAACCTTAATTGGATATAGGCACGTTAATATGTTATCCAATCCAATACAATCTAGTTTAGAGAACCCAGTAATGCAATATAGTGAATTATATTGTTTATTTTGATGAACGGTCATATTTATTTAAAAAGAAGTAATAGAACAGAATAGAATAAAATAGATGTTTAACGACACCTCAGCATGAAAAATACATCAGCTACTGGGCGTCAAACTATAGTAAATCCAAAACATTAAGTGATGATCAACATCAATATAAAAATTCAACAGTTAAATAAAAAACACAGTGTAAAGAACTCTGCAAAAAATACAAATATCACAGATAGTTAATAATAAAATTCAGAATAAAAAGTCAGTATCTCAAAGAAATTGTAATAGAAGTTCTGGATGGAATCGAAATCATTCCATCACATTTCGGTGTCCAAATATATTTTTAGTAGTCAAGAAGTAATAACCATACAGATGCAGTGGCTGAAGGTTGTTGTTCTTGCACGGGTTCCGGTGCTGTATTCGACGCCTGCGCCTCTCTGATTTGAGCTTCCTGCTCAGCTAACTTTTGTCTGGCTTCGTCTTCAGCCTTTCCTTTTTTGTTAGCTTCATCTGTTTGAAGACACAAAAACACAACAATCTCTTACAAAAAAACACTGACATAAGGAAACATGTTGGTTAATATAGAGAATACTCCCCGAGTGTCTCGTGATATCATAATTTATCAGCACGAGTTGATAGAAGTATAAAATGCCAGACTTGCTGAGGATTTTTTTACTTTTATCAACGAGTGCTGATAAATTATGATATCACAAGACACGAGGGAGGTATTCTTTTTATCATCAGTTATAATTCTTTTCATTTGCGACAATTGTAAACAATTCTTTGAAACCTAATCAAGATTATGAGAAGCGATATCTCTTAGGAGAATATTGCAAATTATAGTGCCAGCGATATCTCCTACAAAAACCTCTAATGGAAGATAGAAGTTTTTTTGTTTTTTAACGACACCACTAGAGCACATTGCTATATTAATCATCAGCTGTTGGGTGTCAAACATGGGGATCGACCGTGCATCAAGCGAGCACTTAACCACTGGGCTACATCCCGCCTCTCTGATGGATGATAAAAAGGGTAAAATGTATGATTGTATAGTAAGTTTAAAAAATGTATCATACACCACTAGAACAGATTGATTTATGTCACGAATCAGCTTTCATTGATCATTCCAACATATAGTCAGTGGAAACCTGCAGCATTTTCCCACAAGACAGGACAGCACATACTGCTGACTTTGATACACCAGTTATGGGGCACTAACTGGGACAGCAATAGGCTCTCTGAGAGGTCTTGATCCTACGACCAAATCATGTCTGGTGAGCACTACTGACCAAGTTCGATTCCTCACAAATTACTGTCTAAATTCACTACTTTCCAAGCAGAATCCCTCAAATCTGATGTAGATTTGAGTTAATCAAGAAAAACTAAATGATAATGGTCATTACAAATAAAATTGAGCTTTGTTTGGAAGTTGGAGGTTGCATATCTATCTCACATGTGCATGTTTATTTTATTTTTATTTTTTCTCAAATGATTTATTTTGACATCTTATTCTTTCCACAGCATTTTGTCTATACACATGCTAGGAGATTTATATCATACAGAAAACAATACACATCCACACACAAATGGGTGGATAACGATGCAGGCCAAAGCCTGAAAGGAATGGTCAAATCTGCTAACCTATGTGTTGTTTTAAGCAGTCATAGGCATTCTTGGCACGATCTAAAATGTTGCTGAGCTTTTCGCTGAGGTCTTCCGACGGGTCCTTTCTGTTGATGATCAGATCGGCTGTTTCTTTTATCTGCTTCATTAAGTTCACCGACTTGTTAACTAAGTCACCGAAATACTGTTTGTATGCACAGCCGTTGTACGCATTGTGAAACTGCTCTATCATTGTCTTCAACTCGGAGTGAACTTTCTGCATGGAAATCTGTCTGGTCTGCATTTCTTCCTGTCTGAAACGATTGAACTGTGTTTAAATAAGACACTCCGGCACACTGTTTGATTCAGTGGTTAATATTCAGTGGTGGATCAAGACAAATCCATTTAGGGGAGCCCCAGTGACATGAGGCGGAATGCCAAGGGAACTTTGGGGGAGGTTTGGAAGGGGATCATAAAAAAAATAAAAAATAAAATTATAACTGTTGCAAAATTTGGGGGGGGGGGGGGGGGGGGGCAGGCCTAGATCTGCCTCTGTTATTAGACATCTAACATACGGTAATTGCAACATTTGGTTTAGAGAATTAGAGAAAGAAAGAAATGTTTTATTTAACGATGCACTCAACACATTTTATTTACGGTTATATGGCGTCAGACATATGGTTAAGGACCACACAGATTTTGAGAGGAAACCCGCTGTCGCCACTTCATGGGCTACCCTTTCCGATTAGCAGCAAGGGATCTTTTATTTGCGCTTCCCACAGGCAGGATAACACAAACCATGGCCTTTGTTGAACCAGTTATGGATCACTGGTCGGTGCAAGTGGTTTACACCTACCCATTGAGCCTTGCGGAGCACTCTCTCAGGGTTTGGTGTCGGTACCTGGATTAAAAATCCCATGCCTCGACTGGGATCCGAACCCAGTACCTATGAGCTTGTTGACCGATGGCTTAACCACGCCGCCACCGAGGCCGGTAGAGAATTAGAGAAGAAAACTGCTTCTATCATAGGGCTACTCTTATTATCCAATAGCAGCTACAGATTGTTTTCCTGCACTTTTCTTAGACATGGTAAAATATATATCAAGACCTTTGACATATATATTAAATTATGACCTACTGGATGGAACAGAAAATAACCCAGTGAGACCCAATATCCATTTACCACACAGAAAAACTCTAATGCTGAGCGATATTCTGCTATATTTTAACCTTCTGACTACGCCAGTCAACATACTGTACATTGTATACAGTGCATTCCCCAATTGATATTTCCCGCCATTTTGCACATGACACTCACAGGAAACAATTTATTTTACAGCATGCTAGCTTTTGTTTGTTGTTTTTCAATGGAAAATAGCTTGGTGCTAGTATTTATCTATGAAATTATATATAATGCAGCAAACCTTTTTCTCTCTTCTTCTGCTATCTCTCTCCGTTTTCTGTCACCCTCTTGAAGTTTGTCATCTAATCTCTACAAAAATGACTTAAAACTTAAAACAAACCTCATCATTAGTTAAAAATTAAAATTTCTGCTAACAAAACAGAACACATCTCTTGTAACCTTGTTTATTTTTATGTAGGTATACAACTTGTTTAAAAACAACAAAAGGTTAATAATCATTTAAGGATGGTCTGGTTTTTTCTTTTACGTTCATCTGGGTATGAACAAAAAAATATCATCCACACACTGGGTGAATTGTTGAAAGCATTCACATATGTTCGTGGATGGGTTTTTTTTTTCCAAACCCAGATGAACATAAAAGAAATAACAGACAATCCTTATAATTAAATTTCAAAAATACTTACTAATAATAACACTAAAAATTCATATTTTATTATGAATTATTCTCAAACAATAAAATTCAATAAGACAAAGTATCAAAATAAAGTAATGTTACACACAACTAATTATGTTTATTGAAAATGACCAATTTCTTGAGTTTGTTGATTCCATCCCCTCAACACCGAGATCACAAAATTCAACTACATGTACATCTACAGTGACAAAAAAAAATCCTTTTAATGTAACACAAGCCACCACACATTGCAAATTACATAAAATGTAAACTGTTGAATTGTTTGTCCAAGCATATAACAATTTATTACAGTAACTAGATATAAAACTCAGCAATTAGACAGTTCAGAGCTTGCTCTGGAGAAGCAGAATATTTCGCCAAATTATTTATTAAACTTCTAAAATGGTAACCCCCCCCCCCACTTTTTTTTAAATATAAATTATTTTGCCAAATTAGAATAAAATGCACCAATTGTTTTTGAAATTCGCAATTGGTGAATTTGGGGAGTGCCAGAGCGAGCCCTGCAGTTGGTGTGTTCATTTGTTAATGTCTACCTTAGAATGAGTACTGTGGTCTTCTTTAAGCTTAGTTACATTTCTAACAGTTTCAGCCATCCTGAAACGCAAAAAAATAAAGAAAAGATAGTTAAACAATAATATAGTTTTGATAGTAATTGATAATTTAAGACTGGTAGTTACTGGGTTCACATCCTGGTACCGGCATCCATTCAGACAACACTGATTTCTATCTCACTGATGACTAACAACTAGTTATCACTAACCCTCTCTCTTGTACAGACAGCCCAGATAACTGAGGTACGTGACCAGGACAGCATGCTTGAACCATAATTGGACAGAAGTGTGAAACTAAGCATAAATAAAATGAAATGAGAACTCACTCTTTCTTGTGGAGCTGACTGGTCTGCTCATAAAGTTGTTTCATTCGATTGGTGAAATTTTCCTCCTGTTCTTGAAGCTTCTGTTGAGACGATTGGTGCAGTCGTTTCGTCTTTTCATTGAATGCCTCTTGCTTTGCCTGAGCAGCTGCCTAGCAAATACAACATAAACAGAACAAAGATGAAACCTTCCAAGTTTAAGAAAAGGAAGCAGGGCTAAAAATTTGATTTTTTCACGAGAATCCATGTGGATTCCCATGAAAGCAGTTCACGGGAATCCTCAGATTCTAAACATTTTCAGAGAACTGTTGTTGGTTCCATTGTTCTTTACAGTCACTTTTTTTAGGTGTCTTACCAGCCCCAAGTTCAGCCAGCAAACGTTTGGCTAACGTTCGCGAACTAATTGAATGGTTCCCAACATGGCCATTTGGTTTACCGTGAAGCACATAAGCCAGTCTAGCAGACATTTATCCAATCGGTCTGGCTGAACACAGCCCAGGTTACTTTTTGAAGATTGCTAATTCATAAACAGAGCATGGGACACTTTTGTCAATGTATTTTGCGCAATGGTTCAATATTTGTTTGGATATTACTGAAGTACATTTCCGCTACAGACAAAAAGATGTATTGATTAAAAAGAACAGGTAATTCAAGGTTAGGAACATAATTATCAGCGAACTAACATAGAAATGTTTGATGTATTACTAAAAGTGGCACAATACAGTCTATTGTTATTATGTAAGAACTGAACAAACATGTTTCTTTTGGTTCTCTTCATTGGCAATTTGGTTCATAGAAATGGACCAACCACCGCTTGGCTCCAGACTATTCTCAATAAACCTCTATGTTTCTAACATGCACGGATTCAAATATATGCTACACTTTTGAAGCCAGTTTAAAAATCGAAGCTTGATAACCAGATTTTAAAAAAAAAAAATTAAATTTTTTTTAAAAAAAATTCTGTAACGTTTTACTCACTGATTATTCAATTTAATAAATTTGTGGAAATATTTCACGCGAATCCAAATATATTCAGATGTTTTATGCTTGCGCAAGTCCTGGCACGAATAGGATTCAGAGATTCGCGCAAATGTTTAGCCCTGGGAAGGAAGGAAATGTTTTATTTAACTACATGTACACACAGATATTGAGAGAGGAAACCTGCTGTCGTCACTTTATGGGTTACTCTCTTTTCGGTTAGCAGCAAGGGATCTTTTATATGCACCATTCCACAGACAGGATAGTATATACCACAGCCTTTGTTACACCAGTTGTGAAGTTTAAGAACAGAATCTCATAGTGTGCACAACTCAGAATATAATTTATAGTCTACCTTATTTCTGATCAGTAAAGTCAAGGATAAAAATTACATTGGACAAACACAAATTTAAAATGTTGCAGGGTCTTCTGTATTCCAACATAATGTAGGTTGTTAAAGTGAAATGTTTTTTAATCAACGAACAAGGGCAGGATCAGTTTACAGGTAGTGCCAAAATCCAAGATTACAGACGATTGTAATCTCTAAAATTTGAATGTACAAGTTTATTTTGAAGATCATAAATCTAAAATCTTAAAGATAAAAATATGTTTTGTATAATGACATTATTATACAGTTATTTATTAATCATTGGCTACTGGATGTCAAACATTTAATAATTCTGACATATGGTCCTCCGAGAAACCCAGGGGACGGGACATAGCCCAGTGGTAAAGCGTTCGCTCGATGCGCGTTCGGTCTGGGATCGATCCTCGTCGGTGGGCCCATTGGGATATTTCTCATTCCAGCCAGTGCACCATGACTGGCATATCAAAGGCCGTGGTATGTACTACCCTGTTTGTGGGATGGTGCATATAAAAAATCCCTTGTTGCTAATCGAAAAGAGAAGCCCATGAAGTAGCAACAGCGGGTTTCCTCTCTCTTTATATGTGTGGTCCTTAACCATATGTCCGATGCCATATAACAGTAAATAAAATGTGCCGTTAAATAAAACATTTCCTTCCTTCCGAGAAACACGATACAATTTTTTGCGTCAGCAGAAAGTTATCTTTTATATATGCATTTGCCCACAGGCAGGACAACACACATCTTTTGATATATCAATCGTGGGGCAATGGCTGGGATGGGGGACAAAAACAATCAGAGAAAGGGACTACCAAGGAGGTTTGATTCTACAATGCAAGCACCTCAGGTTAACATTCTTTATTAAATATTCAAAATATCCAGTGTTTTTTCCAATTTAAGTCCGAACCAAATTGTTAACAACTACGATAAAGTCATACCTTTAATTACCATTGGATTTCCCCAAAATTTTGTCCAGACACAAGTTGAGACTGTAACGATGTCACCAATATCGACTTCGCCAAGATTGCATAGGGCAAAATACATGCATTTTTCTGCCATCTGCAATTTGCTTTTTTATGGAATACTCTTCTAGAGGGATGAAAGCCTCCAATGTATGTGACATAATTGTAATAAAATCAATGTTCTTTAGTGGTATCTTTAAACAACAACAAAAAATTAAAAATCAATATGTCATCATGTTTGCTGTTATACCATAATTTCTGTGTTACTAAATTTTGACCCTTGCATTATGTACAGAATTTGCGGAACTCATTTGATAAACTCAGTATTATACAAACTTTGGCTTTGTTGTCCCACATTCTCTCGCATTCCTTGATCATACAGACAGTTCTTCCGAACTCTGGAGAAACAACTGTCTTCTCGGACTTGGAGCCTGATGCTAATGAATCTAATGTGATCAGAGATACACACGAATATTTCGTTTTCTTTTCTTTTGACACCAATTTTTCATCCGACTGACTTCTGAAAAAACACAAAGACAAATTACAACTCTCAAAATGTGCAAGGGCAATAAGCTGTGTTGCTGCAAAACGCTGAAGCAAAATTATTCTTCAACATTATATAGATCTATCATTATTATTATCGGGTATTTACTTTGTAATTATCTGTCCTAAATTGTCATTTACACGATGATCTGAATTTCGAGAGATGTAATTAAATTATGATACAATACATAATACATTTACTTTTAAAACATATTGTTGGTAACACTATCAAAATATTTGACAATATCCCGGCATATTTTAAAAACTATGGCTTTTTGGTAATTATAGTAAATTTGTATTCATGGTTTATAGAGCGCAACTTTTATTGAAAGACAAAACCCTATGCCCCCACTAAGGTCATCCTTATCAATTACATGTAGCAATAACATCAGACCTGTCAACCCTCCCGGATTCCGTGGGAGTCTCCTAGTATTTGATCAAATCTCCTTGTCCTCTGTGCGGGAGACAATTTCTCCTGTTAAATGACATTTTTGTAAGGATAAAAAAAAATCGATCCTCTTTTGTCAAAATAACATAAGGGAAGTAACTCTACCTTTTTTTTCTCATTCGGAAAATGTCGACTACTTTCGGTTTCTGAGAATGTAACAGGCTGAATTTTTTAACCTTTGCCGAAGTGAGAATTGTGGGATAGCCTATTTATATTATTAAAAAAGCACATGGAGTTTATAAAATGACGTGTTATTATAATGTTTGTTGTCATCGTAATGGTTACGAAGCGTGTTGCCGCTAATTCAACAGGCTGTGTATTGACATTCAGTGTTGCCATATATAAAAAAAAAAACTATCCAATTTAGTTCTAATAACACCTCTGAATTGTAAAATGTCTTCCCACTGGATTACATAATGCAACTATGACGAATCTGAACTGCCAGACTCCGAGTTGACAGCGATACACACGATGCATGTTAAAATCATAGCAAGACAACGAAAAGACCAATTAGCTATATAAACATACTTGTGTCAGTTAATTTTGTATGTTTGTGCAGTAAAATGTTGGTTATAAGGGTACTCTTCAAGAAATTTGTACAATTAAAAAAAAATTGTTTGATATTGACATAAAGTTACTCACGGAAATGGGTATAATTCCGATATATTTCACACGATGTCCGTAATGAGGTTTTACTTATGATTAATGAAAATACAATGTTTATTGCATCATTATAATGATTTTAAATAAGTACCATACCACCGTTCCTCATTATAGTAAAAACTGAATATTAATTTATAAGATTTATATAAATTTGTCTTTGGTACTTAGGTACACTAACCACAAATGATAATGTAACGCAACCTGTAAGGCTTAAGTGTAATACCGTAAATGTACTAATTAAAATTTTTATTTCTTGTTCATGTTCTTAACATTTTTGGATAAAATATTTTTTTTTTTTTTAAATATGTATTAAATCATAAAAATATTTAATTTTTTATTTTATTTTTAATGCCAAGATCTAAGGTTAAGAAGTGTATATGACATTATATAGTATTCATATAACTTATTGTAATAATGTTTTTTTTTTAAATCTTGCGATTTTGGGTTAAATTGTGTGAATTTAAAAAATCTCCTGCTTTTTCAACACACACCTCCTGCTTTCTCTTGACTAAAGGTTGACAGGTCTGAATAACATGCATTTCACATGCACTTTTCACAGAGACGTTGTCGAATTTGATATATATGTAATAGTATATTAAAAAAGGTCTATCAATCAAAAGGAACTATGCTACAACACATTGATAAAGTTGTAATGAATGCACCCAGAACCAGTACAAATTATGCATGAAACAATAATGCTACGTACCATATAAATACATACATGTATAGTGTTTTCCCTAGCTTGTTTTAGCATGGTGCAGCATCATGCCTCACTAGTCTAGCACCATCTTGCCTTAATCAGTGCCATGCTGCACTGAGATTAAAAAAGCCTTTTTCAATAATTAATTCTAAAATTGTCATGATAAAAGACTAAAAAAATGTATTATTAATTAATAAAAATATCTCTGTTATATATTTTGCCATTCATTTATTAAAGCAAAAACATTAATTACATTTATGTTTATTTCAATTATTCTTTTTGTCTTTAATGCAAAAAAAGTGCCCTGAAAATTGTCAAAATTGCCCCAAAAGTGTTTTGTCTACCATGCCTTCCCAAATTTCTAGGGAAAACACTAATGTATAAGTAATGCATGAATCATGCTAAAGAATATGGCATTAATATATAGCCTGGCTAATAGTAATGTAACAGTATTCACTGTAATCTACACATCAGGGCCCATATGACGACCGGACAAACTTAAACCCAGATAGCTCATGTATGTATGGATGTACCAACATTTTAATTTTATCTACCAGCTAGAAGCTAAATGTGGATAAGAGCTGAATCAGGCCATCATGCATAAATGGGCCCTGGTGTCTCAAATGTTTACACTGACCTACATGTAGAACAGAACTAAACAACTCACTTTTCTGCAGCTTGTTTCTTTGATTTGTCTGTTGCGACAATGTCTTTCTTATCCTCATATAGTTTGTTTCCTTGTACGTGTGTCGGCCTTTCAAGATGAGAGTGCTGCAGCTGATATGGACTCGCCGCGTCATCCAATATTTCCTGTAAAACAAGCATTCTGAGAGTACTACTAAAGCAGTACATTTCCCTTACCAGGCCTAACAATTTTTCATCTCTCTTAAATTCAAGGGCGATACCTCTGAAAATCACCATGAAAGGTAAACTTGATCAGTAATAGTATATGATAAAGCAATATATACATGTAATATATATATATACACAATTTCATCGCAATATCTCTGGCATTGCAAAACAAATTTTCATATCTCTTAACTTCAAGGGCCATAACTCTGTCAATAGGGGTGTCACAATACACCTATCTCATGATTCTATACATATCACAATATCTAGCCCACGATATGTTACATATCGTGATGTCTGATTCACAATGTTTTCCCTGTATAACAACATTGAAGCTTACGTTAAGTGATTTAAAAATAAGAAATGAACCAGATAATTTAAGTAAAACACTGATTAAACAGTTTAATGTAGAAATACCACCTCATAGATATATTAACATAACCAGGCACATATTCACTGTCAACTGGCTTTTTTTTAAAAGGAAATAAGTACATACCAGTACAAATTGGTGTTTGTAAATAAATATGGAATTAATAAAGGAATCGATACATGGTCAAAATAGGAATTGATACACAAGCAAGGAGATCGTGTATAGTATCATTAGCAGTAGTATTGCAGGCCTCTGATCATTTCGTTCGCACATTGCTCACACAAATTTAATTTTGCATAACCTATTTTTTGTTTGCACAGAATTTGGAGCACCATTTACTTGGATATAACGGGTTATGCAAAAAGCAAATGGGTTACTTGGATTTATTTCTGCCTAACCGATAAATGGGTCACGCTGATTTTCAATTCTCAAAGGCCTGATATTGTGATTGCATCAGTGTATTGTGACACCCCTATCTGTCAAAAATGAGTAAATCACCATGAAAGTCAAACTTGGTCTGTAACAGTACATAATAAAGCTATACACAACATTTCAGGTCAATATCTCAAGGCATTCTAAAAAATAAAAATAAAAGAAGCTGGAAAACAAATGTTCACATCTCCTAAGTTCAAGGGCATTAACTCTGTCAAAAATTGGTAAATCACCATGAAAGTCCAACTTGATCTATAACAGTACATGATTGAGCAATACAGAAAATTTCAGCTCCATATCTCATGGCATTCTAAAAATAAAAAACATCCCTAAAACTATATGTGGGACAGACGGGCGGACAGATGGATGGAGATGAAACCTATGACTAGTTGGACCGGTAGCCCAGGGGACTAATAATCACAACGATCAGTATAACCACAATACACAACCATAGAGAAGAATGGAATTAGTTGATAAGGCTCATCCTGGATCAAAAATAACTGCGACCAAAACAATTAGCACCTACGTATTTAACTGAAACATCGCTGAAAGGGTATGCTGTCAGGTTTCCTCCTATAGTGTGTGTATTAATATACAACATTTGTTATCGGTGAACTCGAAAATTATCAAAGTAATCATCAAATGGCATATAATGTCAAGGATATTGCTGTATTATTATGGAAATCATTGCTTAGTCAGTGGTAGGCAAATTCCTGTGTTTTCGTTACAGAGTTATATCTGATGGCCAAGAGTGATTATAACTGTCGAAATGTCCATCAACATGTACATGTAGCTCTCAAACAGCAGACTACTCGGGCTAATATATACTCTGTCAAAAAAGAAACACATAGATATAGGTTTTTTGTACAATGTTGCTGAATGAACATGTTTTTTAATGTTCCTGGAATGGGACAGCATGCCCAAGTGCACCCTAAAACAAATTTAATGCATGTTGTGCGACAATTGCAGGAAATCTAGTGTGAAATGGTCAGATTTTGGCAAATGCATGTGAAACTCGGTGAAAAGATTGGGGTAGTGATGGGTATTTAGAGCTGCATAATGCTCGCAATGATGCCTCATTTCCATTTCGACATAGACGAGTTACAAGATGCAAGACTAAGCCTGCCGAATCGAAACATTGCAATAGGCCGCCTCCATTTAGGTGTATAGCAGTCAGCAGTCACATGCTACATTAACATCCATCAGAGCACCATTTCATGTCTCTGGGACAGGTACAAGCAGTTTCAATCAGCTGAAGACTGACCGAGAAGTGGAAGACCTCGCATAACAACTGCAGCACAAGATCACTATATCCGGGTTCTGCACATGCGTCACTGAACTGCCATAGCAACGAACACTGCTGGACACATACCTGGTTTGAGAAGGGTGTCAGCACAAACAATTCAAAACCGACTTTGAGAAGCTGGTTTACAGGCTAGGAGACCGTATGTTGACCCCGTCCTGCGACGTCAACATCAACATTTAAGTGTTCGCTGGTGCACGAATGTACAGGGGTGGAACTTGGGGAAACTGGCAGCGAGTATCAATCTAATTAAAATTAGCTCCACTATTACATGTGGATCTAACACCAGTCAGTTGGAGCTCATGTCCACCAATCAAAACCTTACTTGCAGAATCCTGCCAGTGATTTAAAAATAATTTGAAAACATTCCGAATTATCCTGAGGGTATACGACATGTTTCGTGTGAATTACGAATGCCTTAAAACATGTTTTATTTTATAAAATAAATAATTTGTAATGTAAAACTGAAGACTGATTCAGTTTTTTTTTTTTTTTTTATATATATAAATAAATAAATAATTTTTAATGTAAAATTGAAGACTGATAACCCACCCCGTACGTATTGGTATGGTTCGCTGTACTGCGGCCACTAAAATAGACTCGCCCGATATTTTTAGAATTTGTATGCTCCCAAATAACGTTATAAAAGGCGAAGTGTGATTGGTCAATATTTAAATTATTATTTACAGACGAAATGTTACCTGGACATTGGGGACTACACAATGTTGTTAGTTTTAAATCAATGGCAAGATTCTGTAAGTAAGGTTTTGATTGGTTGACATGTGCTCCAACTGGCAGGTGTTAAATCCACATGTAATAGTGGAGCTAATTTTAATTAGATTGAGCGAGTATGGTTCAGCGACGTGTCACATTTCCTTCTACAGCGACGTGATGCACGACGTGCTTACAGACACCGCAATGAACGTTTTGCCAACAACTGTGTCGCCCAAGTTGACAGATTCGGTGGAGGGAGCGTCATGATGTGGGGAGCCATTTCATACACTGGCAGAAGTGAACTAGTGTTCATACAAGGCAACCTGACAGCTGTACGCTACCGCGATGAAATTCTTTGCCGTCACATGCTTCCCATTTTGGATCGACAGAGAAAACTCTTTCAGCAGGACAATGGATACGTGTAACAATGGATTTCCTACAGAATGAGAACATTAATGTGCTGCCATGGCCATCAAGATCACCAGATCTCAACCTCATTGAACATCTATGGGACAAACTGGACAGACGTGTACACCAGCATGACCCAGAGCCTCAGGCGTTTCCGCAACTGTCACATGCACTGCAGGAAGGATGGGCTAGGATTCCACGTGCCTGGATTCAGAGACTCATTTACTCTATGCCAAGGAGATGTCACACAGTGATTGCTGCTGCTGGTGGCCACACAAGGTACTGATTTCAGCGATGCTATTTGGTGATGAAAACGCCTCCACTGCCATCAGTCCATAGCAAGAACATTATCACATACTCATGTCAAATTTTACCTGTGATACGATCATAAATAACGAAATTATGCCACTTTGTATTAAAGAAATATTCCATGAATATTTCGCCTATGCGTTTCTTTTTTGACAGAGTATATGTTGAGCATGTGCCATTAATTAATAACAGTGTCGAGTAAAAATAAGCGATCATTAACAAATTTTAACATTTACAAAATATCGATTTGAAGTGAAATTATGGTAAGCAGGAAACATTTTGCTATAAAATATTCATTTAATTAGAGACATTTCTACTTGGACTAGCCAATTGCAAACTGACTGGCAACTATTGTTTAAAATTGTGTAGTGATCTCTGAAACTTGCAGTGCAAGATGAGACTCGATACTGAACAAAATGTTCCCTGGTAAGATGTTATATTTACTGTGTACAAAACCAAAACATGCCTACAACTTGTCCGGTAACAGGTCATTTCGCCCTTGTTACTAGTTTGCTAGAATCATTTTGACCAGCGTCGATTTGTACCGTCTTGTCCCATCTTTCGTTTATATATATGTATATATACCTTTACAGTGCTGTCCGGTGTATCTGCGCACCTAAGCATTCAAAGACCATTTTCTATGTGAACACTGTGAAATACTCAAGGCTGTTAACAAAAGTAAAATGTTGTGACTGAAATTTAATGTAATGTTTTATATGACAATTGTAGTCCACTTTAAACATGTATTTCTCCCATCCCACACCCTGTTATTTATTTTATTGGACAAAAACATTAATTTGATGGGTCCTGCAGTGAACCTATATTAATGGAAATAGCAGTGGCGTAGGCAGGATTTTGTATTGGAGGGGGGCACTTGTGTAGTGGGATATGACACAGGAACCTTTTTAAGTTATTAATAAGCGAAAATGTAAAAATAACCCGGGATTGGGGAGGGCGTGACCCTCCTGTCCCCCCCCCCCCGGGCTACGCCACTGAGAAATAATCCTATTAGGCTGACATTTACTGGGGTCTTCTTTCATAAGCTACGGCCCTAGTACGGGCATTTTTTAAGTTTGCATTATTACCTGATATTATTTATTTAGGCTTGACCGCTAGCTGATGGACGGCAAATCAAATATTCAAATACATTTACATAGGGTGGTTCTTGTGTTATTGCAAATTCATTATGGGAGGGGGAGGGGGGGGTCGGGAGGGGGGTCGTTAAAAATTGAGGTAAAAGCCAATGTCTGATACTGCATTACGCTAATGTTGAATAGTCCTTTGTTGATCTTTGTGTCATTTAACAATACACAATCTTGCAGTTTCAATACCCCTCTCCCCTTGTAATGTTTTGTGACCGTGTCATATTTTACTTTGGGGTCTTTAGTAATACATATATGTTAAAATAAATGGCAATGACTGGGGGGGTGGGGGGGACATGTGTGTAAACTGTTTTACAAAAGAATAAACAAACAACATAGTACAGTCAGTTATTGCTATTATATGAAGCCAGGGTACTGAATCACCTTATAAAGTGATGAAAACATGGGCTAAGTGACATAACTCAATTTAGCTTTTAAATTATAACTGTCATCCTACACATCAATACAAGTAACTAAATGATAGCCTATATCATTTAGTAGCTTGGCCTGGGCTTTGACTCAAATTACATCATCTAATTAAAATAGTATTAACAAGATAATCACTACATTGCACAGGGTGGTTGTAATGTTTACCCAAATCATGTCCCGATCCAGACCTCACACCCAAAAATTAAAGGTGGGGTTTTTGGTCCAAATATTGGGGGGCGGTCACCTCCCCTGCCGCCCCAGTTCCGACGCCACTGATGTAGGCATTATTACTAAAAACTACGACACAACAGACTATCAAAACAGGATAAAACTAATTTGCATATCCAGGTCAGACTTGTTCGTCACATGTTCGTAATCGATCGGAAAACCAAAACGAAAGTTGTTCGATGTCAGGTTTTTTTTAAAATATACAATTAGCTAAATTAAAAAAAATAATTATGAGTTCAAGTATCCGCGATAAGAGCAACTTTGGGAATCTTTATTGGGTCGTAATTGGGAAAAGGTTTTATATTGGATTGGGAATTTACGTTAGGGGAATGGGGCCGATTAACGGCCCCAAAATGTATGGTAGATTATACCCATCCGATAGGTACCTGGGGGGGGGGGGGGTCATTGGGGCAAAGAAAACGGCAGAAGTGATCGGGTTGACATTACGGAAACCGAAAACGGCCGAAGTGATTCTCATTTAAAAAAATAAAAAAAGACTGAAAAAATAATTTCCACAATTTCTCTGACGACGGAAATCTGTCTCACGATGGACAGTTAACAGCCATGATTTTTATTATTATACTTAATCAAATATATCTCTCACCAATGAAGCAGTGCATAATCAGAGATACACTACAAATTGTTTTATGTCTGTAGTAAATAAACATTTTAAAATTGTCCATAAATGTAAACACCTCCTTGTATCCAAAACGAGTTACATGTCCGGTGATTTGGCACAGATGTGGATCGGTTACCCTGCTATAAATTTATAAACCGCCCATGCCCTCAGTTTGTAGCCCATAAAGGCTACACTATTGTCCCAGGATTATTTGAATACTCTGTTTTGTCTTGTTAAAAATATTACAATGAAAATGAACGATCACACATGACCCATCTCATGATCAGTTTCAGAATAGTTTTCTTGAGTGGCACAGTACTGCAGATGCATACATGTTCATTGTCATGCATGGCTAAGATGCCTATATGGATTTTTTTTCTCGGGTAGATTGTGCACACACGTGGATTTTATTTTGCTTTTATTATTATTATTATTATTTTGGTAACAATGTGAAAATTGTGAACTGGAATGACTGTCAGTTAAGGTGTAAAATTTGTTTTTGATTTGCATTTGTCTGTGTATTCCTTTTCAGTTTAAATAAAAATAACCGCCCGGTTCCCCCCGCCCCCCTCCCCATACCCTAACCCCAACCCCAACCCCAACTCAAAATAATAATTGTTTTTAATTTTAAAACCCCAACAAGTTAGTTTAATTTGACATCGAAAATATTTCAAGGGAGGTAACTCAGAACCGCTGACCCGCAAAAGTGAAAATACAGCACTTAACAGCAGGGACACATTTTGGTACTGAAGCGTTATTTTTAGAAGACAATGCTGATGTTGATTTTTAAAAACATTTTAAGAATACGTACAGTCGAGTATTGTAAATTCGAGACCCTAAGGTTTGACTTGATCGGAAGGGCCATACTTTGAACCTGACAACAATAAAAATGTTACTTACCTGTACATAAATATGTTTATAGTAAAGTCAAACGAAAACAAAGTACACTGCAACACTGCTGATATATTAAACATTGTTCCAAACACACTCCCCCTAAAACAAATGGCGTCCGGTTAGAGTATTGTAAAGTCGAGAGTAAACACAGTGTTACTTTCTATGACATCACATTCAATTGAGGCCACTTAAAAGAAATGTTTTGTTTCTGGAGCATTTTATTACACTTCTTTGTATTAAAAAAAAACCCCTCCTTTTTAACCAACTGATAAAAAGGACAGTAAAATTCATAAATGATAAAACAATGAATAATGAAACATAAACTTTTTAAATGGTGACCTCTGTGGAAAAGCTCAAAATCTGACATGACATGTAATTTATTGTTCATTGTTTTGGCTACTGGACCTACAGTGAGGGCAAAGGAATCGATCACCTCTCCTGATCACTCTTTCTTTGGTGCAGTACATTAAATGTACCCAGTGGGAACACATATCACACTGTACCCACTTTGTGAAAACGAGTGAAACACTGAATTCTGCCATCTACCCTGTCTTTGAGTGTAGTTTGGGGAATACCATATCGTTTGACGGCTGTTAATACAGGTAAGTTTTCATCTTTCACCACTAAGTAAGCATTTGTTAAACTGGATGGCGAGTATGACCTATATCCTGGGGGTTTTTGGTTTTTTAGTTTGGTCTGTAAAAACAATAATTGTAATACAATTAAGTAAATTATTTTAATTTATTAAAATATCATATAAAGCTATCTAAAATGAAAAAAGCTTTTAGTAGTCAATAGTTAAAAATCATTAAAAATAGAATTTCTGGCATTAGAACCCACTCTCATGTAATCTGTTGGTGCTTTAATTTGCGGTTTATTTGATAAGACCCCCAGCTGTATTCGTACCCATTTAATTACTTTATCGTGGCCTTACAGAGTCCCTCCCAATGTGTCACGTGACCGAAAGCTGTCATTTTTGCCATCCAACCCAAACTATTTTTGTCTACTTCCATATTTTTACAATACTCTCGATTTTACAATACTCAACCATACAACCATACATGTAAATCTATTTTCGTGTAAATCATTTGAATGATTTTAGCATATGATTGGTTCAGTTTTATACAAAAGAATAGTATTAATGCAATGAAAATAAATTATTAAGTATAATACAGAGAATTTGTACTTTTTAAGTTTGTTATACATGTATTTGTAAATTTATACATTTTTTAAAGAATCGTGACACAAACTTCAATTTTTTGGTAACCAAGTAACATTAAATTCTAAATATAATTAAACTTTTTCATCACTTCATCAGTGAATATTACTGTTAAAAATTGTTCAAAAATAATTATTTGTAAAAGATACTAAACTACAAAGTAGATGAGATTAGTATATTTAATACAGGGAACATTTTGTTCAGTATAGCATCGCGATTCACTTTGCAAGTTTCAGATATAGCTCTACAATGCTAAAACATTAAATAGTAGTTGCTAATCAATTCTTAAATTGATAGCACTGTCACAAATCAAAAATTTAAAAAGAAAATGTTCTCTGTAATAATTTTTTTTTCTTCTACATCAGCTAAGGACTAACAGATGATCCCACAATGACACGTTGTGATCTAAGAGGAACACTTAATATTAGATTATGACATTATATGTTACTCTCATAGTTACCGAATCTAAGATATGCACCTCTAAATTTATGTGCAAAATAGTTGCACACATTCCAATAATATCCTCAGTTGAAGTCTCAGTCTATTTATAAATAAGAAAAAAGGTAATGTCTCACGATTTAATTCTATTAAAGAAAGGAAATGTTTTATTTAATGACGCACTCAACACATTTTATTTATGGTTATATGGCATCAGACATATGGTTATGGACCACACAAGTATTGATAGAGGAAACCCGCTGTTGCCACTTCATGGGCTACTCTTTTCGATTAGCAGCAAGGGATCTTTTATATGCACCATCCCACAGACAGGATAGTACATACCACAGCCTTTGATGTACCAGTCATGGTGCACTGACTGGAGGGAGAAATAGCCCAACGGGCCCACTGACGGGGATCGATCCTAAACCGACCGCGCATCAAGCAAGCACTTTACCACTGGGCTACGTCTCGCCCCCTACTTCTATTAATGCTGGTAATCATATTTTTTTTAAATGAAGTACTCTGCTGAACATTAAGTTTCTGCTTAAAATTGGCATGAGGTGGCACTATTGGTAGCCTTTTGAACAGGTGAAAATAACTACATACAGAAAAAACATTTGAAGGTGTGTTTCATCTGATGTAATGTCCAACTAATTACAATATTTGAAACAAAAAGATAAATAGTCATGGTCATAATGGGTATTTTTCTGTATTCCAGGAAATTTGTAGTCTCTGTGCGTCTATGGAGAAACCTGAAATGGAAACGGAGTGGAAATTTGTAGTCTCTGTGCATCTATGGAGAAACCTGAAATGGAAACGGAGTGGAAATTTGTAGTCTCTGTGCGTCTATGGAGAAACCTGAAATGGAAACTGAGTGGGAGAGTACACTATGGTTATAAGACAACTTTCAGTAGATTCAATTATACTTCAAGCTTGATGCTGTTATGTTTTCTGTTTCCAACTGTGACAGAACCTGGAACAGAAATGAAATGTGTGACAATAATTCATCAACAAATTTAGACTAATACTCTTCCATGGATGCTAAATTTGGTACATCTAACCATAAAATTTTATTATAATTCAAAGTGGTATATAGTTATATTTATAATAATTCATTGTTTGAATTTGTTTTTATACAGCACTTTATTGAACCAAAATAATCATAGCTTCATTTCAGTGTTTCAGCTGCTAAAATGTGTTTTGGGGACATTTGTCCTGGATAGAAATTTACCTTTCTGATATTTTATGAATGTTTGGACATTCTTTTCAAAGGTGAAATATGGCTACTTACATTGCTTTGTTTCTAATAATGACATTGAAGTTGTAAAGTATGTAATTATTTACGTAAGAAATTGATTAAAAATATTGGCCAAGCATTGGCATTCATCATGTGATAAGTTTTTACTGGTTTGAGTTGAAAGACCGGTACAGATGATAAGTTCTATTGCATTTTTTATTAAAATCTTCAAGTATTCAATATTATTATGAGTCTAGGTGTGTGTGTGTGTGTGTATATATATATATATATCTTCTTTTTTTTAAATATTTTGAAACAAGAAGCTTATTTTTTATGTAACATGTGCATCTACTTTACATCTGCGATCTAAACCTTTGTTTTCCTTTTTATTATTGGTCTGGATATACATTATTGTATAAGCGTGAGTAAATGTGAGCTGAAATTGTTATTCTGATGTAACATTTGCATAAATTATTATGTCATTAAATTATGTATTCCAAGATTTCTGTGTGTTTTTGTAATTTTGGAGCGGTTTCAAACTTACCCCAAGAGTACATATGTTATCAGAAATAATAGTAACCCTTTATATTTTCACTTAAATTTTTCGAGAGGTAACATTAATAACTGCTTGTAACATCTATAAGGTTACAACGGAAATTTCGGGATGCAGTCGATTCGTCCACTGGACAATTCGTCCACTGAAAATTCGTCCACTGAGGAACTCGAGACGATTCGTCCACTACACAAAATCAGTTCCGGACGATTCGTCCACTGGGTTTTTATTTCCCCAGTACATTTCGTCCACGGCCTAAATAATGTGTACTACATGTACGTGGGGGCTAAATAAATTATTAGATATATTTTACCCCGTATTTTTTTTTGCTGTGTCATAAATTTACAAAGGTGAAAATAAATGATACTGCATTAGATTACGCTTGGTAGATGTTTTTGTAACAATGCTCTGCAGACATAATTATTTGGTGTTTCTATTTATTCAGTTATTATTTGTTTCTATAATGTACGCCTTTCACGCTACATGTCCTAGGATGTTTTTAGTACAATATGCCCAGTAAAGATAATCTTTAGCCCTTCCCTTTCAACTTGTTTGGTTTCTGTTTGCTTTACCAATTAAGTGTACAGGTGTACTCTATTGTGATATCGTGAAGTAATTAGCAATGCAGGCTCATTACTGCTTAAGCTTGTTTCACCAAGTTGGATCCAGTAGCGTCTAAAACAACATGCCTTATTTCAAAGCGGCACCGCTAACTACCTGTATGGACGGAATGAATGAATGTTTAACGACACCCCAGCACGATAAATACATCGGCTATTGGGTGTCAAACTATGGCAATGCAAACAAATAAGGTGATGATCAACATCAATATAAAAATTCAAGATTTAAATAAAAACACTGTAAAGAATTGTGCAAAAATACAAATATCACAGATAGATACTGACTTTTACTCAAAATTTCAATGTGTGCTGTATTGGCCATTCTCAAAGAGAATGTTACACCCCTGCACCACGGTGAGGTTACAGCACGCTCAGGGGTGTATGGATGGAGGGGTAATAAAGTCTTCCGACGCGGAGGCTTGCATTACCTATTTACCACATCGTGTACGAGCGAGTGGACGAATCGTCCGTGGACGAATCATCCGCATGATAATGAATACAAACAGTTAATAAAAACTGGATAGTAATGTTGAATTCTAACTCTATTTTACTTTTTTGGTTATAGTATACCACAAAATTAACATTAATACGTTTGAAAAACATGCAGTCGAGTGGACGAATTGTCCGAGGTGAGTGAACGAATCGTCTGTGGACGAATTGTCCGGTGGACGAATTGTCCAGTGGACGAACCGTCTGGAAAGCGAAATTTCTCGTTTTTTTTTTTTTTTTTTACAAAAGTGGATGTAAACGACAATTAAGATCGTCATGCCGGCCATGGTTTTTGTGAGGTTTTTTGGCATATTTCGGGTGACCGCCGGCCATGTTTGGTCACAGAAGTACAAGGCTACTCCGACTTTATTTTGCTTCATTTGGATAATATAGTGATGGGTTTTTTCAATAAGAGCAACAGTTTTAATGAAACTATGACCAAGAAGAAAAAAACATTTTTAAATTTAAATTTAAACTACAAAAAATTACTCTCCTACCTTTAATTGCAGTTAGATTTCCTCCAAATTTTGTCCAGACACAAATCGCTAAAAAAACACTACAAATATACAGATTCCACACACAAGACTGCAACGATGTCGCCGATATTGTCTTTGCTGAGATTGCATAGGGAATACTCTTTAAGAGGGGTGAAAGCCTCCAAAGTATGTGACACAATTAATATGAAATCGATGATCTCTAGTGGTATCATTAAAATAAAATAATAATAATAATAATAATAATTAACAAAATTAATAATATGATGTCATCACGTTTGCGTTTATATCATGACATGTTAAGTCCTATCCTTTCACCCCTCTTGAAGAATATTCCATAAAAAGTCAAAATGGCAGCTGATACAAAATTACATGCTTTTTTCCCTATGCACTCTCAGCGAAGTCGATAAAGATGACATGGTTAGCAACTGGTATGTGGAATCTGTGTCATTGTAATGGGTTTTTTTAAGATTCGTGTCTGGACTAACTTTGGAGGAAATCTAACTGCAATTAAAGGTAGGAGAGTAATTTTTCGTAGTTGTTAACAATTTGGTTCGGACAATAGTAACCTAGGCCTACTACTACTACTAGTACTAGTAGTAACCTAGCTGAGGGCTAGTTGAATTTGATAAGGGACAGTAAGAATTTTTCTTCAACTGGCCCTGCTGGCGACAATGGTTTTCATGTTAATTTTCAATCCTGTCCTACTAAACTCTAAAACAAATTTTTTAATCCGTCTCGAATAGTTGGAGATACCTTGATATTACGGGGATTCGTTTTGTAAATCAGTTTTCCTTTTGAAGAGTTTTTCAGTTGCTTTCCGATCTCCATATCTGGACTTTGGTCTAAAATAGCCTGCTGCAACTCTTTAGAAAATAAGCATCCATGCCATTATTCTTCTGTAAATTTGAATATTTTTATGTCCTCAAAGTTAACCATGTAAACAAAACCAATATTACAACGCCACCAGATAATTTCTAAATGTCTTCAATCTTTCGTTTTATAAAAGTCGAATCAACGAAAAAAGATTTACATTACTTATTTACTTGTTATAAGAAAGTTATTCTTATAGAAACGCTGTATATTACAATATAATTCAGACTAATTAATGATAGTTTATGAAAAAATATAGAGTTTAATAGACCTTGTGTAACTAACTTTCTTTTTCAGTTTCCATCTAAAGTTGAATTTGTTATAACCAAGAGGAGATAACTCAATATGATGTTCATTCATTAACGGTTTCACACCAATCAAAATTTTTTTAATTTTTATCTCTTGTGTCATACATAATTAAATGCTATTCAATATAATGAAGATTTTCGAGATATAACAGTGGTGTATGCAGGATTTTCTAAAGTGGGGGGTGCCACTTTTGAAAACATTTATTTTATTGTTTTACTTACTTATTTATTTATTTATTTTTAAGTTCATAACATTAAATTTATATATGTTTCCAATTAATATGAAAACGTTACAAGAAGAAACCCAACACTGCTATTTGGAACGCAGCGGCAGCAGGTCACTATAGTAAAAAACATTTGAGTTTAATATTGTGAGTAAACACGGATAGGATCAAGGTAATGGCCTGTAATGTCAGATTTAGGAAACGTGTAACTAATTTAAGACACAGTATCTGGTGACTGTGTGGTTGCCATTGATAAAATTGACAGTATATTACAAAGAGTACTATAGTCCTGATCCATCATATAAACACATGTAGGCCTACAGGACTAGAGGACAAACTGAGTTGACAAAGATGTCATGTTTCACGCTAAAAATAAATAAATCTGGATAAGGTGTGCACAACCCCAGCACATTGGGTGACAATCTTCCTGACTACCATCAACATTCATGGTTACAATTTCTGTATAATACATTTATAATACAACATTAATTATTTTAAGCATCAGTAAAATTGGTTAATGTTTGATTAAAACGTGGTAAAAGATTGCTTTAAAAATGTATGACGTTCATATTTGGCATGGCTCTTTACTAACTGACAATCCGTCAGCTGTATAACCTAATCAAATGAATGTTTATTTGTTTGGTTTTTTAACGACACCACTAGAGCACACTGATTTATTTATCATCGGCTATTGGATGTCAAATATTTGGTAATTTTGGCATATAGCCTTAGAGAGAAAAGCCACTACATTTTTCCATTAGTAGCAAGGGATCATTTATATGCACCACCCCACAGACATGATAGCACATACGACGGCCTTTGGAATACTAGTCGAGATGCACTGGCTCGAACAAGAAATAGTCCAATGGTCCCTGTGTGATCTCCGGGTAAGGTGAAGGTAATTTAAAACATGGTTTAAGTTTCTGTAGTTCCTTTCTCAGAATGCTTTTAACTCTAATCATTTAATGACTGGTTTTCGTACTGGGTATGGGGCCACTCAACAATTATGAAACACTTAGGAGAGGGATAATGGAATGTGTTTGGAAGAGTTATGGTGAGTGAGATGTTTAGGAGTTTTCTTACACACCCGTTGGTGAGAACACCATGCATTATTTTTGGTTACACATGGTTGTTAAGACATACGACAGGCTGCTCATAGGTGATGACCAGGTCACCAATGCCATACATCCAATGAAAAACACGATGTAAATCGATTAGACTGTGGCGTATAGTCAACCTGACATTCATGTGTCTGTTACACATAAGTCAGCTACAAGTGCAACGGCTGTAAATAACTTTTAGTCGAAAAAGATGCTAAGATTTGCTTAAAACCTGTTTTTTGAGAATATGTAAGACATAGAATAATACATTCGTGTCCGTTAGATACCATTTATCTCACAACTTGTTGTTTAAAAATGTATCAAACTCGCTTTCGCTCGTTAGATACATTTTAAAACAACTCGTTGTGAGAAATGGTATCTAACGGCCACTCATGTATTATTCTCTATATAGCACCTTTAAAAAAAGCAACCAGGGCCCTAGCCAATTTACGAAGCAATCTTAGAGCAAACATCACTGTAAGTGCTTAAGATATCTATGCACTTATAATTATCTTAGCGCTAAAATTGATTCGTAAAACGGGGCCCAGGGTCAGGGCCCAATTTCACTAAACATTGTAAGCCTAGTTTTGCACGTAAACGTAAATTGACGACTAAAACACAATTCTTATTACCACCATAGTATAACAGATATAAAAAATATGAAAAAAAAGTACTTAAAGGGACACACCCTAGTTACGTTTATTTGTTAACCATTACGGCGTTGTTTTTCGCTATTAAACCCCATTTTTCACAAATGAAATTGCACTTTACTTACATTTTATTATTTAGAATACACATTTCCATTCACCTGAAGTGCTTTTTGGTAATCCTGATGTTTGTAAAACCACGAAATGCATTTTTTGCATTTTTTTCACAAGACGCGTTGTCGAGAAAAAACCGTTAAGCAAGCGAGGTCCAATCTATTTTTAGAGGGGATATTTCCATGTCAATGTCACAGACGTTGGTATATCACGTGACCGTTATCATTTTGGTTCGGTTTGTTTTCTCGTGCACGGTTCGCGCAATGAACATCCGATTTGTTGTTGTTCATTTGTGAGATTTTTCTTCACAGTTCGTGAACATTTTCAGTAACAATAAAGTTCAGACAAGTAAGTGTCTCAATACAAAACGTTACAAACCCTTAAAACCAATAATCTTGCTAAGTCTTACGATATCTGGAGAGGGGATACAACCAGGGCAGAACAGTTGGAACATGTCCAGGAGAGGTGAAACGAACGCACCCCAAGTCTGTGAAATTTGTCGTGACGTAGGCATTGTTGTGCTTCGAGCGACATCTACCGGTGACATCAGAATACAAACTTTCAAAATTATTTCAAGCAATTGGGACATGGGGATTCCCATGGTATTTATCGATATAAAACCTGCTTTTTCACTCCATTTGATAAAAACGTGATCTAAGTGTGTTACAGGTTTGTAGATTAACCAAATAATTTTTTCAGTCTTTTTTTTTTTTTTTTTTAAATGAGAATCACTTCGGCCGTTTTCGGTTTTCGTAATGTCAACCCGATCACTTCGGCCGTTTTCTTTGCCCCAATGACCCCCCCCCCCCTTTAGGTACCTATCAGATGGGTATAATCTACCATACATTTTGGGGCCCATTCCCCTAACGTAAATTCCCAATCCAATATAAAACCTTTTCCCAATTACGACCCAATAAAGATTCCCAAAGTTGCTCTTATCGCGGATACTTTGACTCATAAAAATGTTTTAAAATTTAGCTAATTGTATATTTTAAAAAAAAACCTGACATCGAACAAGTTTCGTTTTGGTTTTCCGATCGATTACGAACACGTGACGAACAAGTCTGACCTGGATATGCAAATTAGTTTTATCCTGTTTTGATAGTCTGTTGTGTCGTAGTTTTTAGTAATAATGCCTACATCAGTGGCGTCGGAACTGGGGCGACAGGGGCGGCGACCGCCGCCCTAATATTTGGACACCCCCCCCCCCAAAAAAAACCCACACAACCCCAACAACCCCAAAACAACCCACCTTTAATTTTTGGGTGTGAGGTCGGGATCGGGACATGATTTGGGTAAACATTACAACCACCCTGTGCAATGTAGTGATTATCTTGTTAATACTATTTTAATTAGATGATATAATTTGAGTCAAAGCCCAGGCCAAGCTACTAAATGATATAGGCTATCATTTAGTAACGTGTATTGATGTGTAGGATGACAGTTATAATTTAAAAGCTAAATTGAGTTATGTCACTTGGCCCATGTTTTCATCACTTTATAAGGTGATTCAGTACCTTGGCTTCATATAATAGCAATAACTGACTGTACTATGTTGTTTGTTTATTATTTTGTAATACATTCTAAAACAGTTTACACACATGTAAAATGGTATTTGCATTTTGCACACTTCCAAATATGTCAAAGAAAAGGGTACAGATGGTGAGACCTCATACAAATCAGACAAACTTTTTCATGGTCATAAAATTATCGGTGAAATACGGTTTTTTACCAGTACTTTTGCTACAAAAATATGTATGAGATACCTACTAAAATTGTATCTTAAATGCAGCAGAATGCAGGAAATGGCATCTAGAATTCAAAATTGTTTCGGGGGATCATGCCCCGATACCCCCCCCCCCCCCCCCCCCCCCTAGCACTCCGTCGCTTCGCTCGGTCGACATCCATTTGATAAAAACGTGATCTAAGTGTGTTACAGGTTTGTAGATTAACCAAATTATAATTTATTTTCGCTGGATGGAACTAGGGTGTGCGGCTTTAAGAGCAATTAGTGTACTTTCAGTGCTCAGGAATGAAGAGCAAATTCCGCGAAACCCTTCATTCATTCATTTATTTATTCACATGCTTCCATACCACGAAGGTTTCAAGCATGTCTGTCCCGGGGTCGAGTTCTGGATAGCCAGAGGTCTACTCCGGGACAGAAAATTTAACGGGATAATTTTGAATTTTACTCAAAAATTAAAAATATATATAGGGGGACAAATTTAACTATATTTAAAGAAATTTTTTGAAGGTGTAGTCCAAAAATTTATTTAAAAACTATTATTATATCCAAAATTTTCCTAGACTAATAAATTTTTCACCATTTTAAATGGGCGTTCTAAATTAAAATAATACAACAAACTCTAAGCCCTATCTGGAACGAGGTTGGAGGTTGTTGATTGAAGGTTGTCACAGGAGGTTGATATTAAAATATAATACTAACAGTAATTTACCTTTATGGGGAGGTACCGGGTCCATTTGTAGCTTCAGCGTGGCCGGGGGGGGGGGGGGGGGGCAGGGAAAGCGAGGGACGGGGGAAGGCCCCAGACAATCCTATCTCTCCCTAAATCCAAAACGCCTACGCCTAAGCGTCTAACCCCTAATTTCTGGTGGCATCCCACCTCCCCCCCCCCACCCACCCCGAACCACCACCCACATCCGCCCAACCGTCGCACCAGCCGGAACCCAGCACCACCTCCCTAACAAATAATATACTAAACCAGCAATGGGGTCTCCAAGTGATGGAAGACACTGTAATTAACCCAGCCCTGGCTACAGAAAAATAACTTTAGTAGATTAAATACTTAAGACAAATATAAAGTTTAGCAAATCGTGGTAGAGGAAATGCACCCGGTCGACACAAAGACCCATTGCGCCTCTCAGTTAACCCAAGAACAATATTTTTATTTTAAACAAAGTAAATTTTTAAAAATTGGATAAAATAAAACACGCCAGTAAACAATTAAAGTTAAAAAACGCCAAACTCATTATAAATTTTTAAATAACAAAACCTAAAATTGTTAAGGACAAGCCGGCGAAGGATGGAGTGCATTATTGCCAGATAATGGACCCCAGCCTATACAAACCTGAAGCTGACCAAACTAAACTAAATAAACATACATTCACACATCCATACAAACTAACATTTAAAAATAATTAAATAAAATTCAAAACTGTTAAAACAAGCCGAGAGAAAATTCTTTAAAAGCGGATAGAGCGCGAAGCGTTATAATCCGCGGACGGCGAAAGACAGCCCTCAGAGGTGAGAAAGCGTGCTAGAACAAAAGCAACTAACGCCAAAGATGACACAAACAGTCAATACAGGCAAAAATAACCAACCAACAAGCGTAATTTGAGCTACACCAATAATGCCAGCAGCCCCAATAAAAATGGGGCCAACTGTACAAAAAAGTATAGGATCCAGTATATGGGTCCGGACACGACTGAGGAGGACAAACCATAAACAACAGCCGCGCCCGGCCCCAACATACGTCTTAACCTTACGTAGAAGATCCAAAAATTAATTAGCAACAAAAACACTGGTTAGTTGGAACAGCAATACAAAGCAGAAAGATAGTAAATTTTAATCACAACATACCTGTTAGATATGTGCCCTAGATTGATAAACGAAGGCCACCAGAAGTCTATCAATTACTGCTTTATAACTGTCTAAAGGATTTAAAATATTATAGGAGTTAAAGATAATATTTTTTGATTTGAAAAAGTCTTCCAGTTTCTGTCTAATTAATTTATACTTGGTACACTCAATCAAAAAATTATTAACATTATCAATTTTATTGCATACCAAGCAGTTGGGTGTATTGGATTTTCTGACTTTAAATTTAGTATCATTTAAACCATAAGATACACCCATTCTTAATCTTGCAATAATTTTAGTAGCTTTTACATTAAATGAAACTGGCCCAGGAGTAGTGACCTTCGGTTTAATATAGGAGTGCCACACTCTGGTATGGTGATCCCATTCTAACTGCCACAACTTACCAAAGTGTGGCTCTGCCAGGGAACATATCTCAGCGTAGTTGTAACTAGTCGTCACCCTGACCTTGACCTCCTGGAGAGGCTTTTTGGCATTTTCATCAGCCAGCTCATTACCGGCTATCTCCACATGGGCCGGGACCCATTCGAGGGTGACCTTTACTCCAATGGCTACTAACTTATTTGAAAATTTATAAATTTGTTTAACTATTTCCGGTCTGACGCCATTAGAGCCTGATATTGCCTGTAAGGAGCTAAGACTGTCCGAGAAAATCATGTATCTATCAGGGCTATGATTTCGATGGTAATTTTCAATCCACATCAACGCACAGAGAATGGCCATTAATTCTGAAGTATAGACAGAGATGTTATCCGTGAGTCTAGCCCTAACAGCCACGGGTATGTCCTGAATATCTTTATTATAAATAACAAAGGCCATCCCTGTCCTGCCTGTAGCTGGATCCTTGGACCCATCTGTATACACATGTATAGCATTCGGGTACAAGTCCCCAACCACAGCGGAAAAAAGATTTTTTTTAATATTATCATTTTTAACTTGTATAATTTCTTTGCGGATGTGGTAGCCGACCTCGGGGGTACCGATCTGCCAAGGGAACTCAGTTTAGATTGGCACGACTGATTGGCAGACCCGCAATCCCGAAATCAACTGCAAACTTATACAAATATGAAATAATAGATACGTGTTTATCTCTAACAGAAGCTATTTGAATAGGTTTAATTTTATTTATGGGAGAATCAGGGACCAGATTTTTGACTTTACTCATATATCTGATCCCCTGCTTGATTCTCCTAAGAGCTAACGGGACCACACCCAATTCAGCTAAGACACTCTCATATGGGGTACATACGGTCCCTCCTACTATAATTTTGAGGGCCCTACAGTAGATCCCATCAAGTTTCTTAAGCTGATTATCAGTGGCACACCCAAAGGCAAGGGCCCCATATTGGAGTCTGGATACTATGAAGGCTTCAAAGATCATAAGAAGTGTTTGCCTGTCTGATCCCCATGGTGTGCCCGACAAGACCCGGATTAAATTAATATAATAAATACACCTGTCAGTCACCTCCACAATGTGCTCACTGAATGCAATGGCATGGTCGAAAATAACTCCCAGAAATTTGACCGATTGCACCTGGCTAATCAGTACACCATTATATTTTAACTTTAGTTCAAAAATACTTTTAAAATTACGAGCTTTTTGAAATATAATACATTTAGTTTTTGCCTTGGAAATGGTAACACCAATCGACTCCGCCCACTTATATAAATTATTTATATCGTTCTGGAGATCTCTTTGAATATCTAAATAATTATTACCTACTCTAAAATTGATTCGTAAAACGGGGCCCTGGGTCAGGGCCCAATTTCACTAAACATCGTAAGCCTAGTTTTGCACGTAAACGTAAATCAACGACTAAACCAGAACTCTTATTACCACCATAGTATAACAGATATAAAAAAAAGTATGAAAAAAAAAGTACTTAAGAGCAATTAGTGTACTTTCAGTACTCAGGAATGAAGAGCAAATTCTGCGAAAGCCTCCTCCCTATTCCTAAATGTCACTGTGTTTATAGTTCATTCCTAGAGTAGATCTTTAAATTAATACTTGTGCAGCAGTTACATTTCTTAATTTATAAAAACAATGTATAGATCATGCATAGATCTGGCCTGGCGCTTATAAAACGTTTAGAGTCTAGACTCGAGACTTTAATAGTCTGAGACACGAATGTCATGACAACATCATACAAATTGCATGCGTATGATGTCATTAGATACTGAGTTTGGACTCTAAAAGTTTTATAAGGATGGGCCCAGCTCAAGTTAATAGTCATGTTTACGCAGATATATATTTTTCATGCACCAATGTGAGCAGCACAATAACTTATGAATTGAAGACATCAATTACCCTGAAAAGTTATTGTTATATTATGTATTCAGCCTATTGTTTGGCAAGTCCATAATTTTCCCAGTTGGTAGAGGCAGGACCAAACTCAATCGGTAGAGCACACACCTGAAGTGATTAGGTCATGGGATCAACCCTCCGCGATGAACTTATTCTCCGACTGACCCCCCACCTCAACACTAGTCGCCATGTATATCAAAGGTCATGGTATGTACTGTCCTGTTTGTGGGAAAATGCATATAAAAGATCCTTTGGGAAAATGTAGCAGGTTTCCTCTAAGACTGTCGGATTTATTAAATATTAATAAGTCCAGCAGTGACTTGTTGAAGAAAAAGACGTTCAAGTTGCTCAGTTGTCATTGTTCAGCTACGTTTTTAGAATATTTCTCTCAGTAGTTTTTAAGCAGGTACGAATCTGAATGTTTATTGATATTTATCCTAGAACTTACCCATGATATCCGTCATAAACCCATGTGATAATTTTAGTGTATTAACCCGGTTAATAACGGTATGCAAATTTGCAAGGTCTCTCGGTAGTGTGTTGCTGTGGATGGGTCATTTGCTTCCAAGCCAACAAGACCCACGTACCTGAGCGTAACGTTTTCAAAGATTTAGTTCAAATGTTTGATGGCAAACTAATTTGTGCTAATCGTGATGACGTCATATTACCGATGGCGGCGACTTCAGTACTGTGATTTACTGAAAATTTAATTTAAATAATGTTAGAAGTGTTATAGGATAAATAGAATTCTACTCGTGTTTTTTCAATATGTAAAATATCAAACTTGTCTAGTTAATCGGTATGTCTCAGCAGACTCGACAAATACCAATTAACATAGACTGTTGATATTTTCCATATTAAAAAATACTTGTGACCAATCCTCTATTTACATTATTACTAAACTGCTATATATAGGGTTTTAAACGATTCACTATGCCTTTTTACATGAATTACTACTATTATTGTGAATAGAATAATGGAAATACATGGCGAGACGTTTTCAGGACAGCTCATTTTGTCCCAATGTCTCCATCGTTTTGATTTGCTCCAGCACTGGGGGTGCAATGTCTTGTATGCTTTTGAAAATGATGTGAATGATACTGGTTGAACATAATCCATATTGAAGGCAGTGACCCTAGCTATTTGGAAGTTTAGACATTTTTAAAAAGTTATTGCAACAACAAATACTGTGCCTTGTGTAAAGTGTTTTAAAAGCAGTGGTTATTTAATCATCTTACTAAAGCTTTATTGTTAAGATTATATAAAAACAACAGTTGCAAAATATTTTATATTTATTACATATTGTCCCAGACAAACATAAAACATTGTAAGACGAAAACATTTACATAATGCAACATTTCAAAATCTGTTTACATAACTGAAATAAAGTATTTTACAGTCGTTTTTAGGCAAGAAAAAATGACTGAATATAAGAATATTTTGTGTTATGTTTTAGAAAATAATAATATCTAGTACCACAAAATGAGATTGCAAAACTTTAGTTTGAAGATGACAATAAAATGTCTAGTTTAGAACTGCATGTGGAAAGTAGGAAATCGATTCAGTGAAATCTTGCACAGACAGCAGTTATCCCCCTTTACTTTAAAAATACTAGTAGTATCCATAGGACAATACTTCCACTCTCAATATATCCATCCATATATTAATGGTGAGGTGGGTCCTGAAAATGTTTTGTCACTTGCATGTAAGCATTATTACTATGTTTGTGCTTATATCTGGTTATGGTACGCAATGCACCGCCATCTCAAGTTGTACTTGTATAATGATCCAATATGAATTGGTAAGAAAGAAAGACATGGTTTATTTAATGACGCACTCAACACATTTTATTTACGGTTATATGGCGTCAGACATATGGTTAAGGACCACAGATATTGAGAGAGGAAACCTGCTGTCGCCACTTCATGGGCTACTCTTTTCGATTAGCAGCAAGGGATCTTTTATATGCACCATCCCATAGACAGGATAGCACATACCACGGCCTTTGATATACCAGTCGTGGTGCACTGGCTGGAGTGAAAAATAACCCAATGGGCCCACCGACGGGGATCGATCCCACACCGAACGCTGTACCACTGGGTTACATCCCACCCACTAAATTGGTAAGAAAGATATGCTCCAAAAACGAAATGCAATGCCATACAACATGTCAAAGGCAGGCAAATAAAAATGACTGGTGGTATGTAACCTGTAGTGGCCATACACATCCCCACAAAGAGGCAAACTCGCTCTGGTAATGGGTTGAAAGCTGAGCCTCAGGGACGATCGCGTAACAAAATAAGCAGTATATTTGACTAGTCCCCCGGACAGTGAATCTAGAAATCACTTTGTCCACCAATATATTCACATGTCCAAACAAGCTGTTTGTTTTATTCAAGTACTACAGGAATGTTTTCAATGTCTCAAATATTTTTACTTGTCCACCAGATAATCACTGACATACATCTTGTTTGTCCAAGATGACTGTCACACAATTTGGAAGGAAAAAGTTCAGCACTTTTAAAGCACTTTACACTGTAAAATTAGTTTTCAAGGAATATTGCGTTCACCACATTCAACGAGTAACACTTGGTCTCTTATATTTTCGTCAGTATTCGTAACAGCATATCCAACAATTTTGAATATTTGGAATTTAAAATGACATTTGATTAGTACAAACTGTCAATAATACCAGCTGAAATTATTTTGAAAGTATGAGAATAATAAACTTGAGAAAGGTAAATTTTAAAATCTACCAGCGGAAATATGTAATTCAAGCAATTTAAGACAATTTTCTCAAATCCAAGCACTTTTCATAGGTTTTGACAAATTCAAAACTGTTCATTATGACTGTCAAATTCATGCACTTATCAAGATAAATGGAGAAATGTTAATTTTGACATCTGCACAATGTTACCAAGGCACTAACAAATAATGACAAATCAATGACCTTCTCAAAAGGTTTTAAAAAACAAAATGCACATCACTGTCCTAAGCCAGTTTTCCACATTTGAAACAAATCAGCAGATAAATTAATTGCGATGTCTGTTCTTGTTGATCTTTTTTTCAATTTTGTGGGCCAGTTTCTGGGCATCAGGATCTTCATAAATCTCCAGAGCTTGGAGAATGTGAATCAAGGCCCCCTCCAGATCCTTCTCTTTGTAAAGCTCGCTGAAAAGTAAAATTAAAAGTTTGAAAATTAATTTCACAATGAAGGGTACAATTTTTCAAAATCTTTGCTGAATTGGAATTTAGTTCATAAGACTTTTACTAAGGTAATCAGTTGTTCGGTTATGTGAACTATGTATGTGTAACCTAATAAATTATCCTATAAATTATCTTAATAGTTTGCAATATTAATTTTAGAATGTGTAATGGTTAACCATGTAACCGACTGGCAGTTCAGATGGATTTAAAACTGCGTAACCAACACCTGAATAGAACAGTTAACGTAAAATAATGTGTCCTGCAATGAATAAATAACACACAATAAATTAAATTCTCAATATTCCATAACTACAGGGCTTCTAGATTATGATAGCCTCACTCCCATGGTTAGTGATATTCAATGTTGGTCTAGTAAATAACTTATTGTCATGCCCGATGGCTAGTGAAATGTGTTTGGGTCCACCATTGCAGCTAAGTCTATTTTGTAAATATGAATATCCTGGCGCCACACCACACCCCAATGTTAGTATTTTTAAGCTCTATCTCCCTTTTCAGGTGACATATCTGATTATTACAATTATTTAGTAAAACTGTAAAGCAGGGCTAGTGAATTTTTAAACGTCTAGTAAATTTTTGAAAGCACTGATCCCATGGCTAGTGGATTTTATTAAAATTCTAGAAGCCCTAATAACTTTAAAAAATAATATTTCTTTAACGATAAATTAGCACATTTTAAACTACACATGTGCCAATAGGAATCTTGTTGCCACCAGACAGGCTACTCAAAAAGTAACAAAGGATATTTTTAGACAGAGCAGTACACAATTCAACTACTGGCCTCAGTGGCGCAGTGGTTAAGCCATCGGACTACAGGCTGGTAGGTACAAGGTTCGCAGCCTGGTACCGGCTCCAACCCAGAGCGAGTTCTTAAGGGCTCAATGGTAGGTGTAAGGCCACTACACCATCTTCTCTCTCACTAACCAACTAATCTACTGTCCTTGACAGACAGCCCAGATGGCTGAGGTATGTGCCCAGGAGAGCATGCTTGAACCTTAATTGGATATAAGAACAAAAATAAGTTGAAATAAAAATGAAAAACACTTCAACGTTTATGTACCATTCATGGGGCAGGGATTATAACAGGAAACTAGGAGTCCACCGGATCCCAGAATTCATAGCTACATGTACTCAATCAAGCATTGTGCACTTACTGAATATATCAATAATAATAATAATAATAAAAAAAGAAGTTTTTGTTAAATTTCATAAATTATTCTAATTGTTTTGACCCAATTTGCATTACCTAATGAAATCATTCCATGTTTTGCCAATACCAATCATTCTAAGTAAAGATAAGTATAAAATCTGTTTGTTGATTACCTGCCCTTGTCCATGAGTCTGTTAAACCCTCGCCGGAGTTTTTCTGGAAGAGCATCAAACTCGTCCTCTTCATCAGAATCTATAAAATGAAAAAAAGAAGAAAGTTTGTTTTGTTTAAAGACACCACTAGAGCACAATGATTTATTAATCATCGGATTTTGGATGTCAAATTTTTTTACAGTCCGAGGAAACCCACTACATTTTTCTGTTAGTAGCAAGGCATCTTTTATATGCACCATCCCAGACAGGATAGCACATACCACAGCCTTTAATATACCAGTTGTGGTGTACTGGTTGGAGCGAGAAGTAGCCCAGTGGGGATCTTTTATATGCACCATCCCAGACAGAATAGCACATACCACAGCCTTTAATATACCAATCGTGGTGTACTGGTTGGAGCGAGAAATAGCCCAGTGGGGATCTTTTATATGCACCATCCCAGACAGGATAGCATATACCACAGCCTTTAATATACCAGTTGTGGTGTACTGGTTGGAGCGAGAAATAGCCCAGTGGGGATCTTTTATATGCACCATCCCAGACAGGATAGCATATACCACAGCCTTTAATATACCAGTTGTGGTGTACTGGTTGGAGCGAGAAATAGCCCAGTGGGGATCTTTTATATGCACCGTCCCAGACAGAATAGCATATACCACAGCCTTTAATATACCAATCGTGGTGTTCTGGTTGGAACGAGAAATAGCCCAATGGGGATCGATCCTAGACCAACTGCGTATCAGGCGAGCGCTTTACCACTGGGCTATGTCCTGCCCCATGAAAGAACAAAGAATTCAAACAACTAGCTGACTGTACTCCATGTACAAACATGTAAAGCAACACATGTATTATACCATGTCAGCTTTTCAAATATTATTGATGAAACTTCTGTTGGGAATAGAGCTGGTCTCTGTAACCATTATTTCTTAGAGGTATGTACGTTTTTAGAATTATGAAAAATGAATTTCGTGGTATTAAAAACCAGATGACCAGAAACACTTTGGATTTAAGGAAATGGATAATCTAAACAATAAAATGCAAGTAAGTTATCAAAAATGGCTCCAATAGTGAAAAAAACAAACATTGTAGTTTTTAAAAACTAGGGACCGTCTCTTTAACTTCCAAACAGTCCAAAGAGATTAGTCTTTTAAACTCAACAAAGAAACATAAAATTGTTCCTTACTGTTAGGCCTTAATCTCGAATTGAAAAAGTAGAAGTGACTTCTCTTTTCTCAGGAGAAAGGGGAGAACTTTGCTAAAAATAGGCGAAGTGAACATTTATGGCTACATTTCGTAACGCTTCACCAGTTTTCACGTTCAGAAAAATTATTTTTTTTACATTCAGTTCTAAACGTAATATTCCAGCAAATTTTTTAAAAAACAATTATATGTTTGATTAAAAACGTGATATTATTAAGTAGTTGAATATCTGCCGTTATGTTAAAATTAAAGTATTAATTAGTATATTCTGGTAGTACTGAAGTGAAGGTGGCCGAAGATTAACAACGCTTGATTGGTTGGCCAACTCCTTGGCCGGCCACACTAAGGTTACCAATACCAGTGCTGCACCTCCTTCAACTACTAAAATATTTCCTGAGACAGGAACCCAACCTTTCCTACCAACCTCCCCTTCCTCCTCTACTAGGGCTAAATTAAATTAAGTATAGACCGAATGAGACTTGGCGGGTTTTTTGTATTAGATCACCCGATCTAAAATGCGACAAAATTTTTAAATAATGATTAGGTTTTAAAATATTAGGAAAGCACACTAAAAAGTCCCACAATATTTTATTTTGGCTGTAAAGTTTAACATTTTCCCCTATATTTCTGTCCCGGACTATTCACTGGCTATCCAGAGAACGGGCCCGGGATGGACATGCTTGAAACCTTAGTGGTATATGAGCATGTAAATAAATATTGGAATGGAATGGTCACAGCACACGACACACGTCACTTTGAAAAATATTAGAGTGTATCTGAAGAATGTCAACACTAGACTATGACATGTATTTAATCTCTTCATAACGGAAACTTGCATGGGTATTAAAATTTGTTGATTGATTTTGATACTAAGTTTAACAAGGTAAAACATTATTTCATCAAATCAATCATACATTACAGTACGCGAGCGCAGAGACCATATCCCATTAATAGGCTGGTTCATGATTACTGAGGATACAGTCTGGCACCAAAGTAAAAACACTGTCTGACATATGGTGACAAGGTGTCGAGTGAGCTATGACAATAAACAAGTCGGGGTTTTGATGTCTGTTGTGTGATTTCGTTTTTGAAATCGGATTAGGTCCAGAATATAACAGCAACTTCGACTCTCACTACTGCTAATAATTTGGCAACTTGAGCCGACTTTCAGCGAAAAACCCCACTCATTTTGCGGCAAGATTAGGGCCTGTTACTGTTTGAGGTACGATTTGTTTACCAATAAAAAACCACACACCTGTATTATCACTCTCTGTCTCAGCATCAACATCACCATTTTCACCCTCTTCACCATGCTCTTCATCAGCATTATCATCATTGTCGATAAAACTGTCTTCTTCAATTTTCTCTTCATGACTGGAGTTTTTGATTTCATTGACAGAGGGTTCATCTTCCTTATCTGTGGAATCAAGTTGTGTTCCCCAATTTTATATTTAGGCTTAAACCATGGGATAACTATCAAAAATGAATATAGTAGGATAGTGAATTTAACAAGTATGTAACTACTACATGTATTACTATACACACAGTCACACACAGTCACACACAGTCGCACATAGTGCACACACACACACACACACACACACACACACAGTGCACACACACACCGAGTGCACACACACACCGAGTGCACACACACACACATCATACATTTATGTGAATATGAAATGTCATAAAATCTCTATCATACAATTATTTATATGTGCACACACACACACAGACACAGACACAGACACAAACACTCCGACACACACACACACACAGACACAGACACTCCGACATACACACACACACACACACAGACACAGACACTCCGACATACACACACACACAGACACAGACACTCCGACATACACACACACACAGACACAGACACAAACACTCCGACATACACACACACACAGACACTTCGACATACACACACACAGACACAGACACTCCGACATACACACACACACACTGACACACACTCCGACATACACACACACACACAGACACAGACACTCCGACATACACACACACACACAGACACAGACACTCCGACATACACACACACACACAGACACAGACACTCCGACATACACACACACACACTGACACAGACACTCCGACATACACACACACACACACAGACACAGACACTCCGACACACACACACACACACTGACACAGACATACACACACACACACACACACACACACACAGACACTCCGACATACACACACACTGACACAGACACTCCGACATACACACACACACACTGACACAGACACTCCGACATACACACACACACACTGACACACACATTTATTATAACTTTATTTATTACTGTATTATTGCTGTACACTGTAAGATAATAATTTACGGTAATAAAAGATTTAATACTTTGAGGGAAAAAATCCCTGAATTTGAATTTAAATCACTGCACAAGACCCTACCGCTCTTACCATTTTGGAGTAGAAAGCCACCTTCAGTGTTTTTGTCAGCAGACCCAGCTTTCTCTCCTCCATGTTTTCCCTCAACAGACATGGCGCTCTCTGGCCTGGATCCGGCATCAACATACGCCGAGTCATCATCACATTCTTCCTGCACCAGCTCAGCACTTGACGGCCTCGATTGGTCGTCCTTCGCGTCGGTACTCTCGTCTTCGGAACTCTCTATGACTCGCTTTCTACACACACTCCGTCTTCTAGTGGTTCTCTTAACAGGAGTACCACCTTCATCACCACCATCATCATTGGCAGCGTAAGAATTATTAACAAACTCAAAAGATGACGAAATTTCTTCTAGCAAGTCTGAATCGGGACATTTCAAGTCGCTGGCGTCTCTTACATCCGGCGTATTTTCTACCAGTTCTGCCATATGACCAGCATGCCTGTTCGTTTTAATGTTCTCGGGAGAATCTTCCACAAATGTTTCCAAGAGGTGCCTGCCATGATCGCTGCCACTGGAAGAAGTTGAGGACCCTGCACGAGGCGAATCTTCAGCAGACCCCATGAACGTCCTGCTAAGAATAGAGCCTGGAGACTTGGTCAGAGGTTTTGCAGTCTTCTGTTCGGCATCGGGAGAGATAAATACCGGTTCGAGAAGTGTCCGGTTTATCAAAGAACCAGGAGAACAGGAGAAGAGTTTATTTTTTTCTTTGAAATTTGATTCAGACTCTGATCTAGCATCAGTGTCGGCTGAAAGAAGGGTCCGATCAAGAAGTGACCCAGGAGACTTCGAACATGACCTAGGATTTACCGCCAACTCTGATAAGCCGTAGTCAGAATTGGGGACGGCTCCACTCGGACGCGACCCTGGATGAACTGGGTCACGGTCTGACACTTCTCGTTTACCCAGTCTTTCAGGACTTTTGAAAGGTGTCTTGGCCGACTGCTTTTCCACCAGATGTGGACCTGTGGAATAATTGGATACAGCAGATTCATGTTTTCTGTTTGATTTTTCCCCAACCGGATGTGGACTTGTTCCACAACCGAAGACAGTGGACTCTGTTTTCCTTTCAGACTTGTTGCCCATTGGGCTTGGAGATGTTAAACGGCTGGAGAAGGCTGCCTGATCTTTTCTCTTTGATTTCTCTTCCACTGGAAATAACGCTTTTGAATAACCGAAGAGAGTGGAGCCACGTTTTTGTTTTAGTCCTATTATCGGAAGGGAAGGGTCTGGTGATATGAGCAGCTCTTCCTCAACAATTACACCCGATCCTCGATCAGGGCTCAAGATCGATTTTGACTGATGGAAAGGTCTGGTTACTACGCGAGGACTTTCTGGTTTATTTTGTCTCTTTTTACGACTCGGAATGCCATGACTCTGGTTATCACAGTTTGTATCTTCAGTCCCAGGGTCTTCAATGTTTTCAGAATAATCACAGACAGAGTTACGGTCCCTGCCACCAGGCTGTTCAGGAGTCAAACTTCCGTTGGCGGCTGCTATTTCATCATCGGAATCGCTTTCACTGCTGACTCTGTCCTTAATCCGTGGTGATGTCATTTCAGCGTGAGATATCTCCTGCACCTGTTCAGTGATCTCACGTTTCTCACTTTCCATATCATCTCTCTCGTTCGTCTGTGTTCTGTCCACCCTTCTGTGAGACATTTCGTCTCTATCTTCAGGATCAGATGATTCTGAGTACGAGTCCTCTCGTTTAATGTTCTCTTGTTTGACGTTTGCGAGAAGCATATCACCACTTTCATATGGGTTTACATCTTCGTCCTCTATATCAGTATCTTCAGATGTCTGCAAGCAAATCAAACAAAACAAAAATATTTAAAACATTTCTGAAGGTATAACTAGTGAGGATAACAAGGAAGGAAGGAAGGAAGGAAGGAAGGAAATATTTTATTTAACAACACATTCAACATATTTTATTTATGGTTTTATGGCATCGGAAGAACTTTGTGGAATTAATAAATAATCCATAAATGTTCATCTCAATTGTAATTAAAAAAATAAAAAAATAATAATAATAATTTTTAAAATAACTTACAGGTATATTTTAAAAATCTATTTAAATTTAATACAGTAAAACATGTTTTTAAATGTACTGAGATGAACATTCATAGATACAACTGCAAACCAACCAAGTTTCATTGATCTAGGAAACTGTGATGAATATACATACATATGTGCAATTATAAACATTTTCATTGGTTTCAGACTTACATAGTCTGAAAAAGAATGGAATTAAACACAAAATTTAATGCTGGAGTTTAACGCAAAAGTTGAAAGAAAGGAAATGTTTTATTTAACGATGCACTAAACACATTTTATTTACAGTTATATGGTGACAGACATATAGTTAAGGATCACACAGATATTGAGAGAGGAAACCTGCTGTTGCCACTTCATGGGCTACTCTTATCGATTACCAGCAAGGGATCTTTATATGCACCATCCCACAGACATAATAGTACATACCACGGCCTTTGTTACACTAGTTGTGGAGCACTGGCTGGAACTAGCAGGCCGTCAAGTGAGGCGGTGGGTAAAAAAAAAAGAGGAATTTTTGTTGCCTGAAAATAGGGTTAAAATAGGAATTTTGCAGAATATTGCAGGGGTCAAGTGAGTGAGCCATCTCAAAAAACTAAATATGGAAATAGAAAACCATTAAAAAGATAATAATACAGGAAAATAAGACAATGTGTATATCATAGGAATAAAATAGGCACTTATTTTGTTTTAAGATGGCCTCCTTATAGTCATCTCGATCCACCACTTTTTATTCAGACAATGCAGTGGTTGAATTTGGTTCTTTGGGATAAGACTTTTTAAAAAGCAACACAATGCAGTACATATTCCTTTTACGCTATTGAATAATACAAGTTACAAGGTCAAATTTTAACTCTGAAATGACAGGGGTGTTGACTGAAAAAACACACAAAAAACAAGGCATTGCTGACCCAGTGACACCATCAAAAACAGCAGCAACGGCAGTGTGTGTGTGTATGTGATTGAATGTGGGTATGGACACTATTTTTTAAATTAGTTTTCTCTTGGTAGATCAACTGGATAATATAGCTGGATTTAGTAGCTGTGTGCTAACTGAATTGGTAGAAATATGTCAAATAATTATGATACTGCAGGTGTGCACATTTAATAGAATACTTGTTACGGTAAGCAAAGCACAACCTGCAAATGAGCACTGAAGTCCTACTTCCTTAGACACCATGCACCAGTATATCAGAGGTAACCCTAACAGCTTCAGCCTGACTTCGTACAAATATAGACGTGATGAGCATTCAACAAGATCAGATATTACCAAAAAACAGAAACATGTCCATAAATTCAGAAATTATAAAATAAGGACGACTTTATATTGCATTGTGAAAATTAATAACTGGAAGCCTGTAACCATGCATCCCATCTGTATATTCAGATTTCAATTAATATGCCACAAATATCACAATATGCCTCATAGCAAGTCATCTGGAGCAAATGGTTTGAAGAGTAAAAATATGGTGTCGCTAAAAAAAATAAAAAAATATATATATATGAAACTGGTTAAAAGTGCCAAAAAAAGGGGGAAAAATAGGAATTTTCATCAAAAAGAGGGCTAAATAGGGACTCATAAAAAAAATAGGAATAAATAGGAAAAAGTAGGATACTTGACGGCCTGAACTAGAAATAGCACAATGGGTCTACCGACGGGGATCGATCCTAGACCGACCGCACACCAAGCGAACACTTTACCACTGGACTATGTCCCGTCCCTGCTAAAGTTGATGCTGTCGCTGGTGTTGGAAACGTAATACCTATATCTCACCTTCTGCCTTCAAGAAGCAGACTCCCATTTATTATTAGGACTTAAATCAAAAGTTCTAAATTATCTGTTAAGTAATTAACTCCTGTCCTGAGTCAGGCCCCCGATCATATCGGAGGTTGGGCGTGTTCGAAACCCCAGTGGTATATGAGCACGTAATACTAGTTACCTACCTACATATGAAGCAGAGTTAAAAAAGAAATTCAAATTCAACTCTTCCAATAAGAAACATTAGTTATATATATTTATTATATAACATTTAGTGAAATATTTTAAAATATTAGTGAAATAAAAGTGTTATTAGTCACACAGTGACGATAACACATTTTAGAGTGAAAATTTCACCATTTCACTCTAAAATGTGTTATCGTTACTGTAGAAAGTGTTATGTTCACTGTAAGAAAGCTGGAACTATTTTGCTGCTGACTTTTTAAAAATAAACGTAAATTGCCAAAAGTTATATATATGATAAATATGATTTATATCTCATCTCGTGAAATTTGCAATTATATCACACTCGTTGTGCAAGTGCGACTCGTGAAATATGATTGCAAACTTCACTCGAGATATAAATCATATTTAACAAAAAACATTAAATATCCTGTTTATCACATTTGTGAACTTGCAGAAATAATTTGGCTGATCTATTCTGTGAAACAAAAATAATAAACAAATTTCTTAATTCCTTGCCTTTGCATTACTAAGTTCAAGCATTTTTAAAAATTACTTATCCAGTTTGTGATTTTTATGGAATATGTTGTTTAATCTTGTTATAAAATATTTAGCATGTTCTACATATTTTACACTCGCTCATTTTCTGTGATTTACAGATTTTAACTGGGCAAGTACCATGGTTTCTTCCTTTATGTGAGTTGTAAGATCCATGGTATCATCATTTTGTTCTGTATTTTCTGTGTCAACAACAGAAGGTGGAGACAGATCATAAAATCCTGAAAATAAAAAATCAAGTTCAGTTCACATATCAAAACGAAAGAAATGTTTAAAATAAACATTATAAGCAACTTTTGTAACTCACAAATAAATACAGATATCCACCGTTTAAACATAAAGGCTTCCCAGTTAACCGAGTTATTTAGTGGTAGATATGCAATTAAGTTAATATATGGTATGAGATCCACTTTTTGTGAAGATTATGTAAATAAATTATAAAGAACCAGTCTTTTAAGGTTGATAAAGCTTTCAAAATTATTTTTGTCAGGATTAGCTCACACACCAAGTAACATGGAAAATAAACAGATGGTGATACCAAGAGACAAACTGCTTAATAAAAACATTAATTTAAACAGAGAATAACTAGTTAATGATGTAGGATATCAGCTTTATCCTGTGAAGGTAAGAATGAAAATTTCTCATTCAGCCTGAACAGGATAAAGCCGATATTCTACGTCATTAACTAGTAATTATCTTTATCCTGCAGACCATAAAAATTAAGGAGAAAAGCTATTATTTCTGTTATTTCAGCCACATTGTACGATGACCTAGAGGTCAAATGAGTTATTTTGTAATGTAGCTATGAGTGTGACATCAAGTCATAATCTGCTAGTATACGTTTATGACTTTGGTTTAATCGGTCATCATAATCGGCCAATAAAAACAGTGGTTGCAGGATAAATACAATTACATGTATTTGATAACGTTCTTATAGTTTCTATGTGAGCTTTATTCATTTCCAAAACCGTCCTCGCCCCCTCGACAATTTAGTTCTTCAAGAGCTAAACTCACCAACTTCCATGTTCAACAAAGTAAATTCACAAAATATTTACAAATGCTAGTTACCGAATTGAGGATTGAACGGTTTTTTATTTGGAATCTGTTTGCGGACTTCACCATTAACCTTGGGATGTATCCCCATTCTTTCCTCCAATGTTGATGGAAGACTGGACTCCATTTGTAGAAGTTCCTGGGCTTTCAGAACCTAAATCAGAATTTAACAATTCACACACACATTTTTTTATATATCTCCTCCCCTTAAAAATAAATTTTCTAATGCAACATTAAAAATATAACTACAGTTGTAATAAACTGAAGTGTTCAGACTGGTCAAGTTACCTGATCAAATGCCTTGGTATGACAAACAAGTACACCATTATGTTTTAAATACAATGTATGACAAACAAGTACACCATTATGTTTTAAATACAATGTATGACAAACAAGTACACCGTTATGTTTTAAATACAATGTATGACAAACAAATACAATGTATGACAAACAAGTACACCATTATGTTTTAAATACAATACATGACAAACAAGTACACCGTTATGTTTTAAATACAATGTATGACAAACAAGTACACCATTATGTTTTAAATACAATGTATGACAAACAAGTACACCATTATGTTTTAAATACAATGTTATTTTTAACACTGGAGAAGCATGGCTTTTAGAATTTTTAGAAAATCCACTAGCCATGGAATCAGTGATTCAATTTTTTTACTAGCCACTATTAAAAATTTACTAGCCCTACTTTACTTTAAGTTTATACAATTTTACTAAATAATAGTAATAATCAGATATGTCACCTAAAGAGGGAGATAGAGCTTAAAAACACTAACAATGGGGGGTTGGGGTGGGAGCATGATATTCATATTTACAAAATAGACTGAACTGCAACATTAGAAGAAAAACATTCACTAGCCGTCGGGCATAGCAATAGTAGTTATTTACTAGCCCAACATTGAATATCACTAGCCATGGGAGTGGGGCTACCATAATCTAAAAGCCCTGGGAGAAGGTTATCTCACATTTTGAGGAAAGGGGGTGGAGCACAAGTATTTTGAACCCCAAAAAATATTTTCAAACAATTATGATTTATCCTGTGACCATTCATACGTCTTCTTTTCTCAATAAATATTTTTTTTAAAACAAGCATTCTGAGAGTACTAAAGAAATATATGTCCCTTACCAGGCCTAACACATTTTTTGAATCTCCTAAGTTCAAGGGCAATAACTCTGTGAATGTGAATACCAGTGAGGTACATGATACGCCCGTAAGGAGTTTGATGGAAAATCATAGATATTAATGAATATGTTACAGGTATTTTTCAATTCTAATTATATGAAAATTTTGCAATGGGATGGATGAACAGTTTGTTTTGGACCAACTACTGATGATGCTGTATCCACTGGAGAAGGTGCTGTTTGATTAGTGAAGTTATTGTGCTTTATTACAAAGGGAAATTTGGGTCCTGACTTCTTCAAGATTTTCAGAATATAAACAAATTATTTTATTTATTTGTATCACAGTGACTTAGTAATTGTATGTGACACACCACCATCCCAAGGGAGGTTTGGTGGACCTGTATGCATCTGTATGCAGGATATGGTCCAGACAAGGATTCACTGCTATGTGCAGTAGACTGAAAACTAGATCAGTGACCTAGTAACAGTACATGACACACCGCCGTTCCTACATGTGAGGTTTGATGGTCCTGTATGCATCTGTATGAAAGATATGGTCCGGATAAGGATTTACTGGTATGTGCAGTAGACTGTGAAAAGTAGGTTGCAGTGACCTAGTAATAGAACATGACACACCGCCATCCCAAGTTGTTCCTACATGTGAGGTTTGATGGTCCTGTATGCATCTGTATGAAAGATATGGTCCGGACAAGGATTTACTGTTATGTACAGCAGACTGTGAGAAGTAGGTCACAGTGACCTAGTAATAGTACATGAAACACCGCCATCCCAAGTTGTTCTTACATGTGAGGTTTGATGGTCCTGTATGCATCTGTATGCAAGATATGGTCCGGACAAGAAAAAGTTAAAAGATGGATGTACGAACAGACGCCTTACTATAATACGACTCATCATAGAGGGGCATATAAAAAAATATGATTAAACTGCCATAAACTTAAACTTGATCTGTAATAGTACATCATAAAGCTATACACAAAATTTCAAAACAAATGTTCTTATCTCCAAAGGACCATAACTCTGTGAAAAAATGGGTAAATCGCCATGAAAGTCAAACTTGATCTGTAATAGTACATGATAAAGCTAAATTTCAGCTCAATATCTTGAGGCTTGTAAGACAGAGAGACAGAAGGGTGGAGTTGAGACATATAATCCCCTCTGCATCGACCGGTTACGGATGTCCTTTGATTAAAGACTTACCCTCAGTCCACGAAATTCAGATCATCCTGGTACATATATTAACAAAGTAACTTCATGCTAATGGTAAAAATGCTGTTGCAGATAAATTATGCTCCTGTTTGTTTTCACAAATTTTTGGAAGGCTGCATCCTGTTTTTAATGTCTTGATAGAGCAGGGAACATTTTGTTTTTAAAAACTTGATTAGCAAAAACTGATTAGCAACTACTGTTTAATGTTTTAAAATCATGCAGCAATCTCTGTAACTTGCATAGTGAATCACAGCATCATACTGAACAAAATGTTTCCTGTAGACCCACCCTGTTCTGAATGTAATGCTAAACACCCTGTTCTGAATGTAATGATAGACCAACCCTGTTCTGAATGTTAGATCCTCCCTGTTCTGAATGTAATGCTAAACACCCTGTTCTGAATGTAATGCTAAACACCCTGTTCTGAATGTAACAATAGACCCACCCTGTTCTGAATGTAACGATAGACCCACCCTGTTCTGAATGTAACGACAGACCTACCCTGTTCGATATGTAACGATAGACCCACTCTATTCTGAATGTAACAATAGACCCACCCTGTTCCGAATGTAACGACAGACCCATCCTGTTCCGAATGTAACGACAGACCCACCCTGTTCCGAATGTAACGACAGACCCACCCTGTTCTGAATGTAACAATAGACCCACCCTGTTCTGAATGTAACAACAGACCCACCCTGTTCTGAATGTAACGATAGACCCACCCTGTTCTGAATGTAACAATAGACCCACCCTGTTCTGAATGTAATGATAGACCCACCATGTTCTGAATGTAACGATAGACCCACCCTGTTCTGAGTGTAATGATAGACCCACCCTGTTCGAATGTAACGATAGACCCACTCTATTCTGAATGTAACAATAGACCCACCCTGTTCTGAATGTAACAATAGACCCACCCTGTTCCGAATGTAACAATAGACCCACCCTGTTCTGAATGTAATGCTACACCCACCCTGTTCTGAATGTAATCAGCACTTGAGTGTTCGCCATCTTCCACCATTTCTTCATTTGGTTCTGCCTCCTGGCTGAACATCAGGTCATGGTCACTGACACCAAAAATATCTGAAACAAGAAAATTAAGGATTTCAGCAATTATATTAAGATCACATTCTAAAATTAGCAATTTGAAAATCAAATCCATCTTTGCTACTACTACTTGAAAGTACTACTATTTAACTCAATGCTAATTGCTGGGAGGTGGGTTTAAATGGGAGTTGAGGCTAGGATAGCTAAACTCGGTTTTGTAAAACTGAACCAAATGTGATTTTCCTCCAATACACATAAGATTAAAAAAAAAACACCCCAAAACATAGCCTTTATCAGTGATGGTTGGAAGATGTGCTCTAAATGCATCATTTTAAAAATATGTTTATAAATTTCCAGTAGCTTGTTTGTAAGATAATAGATTGTCCATCTCCACATAGACTGTTATCCTACATGTATCTGTATACATGTAAATATTTTTAATATAACTTTTTTACACCATTATTCTGATGGTATAAAAAAAATATGGTTTACTGCAGTACGTTGTAGTTTGTCAAACACGAAATGATGTTAAAACTATCAAATAAATGTTGTGTTTAACTAAATTTGCCTTATAGTTATTTCTAGAATTAACTTTTTGAATTTTAGGTTTTTGATCAATGTTCTTAGTCTAAAAAAAAAAAATATATATTTTAATTAAAAGAAGTCAAGATGTATATTTAAATTTTAAAAGAGTAAAATATTAAAAATTTAAACATTTTGCTAAACAATTAAAAATCTTTTTTGCTGAAGGAAGGAAATGTTTTATTTAACGACACACTCAACACATTTTATTTTGACGGTTATATGGCGTCGGACATATGATTAAGGACCACACAGATACTGAGGGAGAAAACCCGCTGTTGCCACTTCATGGACTACCCTTTTCGACTAGCAGCAAGGGATTTTTTATATGCACCATCCCATAGACAGGATAGCACATACCACGGCCTTTGTTACACCAGTTGTGAAGCACTGGCTGGAGCGAGAAATAGCCCAATGGGCCCACTGACAGGGATCGATCCAAAACCGACCATGCATCAAGGCGAGCGCTTTACCACTGGGCTACGTCTCGCCCCCTTTTTTGCTGAATTACTCAAAAGTTACAGACCCTAGTTTGAACCCATGAAAATAGACAAATTTCTAACACATTTGGATACAGTTACACTAGAGAGAATCAAAGAGTCTCTGATGTTGAAACTGGGAAATACCCTCTAAAAATAGACTACAGTTCATCTCCGTAACAGTTACTTTTCAGAAGTATGTGTATTTTTAGAATTATGCAGGGCTTCTAGATTATGGTAGCCCCATTCCCATTTCTAGTGATATTCAATGCTAGGCTAGTAAATAATTATTATTGCCATGCCTAACGGCTAGTGAAATTTTGTGGGGTCCACTATTGCAGTTAAGTCTATTTTGTAAATATGAATATCCTGGAGTCACCCCACACCCAAATCCCAAATGTTAGTGCTTTTATCTCCCTCTTTAGGTGACATATCCGATTATTATTTAGTAAAATTGTATTAACTTAAAAGTAAAGTATGGCTAGTGAATTTTTAAACGTGGCTGGTAAATTTTTGAAAGCACTGATCACATGGCTAGTGGATTTTATCAAAATTCTAGAAGACCTGAATTATGACATACAAATAAAACACCAGGATGACCATAGACACGGATGTATCGAAATCAACATTCTAAACAATAAAATATAAATGATATCTCACTTAAATTGTCAAAACAGGCTTTAATAGTGAAAAAAAAAATCACTGTAGTGTTTAAAACTGGGATCTGTCACTTAAAAGGACTTTACGATCATTAACATTTTTAATGAGCATACAAACTGTCCACTGGTTGGAGAGAAGTATAAACTAAAAATGTTGTTAAAAATATTGTTACAAAACCAACATTATTTTTATGAACACTTTTAGGAATTCTTATGCTCATAAAATTATTGATATTTAATTGTTATTGGCCCTTTATGAACCGGTCTCGGTGGTGTCATGGTTAAGCCATCAGACATAAGGCTGTTAGGTACAGGGTTCGCAGCCTAGTACCGGCTCCCACTCGGAGCGAGTTTTAACTACTCAATGGGGGATAGGTGTAAGACCACTACACCCTTTTCTCTCTAACCACTAACCACTAACTCACTGTCCTGGACAGACAGCCCAGATAGCCGAGGTGTACGTCCAGGACAGCGTGCTTGAACCTTAATTGGATATAAGCACAAAAATAAGTTGAAATGAATGAATGGCCCCTTATCAAAGCCTGAAAAAGCAGCTGAAGCGTATCAGACACTAGTTAATCTGCCCCAACACAAAGTGACCAAAATCCAAGTCTGTGTTTGAAGAAGAGCCCAACACACAAGCATATTAGCACTAATCAGCTAACAACAAACATCAACAGTCCAGTGGGTGGGTAATCAGTGTTTTCATTGTGGGGCGGAATAACAGGACCAGATGAGAACAGATAAACCCTGGACAGGGTAACACAAAGGGTCAGCGGAGGTGACAAATACCTGGCATACACCAACAGATTAGTAGTTTTATCAACTAGCTAATATTGTCGGATTGTGTGTAGGGTGGGTGGGTAAAAGCTCTTATTTTATGTATGATGACAATAAAAGGCATGGTCGGGTTGTTTTATATTTTCTAACTTTTTTTAGGGGGGTAGGTGGTTGTAGTTTTGAGAGATTATAAGTTTATACCAAACAATATTTTAAATTTTTTCCCCATATCTGCCTTCTACAAGAAACCATAATTACATTATATTAAAAAACAATGTGTGTGTGGTGTGTGGTGTGTGTGGTGTGTGCATGCACGCGTGTGCATGCATGTGTGTCTGAGTTTTAATTAAAATAAAACAGAAGCCAAAAAAAAAATTCATTTCATTTTTAATTTATTTTGTGCTTATGTGGCATGTTTTTCTGGGGACACATACACATTGACTACTGGATGTCAAACATTAGATGATTCTGACAAGACTTCAGAGAAAAACAGCTAAATAAAATATAATTAGCAGCAAAGGATCTTTTACATGCATGTTCCCAGAGGCAGGACAGCACATACCATGGTGCAGTAGGAGGGAAACTGGTGTGGTGACCTTGTACTGTATCTTCCCAATGGTCAGTAAAAGTTCACTCTGGATTAGAACCAGTATTGAGATACGAACTCAAGTATCTGCCAGTCTTATGGATGATTTAACCAAAAAACAAAACAATAAAGAGCTTTAAAAAATGAATCAAAATTATTTTATTTCAAAGGTTTGACATAATGTACTCCTTGATTCTTTGTGATCATAGCCATTTGGTAGAACTTTGACACAAGAAGGAAAGAGAAGAAATCCATTGTTAGCAGTCTTATGAATTAAAGTCTGAACCACATTGTTAACAACTACAATATATTACTCTCCTACCTTTATTTACCGTTAAGATTTCCCCCACATTTTGTCCAGAGAGAAATCTTGAAAAACAACATTACAATGACACAGATTCCACATACTAGATGATAACTATGTCACCTATATCATTTTCACTGAGATTGCACAAGGCAAAAAGCATGCAACTTTCTGCCGGCTGCTATTTTGCCTTTTTCTAGAATACTCTTCAAGAGAGGTGAAAGGATATGACGTAATCTAACAACGTCATAACATGTTACAATATAAAATCAATAGTGATGACGTCATATTTATTATGTCACATACTTCAGAGGTTTCCACCCCTCTAGAAGAGTATTCCATAAAAAATTTAAATGGCAGACGGCAAAAAATTGCATGTTTTTTCTTTCCTAGGAGATCTTAGCAAAGTCGAAATAGGTGACATGTTTATCATATACATGTAGTATGTGGAATATGTATCATTGTAATGGGTTTTTTTCCACTATTTCTGTCTAGACAAAATGTGGGTAAAATTCATCAGTAATTAAAGGTAGGAAAATAATGTATTGTAGTTGTTAACAATGTAGATCAGACTTTAGTATTTTTGAAGAGGGGTTGTCAAAGTCTCTTCCAATCACCGATTATATTTTAAGTTTCAAATAATTCCGATCAAAGAGTTCAAAAGACATCTTGTCCAAAATATATGCATTGTCTATTCTTTTATCTTGTATGCAGTAACAAACATATTTTTCCATAGATTTTTCCAGGTCAATTTACCTTCAACAATTTTTATTTTTGCTTATTATATGGACATACCAATTGTTTAAGAGTTTAAAATAAAATCTGCCATCACTGAAATTTGTTTATTCTTTTATCTTGTAAGCAGTAACAAACATATTTTTCCATAGATTTTTCCAGGTCAATTTACCTTCAACAATTGTTATTTTTGCTTATTATATGGACATACCAATTGTTTAAGGGTTTAAAATAAAATCTGCCATCACTAAAATTTAATTTGAAATCTTGACACAGGGTTAACATAAGTAACTAAGTGGAATTAGAACACATAAAAACAACAAGCAACATATGCATTGTAAATAACAGCACTACTACTCTATTTACAAGGTGTCAGCCAGCCTCCCAATAAACATGGCTCATGTTGTAATTAGCACGCTGCCCTTTGAAGTCCCACCAGCCATTGTGTGAAGTCCATTAAGGCCAAGTCTGGGTTGGTTTTGAGAGGAACAACAAGCAGTTAGCAAAGAAGTGGCAAAGGCAAATGTTTCAATTAATTATTAATTGTTGGATATACCACAGGATATGTGGACACAGATGAAAGAAAATACAAAAACACATGTCCTTGCCAACATTTTTATTATTATTATTGGAGTGGGTGGGGGGAGCTTAATGTTTATCTTTTGGTTAATTTTTACAATTTATTTATTGGCTTAAACACTTTATATTTTGTTTTGTTATTACTGGTTATGGGGAGTGGGGGTGTGGTCTTTTTTGTTTTAATTTTAAAAAAAATTAAATTCAGATTTTTAAAAAGTATTATCTATTCATTTAAACACTATTTATTTCACTTGAAAGTAACATGTATACTTGAAAGTAACATGTATACTCAAAATTAATTAAGGGCCAGTCAGTATTTTGGCCAGTCAATATTTTGGCCAGTCAGTATTTTCCATATTTTCTTTGTATATGGTATAAAATTATTTGTTTTTGAATTTACAAAGCCTGCATCATTTGCAAAATTTATTCAAACAATGTTTAAAAATTACCTATGATTAAAACTTGCTAATATAATGCAAGACTAGCATGAACTGACCAAAACATCACCGGCCTCGGTGGCGCAGTGGTCAAACCTTTGGACTACATGCTTGTAAGTACAGGGTTCGCAGCCCGGTACAGGCTCCAACCCAGAACGAGTACTTAAGGGCTCAATGGGTAGGTGTGAGGCCACTACACCCTCTTCTCTCTCACTAACCACTAACCCAACTAACAACTAACCCACTGTCCTGGACAGACAGCCCAGATAGCTGAGGTGTGTGCCCAGGACAGCGTGCTTGAACCTTAATTGGATATAAGCACGAAAATAAGTTGAAATGAAAATAAAATGACCAAAATATCTCCTGACCCATGTAATAAATTTTGTTCAGTCAGGAAACATTATGTTCAATATTGAGTCATGATTCACTACGCAAGTTTCAGAGATCGCCATAATACATTTTAAAACATTAAACAATAGTTGCTAATCAATTTTCAACTGACTAGAAATATCACTAGTTAAATAAGATTTTAAAAACAAAATGTTCCATTAGTGTATTTTCAAATATATAAAAAAATCCACGGAATGAATGAATGAATGAATGACTGGATGGAATGGTTTAACATTACACCAGCCCAAAAATATACATTGGCTATTAGATGTCAAAAAAAAGAAGGTATGAATATGAATTTTTTTTTTAAACCTGAAGATTTGGCATATAAATTGTTGGATAATAAAACTAATTTGTGATTCAGTGAACTACTGACAAATGAGAATGGAGGTATGCGATGTGCGCATCTAGACTGACATGCCAGTGTACTTTGTGAGAAAATGACGTGGTAATAAAAGTTAAAAGTATATACAACTCGACCCCAAAAAAAGTTTTTTCCAAGTTGTACGTGTCAGTCAAAAATCAGGAGATGACATTGTGCATGTTTAAATTTTCACTAAAGGTTATTTTAATTCTATAAGAATTATTGAAAATTCTAAATTACAATTGCAAAAAGGACCACAAGTTAACTTTGATGTACTTTGTGCGAGGTTCCCATGTAGTGTATGTACTGAAAATTATCATGAATGACATTATGAATGAATAACGATGTCATCCTTGTTTTCGAATAAAGTTTGAAATGTTTAGAATAGGCATTATTATGCAAGCTGCTTTGCAGCACTTACATGAAAGCAAAAGTGGAAATAACATTTTTCACTCGTTATTGGGAATAGAAAGTATCCAGTAAAATATATTTAAACCGTATACATCTCCAGGGTTTTATTTCTCAAATCTGACTCGACACCTATGGCTTTGCTTTCGGGAATCTGAGCATAATAACATATTATTAAAGCTAAGTTAGAATTTAAAAAAGTAATACTATACATGTACTTGTATTCATTCAAATTAATATATCTATATAGAGATTATTATATGAGCTTGTGTGTTGTACATGTATTGATTTTACAAAATGAGTGTCAGGATTATTGTATAATACGGTAATACAATAATCCTGACACGAGTTTCATAAAATCAGTATGATTCAAACACGAGTGTAATAATTTCTTTATTATCCACATTATCTAAAAATTATTTGTGTAATTAGCAAGTTTGGACCATGTCAAAACATTTCAAACGTAACTAAAAAAAGATGACGAAACGACGTCATTTTGTAAACGTTTACACTGGGGGAGCCGCATTAAGTTATGATGTCACTTCACAAAATTATGTCATTCATTGTGCACGTGAAATCATTATGACACACATTGGTCATATTGGTTATATTCCCTTGAATATCTTGAACTATGTGGATAATAAACTGCATTATGAAACATTATAAGCAAGGGAAAGGTTGTTTGTCAAGAGTTACAAATCATTTTTCAAATATATGTTTATATAATAATAAAAAATTGTAATTATTTACATTCAGATTTGGAATGTTTTACTCCAAAATTGGGAATATAAAACAACATTGTCTTTGGGGAATTGTGGGGAATGGTGGCGGTTATCAGTCTAGATACAGCTGATAAAACCCTGAGCTCACAGTTAACAATTGTATTTATTATAAAGTTAGCCTTTAAGACAACTCACCCAGGGAATGGAGGTATGCGATGTGAGCATCCAGACTGACGTCGGACTTGCGCTGATTGCAATGCATATCCTGCAGCTGTTCCTGGGTTGTCGAAAACCTCGGATTGTCCAAGATGAACAGCTCCCGCAGTTCTGACTTTGAGAAATACCTGTAATTAATAATTTCTTAATCAGTGGGGAGAACACAGTACATACAAATGTAGTTCGCACCAAAAAAGAGTTTGCTGTAAGCTAAACATTGGGCAACTAATGTGCATATGTAAATGATAACTTACTGCAGTATTGAAAGAAAGAAAGAAATGCTTTATTTAACAACGCACTCAACACATTTTATTTACGGTTATATTGCGTCAGACATATGGTTAAGGACCACACAGATTTTGAGAGGAAACCCGCTGTCGCCACTACATGGGCTACTCTTCCGATTAGCAGCAAGGGATCTTTTATTTGCGCTTCCCACAGGCAGGATAGCACAAACCATGGCCTTTGTTGAACCAGTTATGGATCACTGGTCGGTGCAAGTGGTTTACACCTACCCATTGAGCCAAACTCACTCAGGGTTTGGAGTCGGTATCTGGATTAAAAATCCCATGCCTCGACTGGGATCCGAACCCAGTGCCTACCAGCCTGTAAACCGATGGCCTACCACGACGCCACCGAGGCCGGTTGCTGCAGTATTGAGGAGTAGCCTATGTGATAGCAGCAGATTTCTTCTCATATACTCTAACTACATGTACATTAACCCCCCAAGCAGCCATAATTTAAAATGTCCTGAATTTTGTTTTTAAAAACATCAGTAGGAGTTACATGTAGCTCAATCAGCTAAGAGCCTAGACTTAAAATAGTTGTCTGCGGAAAGCAACAAGTGGCCAATTTTTTTAGACCTGGCAGGTGGAATGTAGGACAATTGCTCACCGGACAATTGCTCACTGGACAATACCTCATCCGACAATTGCTCACCGGACAATTGCTCACTGGACAATACCTCATCCGACAATTGCTCACCGGACAATTGCTCACCAATAAATTGAGAAATAGGACAATTGCTCACCTTTATTTTTCATTTAATTAAAAAAAAAATTTAAATAAAAATTTCATTTCCAGTATCAGTGGGTGTATAGAAATATCAGTTAAACACAATAAAATAACAAAATTAATTCTAAATTAACTATATTTTATTCCAATTCAGCACATCAGTTCAGCATAGAAATGTCAGTTAAACACATTTTAATAAAATAACAAAACTAATTATAAAACAACTATATTTTAAACAAGTTTAGCACATCAGTTCAGTATAGAAATGTCAGTTAAACACATTTTAATAAAATAACAATTAACAAAAGAAAACATATCAAAGGTGACCACGGCATTAGGGTGATCATGAAAAAGGACAGTAAATAACAGTAATAATATAATAAAGGTGAGCAATTGTCCTATTTCTCACTTTATTGGTGAGCAATTGTCCGGTGAGGTATTGTCCAGTGAGCAATTGTCCGGTGAGCAATTGTCCAGTGAGCAATTGTCCGGTGAGCAATTGTCACTCCGGCAGGTGAAAAAAATACAAGTCATTTTTCAATCAAAAAATGCATGCACGATTATCCCATATGCTATTTAGTTCATGTTTCTGTTATATTTTAATTCCATAATGCTTTAATATATCTCAGAAGTCCTTATTTTCCACACACCACAATTAATCAATGTGTTCTAGTGATGTAGTTAAACAAAACAAACTTTAACTTTAAATGTACATTCCTTTTCTTTATTTACTTAAATGATTTAAACAATACTTATTTCTGTTTATATTAACAGATGGGATTGGTCAACAGACCTTATATAAAGACCTTTCCCTACATTATACAATTGAAATATTAATTGGTCAACATAGAAAGTATAAGATATGCATTTAGTGTTGAAGAATATAAAACTATCGTATATTTAACATGTCGTAATATAATTACATAATTGAAATTTATTTACATAATTACTTCCACACATGAAAACAGAAATAATTTTTTATTTGTTATCACTGAATAATTCTTTTCTTTAAGGTTAGTACTAATGTTATTATTTAATTAAAATAAAACTGACAATTACAAAAACCCTAGGGGTGTTTCAATACACATCTGTTTGCTGTTGTTATTTCTTTGTTGCCAGTTATAATAGTACACAAAGTGACAGGTCTGGCAGATTCAGTGAAATACACAACACTGAAAAATATACTGTTTAATGTCATGATCTGACAACACTGAAAAATATACTGTTTAATGTCATGATCTGACCAGATGCAATTAACAGTTAGTGATGATGACATCTGAGTATGAATTGTTATTCAGTTCAGATGACATTACCAGTACTGTGGTGTCAGCAAATTGTAATTAACAGAATTGTGCACTCTCAATTAAGAAAAAAAATAACAAGATGATTTGATTTAATTCATTTCATTTCAACTTATTGTCGTGCTTATATCTAATAAAGGTTCAAGCACGCTGTTGTGGACACACACCTCAGTTATCTGGGCTGTCTGTCCAGGACAGTGGGTTAGTTGTTAGTTGGTTAGTGGTTAGTGAGAGAGAAGAGGGTGCAGTAGCCTTACACCCACCCATTGAGCCCTTATGAACTCGCTCTGGGTTATGAACCGTATACGTACCAGCCTGCAGTCCGATGGCTTAACCACAGCGCCACTGAGACCGTTGAATTTAGTTCATCTGACATTACCAGTGCTGTGGTGACAGCAGATTGTAATTAACAGAATTGTGCACTCTCAATTAAAAAAAAAAATAACAAGATGATTTGATTTAATTCATTAGCACAGAAATCATGGGGTAACCGGTCAAAACCCCCTCCAGTCTAAACCCCTTCAAGTCAAAACCCCTTCCAGTCAAAACCCCCTATTTAGAAAATAAACCCGAGTTTCTTATAACTGTTATGTTATACGAAATGACAAAATATTATGCAAATAATTGATACCAAAAATATAAAGTATTGGAGTTTATTCACGCTTGCATATCAAACAATTTATAAATATTGCTAATTACTATCAAGTTCTTTCATTATATTATTTTATTATTTAAGGATTTTCTCTAGGCTTCCCAATTACATTAATCTCTAAGATCAAACATGGCTCTAAGATCAAACATTTTACAAAAATTATAATTCCAAGTCTATGAGTAGCTTCATTTAAAGCCTTGAAGTCTATGTCATGTAACATACACTAAATAACAACATAACTAAATATATTTCAGAGAATTATTTATAAAAAAATTAAAACAATTATCCATCTATATCAACATTATACTAATTTTACCACCATAAATACAAAAAAAATATGAGGTTTTTTTGGACCATTTGACTATTTATCGAAGGGATTTTGCCTGGAGGGGTTTTGCCTGGAGGGGTTTTTGACCTGGATTCAAATCATGGATAAAATCCACCAGAATGCTGATAATGATGCAAAATACTGTATTCAATATTGTAATCAATAACCAATATTCATACTTATGTGACCATTTTAAGAGTTGTCAGTTTAGCTGTTCATGCAAACGATATAAAAATGGACAATGCTATGTAGTACTTGTTTCTGATGTTTTTAATTTTTATCTGCATATACTTTAAATTTTAAAGTTACCCCATTTTGCACGGAACTTTCAATCATTTCAGGTTATAATGTATATTTATCCACAACCAATATGCAAGACACATAAAGTCTATGTTCAACAGATTTACATACCAGATTAGTTGAATTTAATACATGTAGAATTCTAAAAGCAAAACGTTTGTTGAAATATAAATATAAAAAATGTCTCAATTGGTTGTGGCAATGGAATTTTGTGAACCAGAATCGGTTAGAAAATCCACAGGTTTGTTTGAATGCTAAACATGAGACATTACTTTGATGATGAAAATTACACACAATGATCTACAGAAAAGAATAGAGATATCCCTAGACCTTGCCATCAGGCGGCACTGATTTAATTATTAGCATGATAATGTGGAGAGATTAATATAAATTTGAATTCAAATATGGGGTAGTATATCCAACCAGCAGACCGTAGTTGCCCTGAAAAATCAAACACAGGACAGCATACAGTTTACTTCATTAATTTCAACTTATTTTCATGCTTATAATCCAATTAAGGTTCAAGCCTGCTGTCCTGGGCACACACCTCAGTTATCTGGAGTCCAGTCAGTCAGTCCAGGAGAGTGGGTTAGTTGTTGGTTGGTTAGTGGTTAGTGAGAGAGAAGAGGGTGTGGTGGTCTTAAATCGTTAAAAACTTGTTCTGGGGTGGGAGCCGGGACCGGGCTGCGAACCCAGTACCTACCAGCCTTATGTCCGATGGCTTAACCACGACACCACCGAGGCCGATTACCAAACACATGACAGCATACAGTTAAAAAGAAAAGAAAAAAAAAGGAATTAATTAGATCCCTTGTTATGTTTGGGGTTTTCTGAGGTAGACTTCAATTAATAATACCATGGTATTTGTTCCTGTAATTAGTGTCCATGGCTCATCCATGAATATTTCAAGTGGTCACCAGGTGCTCTACTGGACTGCGGTCGATGGTCATTGTTTGTATAATCTCATAAGCTCTTAGATAAACAGGTGTTGTTGCAGATAGTTGTCTAACACCTATCTATAAGTCATGGTGAAAAACATGTCTCCAAACCAGGCCTTGGTGGTGTCGTTGTTAATCAACCAGACATAAGGCTGGTAGGATGATGATGATAACTAGTTTAACGTGCCCATATACCACTAGGGTTTCGAACACACCCATCCCGAGTCCGACCTCCGATAAGATCGGCAGAAATGGGCAGAATTTTGAAAATAGCCATTAGTAAAAAAGTTAATAGAATAAATAAAAAATAAAATAAAAAGGTTACAAGCCAAAAATAAAAGAATTGACTACTCGGCCGAATATTTATATAATTTGGAGCATTTTAGAAGGACAGTCCAAAATTAAATAAGAGAAAGAAGAGAGGATCGGACTATTTAATAATATTAATAATATATAGTAATTTTGACATAAAATTTTGAACGCAGATCTAAAAGTTTAAAGTCTGATCGATATGTCCACGCGAGTGGCCTCGTTAAGGCCGTTTGGGTGCACAGCTTAAAGGGACGAGATGGGTTGCATCCTGTCAAGAAATCCCCTAGATTGACAGTCGATAGACATTGAAGGTGTAGTGCTGTGCTGAAATACAGATCTTGAGAAGCCGGATCCGTCTGAACGAGAGAGAGTATCAGACTAGGCTGGTAGGTACTGGGTACTGGCTCCCACCCAGAGCGAGTTTTAACGACTCAATGGGTAGGTGTAAGGCCACTACACCAACTCTCATTAAACACTAACAACCTATCCCACTGTCGTAACATAACCCACTGTTCTAGACAGACAGCCCTGATAGCTGAGATGTTTGCCCAGCACAGCAGGCTTGAACCTTAATTGGATATAAGTACGAAAATAAGTTGAAATGAATGAATGAATGAATGAATGTCTCCAAACGTAAAGCCAGTGCATCTTGCATGCTTAACAACCCAGCAAGTGGTTACAGTAATAGTGGACACTTGTGTCTGAAAAACTGGTATCCTAAAAAAAAAAATTGTACATCACATACTAATGAAAATTTTAGTTTTTAATAAGATATATTCATAAATGTAATAAAATGTTATTAAAATTCTGTTTTTAAGTTCTTAAGATGTGGGATGAATTAGTGGGTTAAAATATATTTGTCAAAATAATATATAGTTCTAATTCAAAATATCCCAAGATGGAAATCTATAGAATATATCAAAAGATCTACATAGAATAAAAATAAATATTTATATATTTTATATACTCTTATTTCAATCTGGTTTAATCAGAGACAGCTGTATATTACAGGTAACTACACTTCTCTATTGAACAGAATGATTAATGTGTTTGAATTCCAATATGTTGCAAATATTTTTCGTAAAAATAAACCATTTCAACCATTTAATTATCATTATCATCATCATCACCATATAAAAAGTGAGGAAAATTTGTCATCTCATTATACATGTTACTGTCATGATTATCTAGTTTCTCAAAATAGTGTGGTTGTTTGTTGGCACCTAGGGACAAATTTCTCCCTCTCCCTCATAACTATGCCATTGAATACCAATTAAGAGTAAAGAAACATCAAAACATGATCACTGTTTGTAAAAAGGCCACAGAAAAAGAGGCTAGGAACTACCAGTTTGTGTAGATGTACTTGAGAAACACAGTACCTGACATTTTTATTGCTCTTCTTAACACACAACAGATACAAACAAATGGACTGTAAGTAGTAAGGTATTATATAACAAATTAAGCTATTATCAGATATCACCTCCCTGTCTTGAACAGATCCCAGGTGAAATCTGAGGTTGGGCCCACAACAGGCATGCTTGAACAGTTATACAATGGAAGTATGTCAAATATAACACACATCCACACATTCAGAAAGTTTATTACTGGCCTTTGTGGCATAGTTGGGGGGCGAGACGTAGCCCAGTGGTAAACGCACGCCTGATGCAGTCGGTCTAGGATCGATCCCCGTCGGTGAGCCCACTGGGCTATTTCTCATTCCAGCCAGTGCACCACAACTGGTATATCAAAGGCTGTGGTATGTGCTATCCTGTCTGTGGGATGGTGTATATAAAAGATCCCTAGCTACAAATACAAAAATGTACCCGATTTCCTTTGTCTGTCAAAATGACCATATGTTTGACATCCAATAGCCACTGATTAACAAATCAATGTGCTCTAGTGGTGTCGTTAAACTAAACAAACTTTGTGGCATAGTGGCTAAACTTAGAAGGCCGATAAGTACTGGGTTCACATCCCTGTACTGGCTTCCACCCAGGGTGGGTTTTAACAGTTCACTGTGCCCAGTGCCTTCTGGAATGGACAACTGTGGGTTAGATCGGATCATGATAAGATGCTGGTGTTAGGGAGACTAGCCTGCCCCCCTACCCCCCTGCTTAGAATCATTTTCTGGAGATATAAGTTGGATCCAGATGGACATGCCTGAACCTTAAGTGAACATGGGCATGCCAAACTTTTTTTTAAATGGATATGGCCATGACACAGACTTCCTGAAGAAAAAACAAACCTGTCCTGGTGTGTGCCCTGGACAACATGCTTGAACTTCAATTGGATATAAGTATGAAAATCAAATTAAAATAAAATGAGATGTCATCAGTTTGTTTCTTATGTAAAGTACTGACACATTTTAACTTTATGTCCCATTCACAATATCACACATGCACACATCTTGCCCCTGAACCCCCCCCCCCCCCCCAAAAAAAAACCCACACAAAAAACAAACACAATCTAATCTAGCTTCAAGTTTCAGCTCCAAAAAAAAGGAGAGTATTTAATATTTTATTTTTTAAAATAAAATTCTATGAAATAGAGGATAATAAACGAGTTACCAGTTATTATCAAATTTATGTCCCGAGTGAAATAATTTTCAGTTGTCACGAGCTTTAGCGAATGACAAATGAAAATTATTTCACAAGGGACATACATTTGATAATATCTTGTTATGAGTTTGTTATTCTATTTATTACCTGAGCTATTTTTTCTCTAAAAGCCTTTATTTTCAACACACATACACGTACATGTATTAAAAGGGTATAAACCGCTTTACGCACTGTTCTGAGTATTGCTATAACTTTGTAATTTAATCACATCCATAGATCATTTTCAAAAACAAATGTCCTCTTTATTCTGGTACAAAATCTATAATGAACTGCATTAAACTGACATTTTGTTATAAATTTAACACCAAAAACAGACAGCCGTATGTGCAAATTCTTTAAACTACATGACGTCATTGTGCTTGCCAAATCATGATGACGTCACATTTAGTACCGACAAGGTCATTGGTTTGTAAGCGTCAAATCATCCAATAGTATTGTTCGTTAGACCAATGCATGAGAAATTATGATTTTTATTTTCCCCGTTATGAGTGCCTGTTGGGGTAATAAGGCATATTTATGTGTAAACAGGTACTGGTAAAATACACCGTGAGTGTCATTAACTTCTTTGTTTTACAATACAAAAATAATTAAAATCTAGATTGCAAACAACAAAAATTGTTCATTAATATTTTAATTTTTATACAGAAAATTAAAATTGCTAAATTTTTACTGACAATTATATTATTTATAATTTGAAAACCTTTTAAATATTAATAGTCGAACAAACAAATCCAACTTGAAATAGTTTTATCCAATTTTTCAAATTAGAATATAACTAGCCAGTAAAAAATGCAAAGAACTCAGAAATTCATTAACAGGTTGAACTTTGGTTTTTAGTGTCTACTTAGATATTAAAATTGCTCAGTTTCAGTTCTTTGATAAGATATTCCCAAAATAACATTTATTCAGCAAGTAGCCAAGCCCATTTCAAGAGGTGCCAAGTGCCACAACATTGCCTATTGTCAGCTTCTGTTAAATCTCCAACCTTGAGAACTACAAAGATAAACTCAACAAAACAGTAATTGTTAAAAATACACACATGCCTAATTAGTACTAGATGTCAAACAATTGACAGATTACTGGACAAGCAGAGTAAATGCCCAGACAGGGCCCAGGTAAATCACAGTTAATACACACAGAGCAGGCACTTGGTTGTGCCCACACCAGGAACCAATCAGCCATGACGTAGGAGGTTCTATGAGGATTACAGCCAATCAGAGCCAAGCTATTACAAGACCAGCCAATCAGCTGGTTGGGGATCCCAGACAAGCACCAATCATCTTGACTGGGGATTAAGGGGTGGCATTTTCTTTGTTGTATGTTAGGGGCTACACAGACTGTTAATTTTCATTCTTGTATCAGTCATGGTTCAAATCAGTTGTCCATGTGCAAGCCTCTTTGAAGGCTTTTTTGGGTTTTTTAAATAGTAGCTTGGAAATTGATGGTGCTTTTAAAAATGTATTTCATCCATTTTGATGATTTAGTTGCGGACTACATTCCAAGATGGTAAGTAATACTTTTAACAGTTCTAAAAAATATATATTAGATTTTGTTAGTTTTGTAATTTTCATTATTTATTTATACATGTAATAGTCTTATTTTAAATCTCTCATACAAATTTTATTAAGTTAATTATTTATGTGTAAACAACCATTTTAGTTTTATTATTTTTTAACATAAAAACTACAATTTTCAATTAATTCATATGTATTTAGATAAAGTATATTAAGGACTATAAATTATTTTTAATCCTCAAACAAAATGCAGTATATATTTTTCAAAATTCAATGCAAAATTTTAAACATTTTTTTATTTTAATTATTGAATCACAAACTAAGCCATTTTTAAAAACTTATCAACTATTAATAAAGTTAACTAGGTTTGCAAGAACCTGTAAGACATATGCTTGACCAGCAACAATAGAACAGTGACCATCTGAAGGGTGTCTCAAACAAAACGAAATGGACACTCAGTTCTCACTTCATGTGACCAATTAACACCTTTACATTAGCCTCCAGAACTTAACATTCCTGTACACAATTTACAATTGTTACTGATCCCATGTTCCCATGGGAATTATCTTTAAAGAAAAGGAAAGAATCAGTGGTACAGTCAAAATACCTGTATTAAGCAGGCACCTGCTTATAAATGACATTTTGTGTTTGGTCAAATGTTCTTACATTTTGTAACTTTTTTGATTTTAAATATGTCACTTAATATTGGTAAAAGAAGAACAAAACAAAAATATTTTAAATAAAATGATGTAGGATATCGGCTTTATTCTGCAACAGTAAAAATGCACAACTCCTCAGGGTATGCAGAATTGAATCCCCATTTGTACTGAAGTTAAAATAAAATTTAAATATTAATTTAAAACATGGGTTAAAACAAATATTCTAAGAATGAATAACCCCAAGTACAAAACAAAAATTCTATGAATGAGTAACCCAAAATACATCAGTTTGTTGTAATATATTGTTACCCCCCCCCCCCCCCCCCCCCCCCCCCCAAATCAAGTGTTACAGTTAGTTTGTAACTAGATTAGGTTTACCCCTTTCTGTGAAATGATAAATGGTATATTAACCTGTATTTCTCCCAAATTTCAAAATATACGTTGATCCCTTCTTTAAAAAATATAATTTAATATTACAGCTAAATATTCTATTTGTGTTTCTTTTGATGTCCGGTATCCTGTGCTTGTTCTGGTATCTAGTTGTTGCTGGTCACATGATATCCTGCACCAATTACATGCCAGAGTACAAAATCAGAGACAATTCAACAGAACACGTTATTTGCCAGATAGGTTTTTCTTCATAAAATACAGGATTCACACTAGAACACATTTTGGTTTAGCCAGTTTTCAGATTTGTATAGTATTTCCTTGAAACTTATTAAAATGTCGGTAATTTAAGGAATATTTTATAAACCAAAGAATAAATATTGTAGTTCGGTTGTTTAAAAATTAGCAACTGGACATGGTTAAGCCCTGAAAATATATGGTTCTAGTGTAGAAGAGATTATATACCTATAATATAGGGTTGGAACTAAAAATTAAGATTGTTAACAGGGCCAATTAAAATAAGATGTTACTGGTCTCTGTTAAATTGAACTAGCCTTCACATCACACATTCATGATCTTTATTGAATACTGTACATCTGCCATTACTCAAAACTCAAAATGTATAATTTTAGATGGATACAACTTATTAAACTGTTTGTAGTACACTGTACCAAGCTGCAAAAGGTGTGGAGAAAATTAACATGTATGCTTTTGTATGTAATTTAGGAGTGTGTAGTTTTATTTGAGGGGTGGGGTTGCTTGTTTTTTTTTTTAATTTAGCAGATTAGTAAATACTTCAAACCTCAAATACTAAGATACGCTGGAGGAAGTTACTTTTGTCATTAATGTGTAGCTACTCTACATGTATATCAAGATCTCACAAGATCTGCCAATGTACAATACACACCCAATCAGTTGTGTACTGCAGGATGGTATCTTATTGTTACAAGACATCTAATCAGTGTATTGTGTATACTGACTGACAGTTGGGTATTGCAGAATGGTAGCTTATTTTTTAAATTTATTATTCACCTTTTCCCTGTTACAACAAAGCCTACCCTCTATCCAGGGAGGAAACAGAGGACAGGCGGTCAACAGGACCCAGGAAGTTGTATTAACAAAACAGAATATTATAGAATGGTGAACAATTTTTTTTTTTAAACATTCATTCGCACCTAATTTAATTGATGGTAGCTTATTGCTACAATACACAATCAGTGTACTGTGTACTGACTGACAGTTGTGTACTGTGGGATGGTAGCTTATTGCCAAAGATGCTACAACTGATTTCAGTTCTGCCTGAAACACTGAAGATATTTTAACTGATAATCTGATGTATCACTGACATCAATTTGAGTGTTAAGGAGGCCATTTAACCTGCACCAATGTGATGCCAGTTGACACAGCAGATGATTTCTACTTTCTAATTCTAAGCATTTATGCTGAACTCCAAATATACAAGTTTTTAACTAAGCTACTATGGATGAGCTATTACGTTATTATCTCATCCCCACAATAAATAAATAAAAATCAGAACATCAATAAAATTCCCATAAAGTAATACACATTTTTTATAATTAAAATTAATATCATCATGCTTGTTTTAAAAAAAATTAATTTTTGTTTTGTTTTTTTTAACCAAAACATTAAGGAATTTTTAACATATAATCTATTTGACACCTAACAATTTTAAAAATTAATGATCAATGAAATATATATATATATATTTAGTGAATAATCTAAATGTATTCCATTTAAATGTAACGTGCTGTACATGTGTGTATAATCAGATTAAGTTGTGTAGAGCACTTGACTCCCTACCTGAGTCTGTGTTTACAGTGCGCTAATCAGAGATAAGTTGTTAGCACTTGTAAATGCCGGACCCAGGTGGGGCTGTTGTGTCCCCGGATATGCTCAACTTTGACACCTGTCAGATCTAATGACATGTATACAACTACTGATCAAGGTACAGGTATCATGAACAGACTTCTCTAATGAAATGTTTTAAGAAATATTAAAATTGATCTATAGTTTAAAAAAGAAAACTGCTTGGGGTATTACATACATTTTGTTTTTTAAATAATAAAGATTTTTTTGGTATTAAACAAATAATTTTTGTAATGTAAAAATTATGATTCAACATGCATTTACAATGAAGTGAAAAAATAAACTATAATAATAATTTGAGCATAAATTTGCTAAAAGCTCAAATTTGTGTAAAAAGAAAGAAAAAAAAAGAAAGGAAAAAAGAATAAGATGCAAACAACAAAATAAACCATTAAAAAAAATCTACAACTTTTTAAAAGAAACCTTTGCCAAAAAGGTATAAAACAAAGTGTGTTGTTAAAAAAAGCTTCCTCTCTTCAACTATTAAAAAAACAGTAGGGGGAGGGGGATGTAGGAAAGTGGTAAAGTGACCGCTTAATGCAGTTGGTTTGGGATCAATCCCCGTCGGTGGGCCCAAATGGGCTATTTCTTGTTCCAGTGCACCATGACTGGTATGTCAAAGGCTGTGGTATGTGCTATCCTGTCTATGGGATGGTGCATATAAAAGATTCCTTGTTACTAATGAAAAAATGTGGCAGGTTTTCTATGTGTAGAAATTGTCAAATGTTTGATAGTCGATAAATGTGCTCTAGTGGTGTTGTTAAACAAAACAAAACAGATTATTATTATTACTATTAAAACCCATTTAATTTTACCTTTTTATTTACAATGTTAACAAATAGTGTTGGTTGGCCACACTAACATAAATAATTTTAAAAATTGCCTTTTGAGTGGAACCTGGTAAGACTAGGATAACCAAAAAAAAAAGATCAGCAGATTTTAATAAATAAAAATATTTCCGACTGGATTATAGTCAAGACTACAGTCAGGTAACCTGTGTTGCACCGGTATCATGTTGTTGCTGGTATAATTAATTCCTGCACCAATTTGATGCCAGGTATCGCCAGGCTACAAATCACCAAGTATTACATGATTTATATGTGCCTAACATTGTTTCAATGTCATAATGCATCTCAAATGTGTGGAAATACCAGTGCTTACGATTTTAAAATCAATGGTGAGCAATACACTGCTCTCCTGGAATTATGCAAGAAAGCAATTGTTCTCAGTGTCAAATTTACAGTCATTTTGGAGCAAAGGTAATTACAGCTTGTGATGAGGCAAGCAGTTTTTGCCCACATGGAATTTGCTTTGTTAGTGCAATTACTCGCATCAAACCATGATGAGTGTCTGATCATGAATGGATGGTACAGCCCAAGGCTCAAAATTGACAGGTGATATGCAGCAAATGCTGCTCAAAATGTTTAAGATATGCTTTTTGATAATCAACTCCACAAGCAGCCTTTGTTTGCTTTCCATCATGTTTTTGACAGAATTTCAAATATATCGAGTATTCTCGGTTTTCTGAAGCAATAATATAAATCTTATGTAGACCAATCATCACATATATAAATGACCTAATATACTAGTTGTGGAACACATGATGCCACTCAGATTTAATCCTCTTGTAGAAGTGGTTGCAATTATCCAAAGCTATGACTGATAGTTATAATGAATAAGACACAACAAATCAAACGCTAAAAAAAATCTACTTAGAACGTCTAAAATTCAATTAAGACATTTCAAAATCTGGATTTTGGCCTTCCATCACTTTAAAGATTTTCAAATTACCTGAAATATTTATATTTCATATGAATCACCTAAAGTATATCCTCAACCATATTTTTGCATGGTATCTGGTATTATGCAAGTCTAGAACTCTGGTATCCGTTATGTGCTGGTTGTAATAACAATACTAGCACTTACAGATGCTGGGGATCTAGATGTGTGCAACTACAGTATTTTACAATTCTACAACTGGATGTAATTTATACATAACTTACAGGGCTTTAGATCGCATCAAAGCAGAGGCGATAAACATTGGGTCCAACATAATTACGCCCAAATTAAGTACAAATATGCTGACCTCAAAATATGTCACCTTCAAACCACTGATATGTTAAGTTTAATTAGATTAAAATAATTTGAAATGCATTTCTGAATGTTGACAATGGCACAACAGCAGTTAATGACAGTACGGGGCGGGATTTAGCTCAGTCGGTTGAGTGGTCGCTTGAGGTGCTTGCGTCACAGGATCAAACCACCTCTGTGGCTTCATTCAGCTGACTGGGTTTTTTTTTTCTCAAAGGCCGTAGTATGTGCTTTCCTGGCTATGGGAAAATGCATATAAAAGATCCCTTTCTGCATTAGGAAAAATGTAGCTGGTTTCCTCTGATGACTATGTCAGAATTACCAAATGTTTGATATCCGATGATTGTGCTCTAGTGGTGTCGTTAAACAAAACAAACAGGACAGACAAGTCCTAGTTTTACCCAAATTAGTGAGATCTAAAGCCCAAACTAATTTTAAACACCTTAGAAGAAAAGAATGATAAAAATATTACTGATAATGTTGAAATAAGTCCAATCAACATACAGTTGGAAAGATGGTTTATGAAGAAAAACGTTGCTTAATGTTTCGTCAGTCATACCTCGGATATAAAAGTTTGTTTTGTTTAACGACACCACTAGAGCACACTGATTTATGAATCATCAGCTATTGGATGTCAGACATTTCGTGATTTTTGACATAGTCTTAGAGAGGAAACCCGCTTAATTTTTCCATTAGTAGCAAGGGATCTTTTGTCCCACAGACAGGATAGCACATACAACAACCTTTGATACACCAGTTGTGGTGCACTGACTGGATAGAGAAATAGCCCAATGGGCCCACCGACGGAGATCGATCCCAAACCGACCGTGCATCAAGTGAGTGCTTTACCACTGGGCTACGTCCGCCCCACCTCAGATATATGCTGTAACCATGGAACTACACCATCCTAGTGAAATAACAGGACCCTGTAACAACAGGATGCTACTTGGAAGAATGTTTATAGTAGCACTTGTTGTTGCTAGGGATTTGTATTTCTCATTTCTCTACATCTTCGCCTATAGATATCATGTATGCCTATTGGCAAAAGTTACAGGAATATAATCCGAAGATAAGGTTGTATAAACAGAATTAAAAATGCACTGACTGGATAGAGAAATATCCCAATGGTCCCACCGACTGGGATCAATCCCAAACCGACCGTACATCAAGCGAGTGCTTTACCACTGGGCTACGTTCTGCCCCACCTCAGATATATGCTGTAACCATGAAACTACACCATCCTAGTGAAATAACAGGACCCTGTAACAACAGGATGCTACTTGGTAGAATGTTTACAGTAGCACTTGTTGTTGCTAGGGATTTGTATTTCTCATTTCTCTACATCTTCGCCTATAGATATCATGTATGCCTATTGGCAAAAGTTACAGGAATATGATCCGAAGATAAGGTTGTATAAACAGAATTAAAAATGATCATAGACCAGTTGTGGTGCACTGACTGGATAGAGAAATAGCCCAATGGTCCCACCGACTGGGATCGATCCCAAACCGACCGTACATCAAGCGAGTGCTTTACCACTGGGCTACGTTCTGCCCCACCTCAGATATATGCTGTAACCATGGAACTACACCATCCTAGTGAAATAACAGGACCCTGTAACAACAGGATGCTACTTGATAGAAGGTTTACAGTAGCACTTGTTGTTGCTAGGGATTTGTATTTCTCTACACCATCGCCTATAGATATCACGTATGCCTATTGGCAAAAGTTACAGGAATATGATCTGAAGATACGGTTGTATAAACAGAATTAAAAATGATCATAGACAATAAATTAAGTTTACAGGGTCTAAACAGCTTACTGTGGACTTTCCCTCAAAGAAAACTGCAGAATTTCAAAAAAAATCTGGAGATTTCTAATCCCTGTACAGCCTTCACCATGAATATAAATTATAATCATGGACAGATTAAGATCACTCTGTCTCTCTTGAAATGGTGGAGAAGTGTGGAGGGGAGGAGTGCGAGTGATTACTCATGTTTTCTGGTGAAGACTGGTGTCTAAATTAAACCCTGGACAAAAAAACCCCACTTTTTAAGCTGGTTTTGGTGGTTCCTGATAACAACCAAGTGCTAGTTGGATAGTAAATACAAGCACTTGTTGTTGCTAGGAAGCAAGAAAACCATTTTCCATCAAAAGAATACAAATAAAACACGAAAAAAAAGGAATGTTGAATAACATCTCAGCACATTATTTCTTCAGTGGCTATCAAGTGTCGAATGTGGTAATAGTTAAATAAATAAATGTTACTTTGGCCATAATGAAATAAATCCTAGATTTTCATCCATGTTCACTCTGAGGACAAAGGCACGTTTCTCTTTTTTATTTATTGGCCAAAAATAAAAAGTTATTTGTCCTTTAAACCTATATAATGTTCGATGTTCTGTATTTCCAATACGGAATCTATCGCACTATCACTAAACGACGGATGGACATTATGAAAAAAATTGTATCAACTGGATCAGCTTTCTTTCTGATCCCAACCAAGAAGGCTATCTATCCTTGATAAAATCAGGGTTTGCCAGTTGGTGAACATGGAGAAACTCATTATTCTAGCACCAATGGTCATGCAGAATCCTGGTGCCAGCAGTGTGCTGGTGTGACAATACAAACTAGCACTTGTTGTTGCTAGGATTGGGCAAGATTATTATCACAGATGTGTAAAATATACACAGATGCTACATGAAATGGTGGACGACTGTCATTTTCACAACACAGGGACATAATCAGTGCTGGCTTACTGGCCCTTGATATTAACCGTGCACTACTGCTTTGATGAATTTATCATAAACTTATCATTTTCATAACAAGTGGACATAATCACTTCTGGCTTATTGGCCCTCCATATTAACTGTACACTACTGCTTTGATGAATTTATCAATAAACTTCTACTGTCATTTTTATAACAAGTGAGCATAACCAGTTCTGGCTTGTCGGCCCTCGATATTAACCGTGCGCTACTGCTTTGATTAATTTATCAATAGACTTCTTCAGGATCCTAGAACCAACTGTGTGCTTGTCTGATGTGAACACAAGCACTTGTTGTTGCTAGGATCATGCTGAGCTCGTTACCTAAAGAGGAACTGCATGTTTGCAATGATGCCACTGGAGGAAGAAATAAAACACACCAAAAAAAACCCCAACATTTGCACAAAAAGTTGCAGAAATTAGGAATTATTTACAGAATTCCATGCTCCATCTACTTTCCACGAAAAATTAGCGCCCAAGTCATTTAGCTGGACAGTAATAAACAGGCCTCGGTAAAATCACAGAACTGAAATTTCGTTCAAGTACAACTATTCAACAAAAATAATATATGTAATTATTTTTTTAAAAACAGTTTCCGATGGGTTCCCATGATCACATGGTGTGAAACAGAAGAAATGTTTCCTTGAAATTTAAAATCCTATGACCTGGATAAAGATAGATGATTATTTGCAAAGCGATGAAAATGATGCATGTGCACTGAACATCTGTGGACAAGACAAGCAGAAAAGGACAAAGACTGTCACCAGCCATTGCTGTTCCTAGTATCATCATTGTGCTGGTTTAAACTAACACTAGCACTTGTTGCTGCTAGGTACAGACTGCTGGGCTAACATCATCTCATTGTTCAGGGCTCGAAACAGGAAGTAAATTATAACCTGCTGTTACTTTTCAAAATAGCAGATCAAAAGAAATATGTCCTGCTAAGAAAAACAAAAATGGCCTACTGGAAATAAGACAGCATGGGCTAAGGAAAGGGTTTCAGAAAATGTAGGATCACTGAGATGTATTTTAGAGCATTACAGAATTACATGTAGAATAACTAGTTAATCAGAGTTTCCAGAATATGGTAGCCCCCACTCCCATGGCTAGTGATATTCAATGTTGGGCTAGTAAATAACTATTATTGCCATGCCTGACAACTAGTGAATTTTTTTTGTCAAATGTTGCAGTTAAGTTTGTAAATATGAATATCCTGCCCCCATCCCCAACCCCAATGTTAGTGTTTTTAAGCTCTATCTCCCTCTTTAGGTGACATACCCGATTAATACTATTACTTAGTAAGATTGTATTAAGTAGGGCTAGTGAAATTTTAATTGTGACTAGTATATTTTTAAAATTACTGATTCCATGGCTAGTGGATTTAATAAAAATTCAAGAATCCATGAGTTAATGACGTCGGATATCCTGTGAAAGAGTGAGAAATTCCACTCAGAGGAGCCTCGTGGAAATTCCCATTCTTACCTTTATAGGATAAAGCAGATATCTGGGGACAATTAAGGCATTTGGCCTGGTATGCATATTCAACTATATATAATCAGGGGTTTCCCTAGAGCGATAAGCCGACACGGCCCGTGCTCCCTTAGCCAGCCAAGTAAGCGTCTTCATGTCTGGTAAGCGCCTTAACTGCAGGACCGTGTCGGCTTAATTTGTAACATGTATACAAAACAATGGAGCTGTGATCCGTAACGTCATTTTCTATCTTCTGATGTGAACAAACGGTTACATAATCTATTCGACACCTCAAACATAATAATACCAAATATTCAATTAGCATAATAGCGATCTGGCGACCGGTAACGAGAAACGGTGTTATCCAGAATACAGCGTATGCCTTATGATGTTTGCTAATTTTAATAATCATGGTTATTAATTTTAACGCATGCATTCGACATGTATGACAGCAATGTGACGGCGATTCAATGTCTGGAAGATATGTAACTTGCTATTTTAATTTTGTAAAGTCTTTGAACCAAAGTAATAAAAACAAACCGACAATGCATGTCAATTTGAATACACATGCCAGTTCAGGGCCGAACGACATGTCGGCTATCCCAAGGGCTGAGTTCAGCCAGACCGAGCGGAAACAAAACGTTCGCTACACTGTTTTGTGCGCTTCACGTTAAACCAAATGGACACGACGAACACCAATCAAGTGGTTCGCGAACGTTAGGAAAAACGTTTGTTGGCTGAACTGAGGAAAGCTCTCGGCGTAATATACGTCACGCTTCAGTCAGCTGACACCCACGTGTCAAGAGATATCGTTGCGGACATGAACAATACGATTACACAGGAGTAAATCTTGATGTAAATGTGTAGAAAAACAATAGTTGTTTGCATCAATGAATACCTAACTGCAGTTTCGTTATTTCCTTTGTCTTTGTTAATTTTGTACCTATGGCCGAGAGCACGCACTAAGATCGCGATCGCGGGAAATGTGCATGCAGTATTAAATACAAATTGCAGTTAAACGTACACTGAATTAGTTTACAATAATCATATTTGTTAGATAATGCTAGATATATATTTGTTAAACTGTGAGATGACATTTAATAAGTTAGCTGGATTTTGTTTTTAAAGTAAAATTTTATTTTATTAACGTTTTGGGGTTTTTTTTGGTAGTTTTTTTTATAAATGGAATATACTGTGAAGTCAGCATTCTTAGCTTAGGTATTTTACAAGCAGAAATCACAACAAGCATTTAACACGACGCTGAAATCAACAACAACAACATGACGCAAATTATGAAGTTGTTGGGGGTGGGGAATTGATGGGGTTTTTTTTAGAAAAAAGGCCCCCCCCCCCCCCCCATCCCACACAAAAACAACCCCAACATGATTTGATGGATTGAAGACAAACACTTAACTGTTTTCAACTCACTACCCCACTTCTTTTGGCTTGATTTTTGTGTTATAATGATGCTAAATATGTAAGCGCCTTAAAAAAATCCTGGGGAAAGGCCTGATAATGCACATTACTACTTATCAACAAGTATAATCTTATAGTTAATTAATAAAATGGTTAAATGTGACGGCTATTATATATAACGGGTGCAGCCATTTTGTACCATCCTAGTGAATACGCCCTCTGGTGGTTACGTAATACATAACGTGTCTTCGAACTGAAGAAACAAAACATACCTGATTTTTGCGGATGCATCGCAATGTTCAGTAAGCCAGTAACAAATATATATTACTTTTCAATACAAAATAAACCACCATTGTCAAAGTGTTGAAATAACTATTATATTTTGTACATAAATTAACCCATGTACTGAAATAATAATCAGTGTTTTCTTAGTTAATTGGTCTTTTCTTTCCGTGGCCTGTACCTGTTGTTTCTGATTGGCAGGTGTATATTTAGACGGTCTGCAGACACTGTTGTCTAGACACACTAAAAAGACGTGCCTCTTTTATTAAGATCACAGGGTATTGTGTTATAACCGCACGGATACCCCTCTATTCGTAATGGACATTACCAGCCGCCATGCATTATTACTGTAAGTAATTCTGTAAAACCCTTGCTTAAGTAGACTTTCCCATCTAAAATCGCAAAACTGACCAATTACGTCGTCCTAAAGAAAAGAAAAGTATCACTTGGGTATCGTGAGTGGTCGTTTTTGCTCGAACGTACCCTACCAACAAACCTAATTTTTTCTTTCGATTTAAAAAAAAAGAAAATACTATTAACTTCATTTCGTTCTAATGATGCAAATTGAAATATATTTAGTTAAATACATTAAGTCATTTATGTTGTTTTACAAGTCAGGTTGATGAAAGCGAAGTGCCTTGTCGTAAATTAGAGCGTATAGAGGTGATGGACAGAGCTGACGTCACTTCGCCCCAAGCTATACCACCGGACGTCACAAAAACGAAACAATGGCTGCCCCCAGTTAGCAGGAATAATCATGTTTTTTTATTAACTCTAAAATTACGTGTTTTTCATTTGTTAAAGTGTCAGTATGTGTTGGTGGTCCGGGTATGCATCTTTCCAACACATTAGGCTCTTGTTTGAGTTGACCCTACCTTTAACTAGTTATTATCTTCATCCTGCAGACCATAAAAAATAAATGGAAAAGCTATTATTTCTGTTATTTCAGCCACATTGTAGAGGTCAAATGAGTGATTTTGTAATGTAGCTATACGTACGACGTCACATGAATGACGTCAAGTCATATCTTGCTAGTAGCAGGATATGATAGTAGCAGGATAGGACTTTGCTTTATTTGTCATCATATTCTATCAATACAAATGGTGGTTGCTGGATAAAATAACAGAATCACAAGCTAAATAGCAGATGAGATGATCATACATACAGCTGTCTCTTGAAAAAGACTTCCAATTTTTGTTGTTGTTGTAGCTTTGGCAAGTAAATTCCTGTTTCACGTCCTAGGTCCTTTTTGCAGGTCCTGATGTTGTTATAATATAGCTGTATGGTATTGTAGTTTATTGGAGTTGGCCTTGGGGCACAATACTTCTGACCACGCCCCTGAGACTAATTCAAGAAAAATAATTTTTGTTTCCCTTAGCACATGAATTTTTAAAACTACAAAAGGATTAAATATCAATGCTCAGTATAATAATATCTTAAGTACGGGGAGCAATTAAACAGTGTTTGTTTGGGTTTTTTTAATTTAAACTACCGCTACGAATTGTTACATACAAGGCTGGATTTATATTAATTAATGTAAGTTCATAACAGATCTGTGGGTTTTGTTAACTCGAGACAGGTTTTAGACAAATTATTTGATCAATGAATGATTATTAAAAAAAATGTTAATTTACTTTTATGTAACACCAATTTGTTTTATAATGTCAAAATCTTTTCTTTGTTTTTTTGCAATTTTCAATCAATAGCGTATTTTATGTACATAAGATCAGAACTAATGAAAAAACCCATCTGTGATTGTAGGGAAGGGAATGAGTGGTTCATTCTACAATCTTTTTGTATCACACAAGACTGGTGACGGACATTTTTAAAGTTGCAATCAAATCATTTGCTGGCATACTACCCCACGACTTCCCAGTATTTGTGATGTTCTGATGTGAATTACAAGATTAGCACTTGCAAATGCTGGGGACAAACAAGGGAAGCACAACTTGGAAAGCAAATTTTAGTCATTTCTGACATACAATGGCACATACACGATAACACTATATAAAGATCTCAAAAAAGAAAAAAGATGTCAAATGAGCCATTTTTAATTCAGTGTGCTTTTATGATCCTAAAGATATCCATGTATGATTTATGATTAGAATAGCAGACATCAAAATTCCATGCTTATGGGGTCTGCTATTACCCTCTGTTACAAATGTAATGTGATTGAATGATGTTAATACTGAAGCCCAAATCCAATTTCACTGGTTTATCTTACTGAGATAAAGTAAAAAAGTTTGTTTTATTTAACGACGCCGCTAGAGCACATTGATTTTTTATCTTATCATCGGCTATTGGACGTCAAACATATGGTCATTCTGACACTGTTTTTTTAGAGGAAACCCGCTGTCGCCACATAGGCTACTCTTTTTACGAGGCAGCAAGGGATCTTTTATTTGCGCTTCCCACAGGCAGGATAGCACAAACCATGGCCTTTGTTGTACCAGTTATGGATCACTGGTCGGTGCAAGTGGTTTACACCTACCCATTGAGCCTTGCGGAGCACTCACTCAGGGTTTGGGGTCGGTATCTGGATTAAAAATCCCATGCCTCGACTGGGATCCGAACCCAGTACCTACCAGCCTGTAGACCGATGGCCTGCCACGACGCCACCGAGGCCGGTTCTTACTGAGATAAAACCAGATAATATTAATCAATGAATGATTATTGTGATTATGACAGGAATATTTTTCGTTTTATAATGTCAGAAGCAAAATTTTTTTTTGCAATTTCCAATCAATAGAGTACACTTTGTACATAAAAATACTACTATCTTTTTGGAAAGCACTTTAAAATATGATACCCAGAGACCATTTATTGTCACCAGTCAGGGTTCATAGCCTTAAAGACCAAACATTGCTGTCCATGGCAAACAACTGAGCTTTTTTTTACATGCATCATGACAGAGAAAACTTTGTCACTGGGAAATATTAAGTGCATGTAGCTGTAAAAAGTATCATCATTGCTTTGGCTATGATTTGTGAGAATCTAAAGACTTTTATGAACTTCAACTTCTAAAACACTAAAAATACGTCAGTCTTTAGGACCATGAATTAAGATGCCTCGTTTACCCTAACTCACCTGTATGGGTTCTTTGTGGCACCTGTTGTCTGTCGAGTAATGGAGTCCTTGAAAATCTGTCTGCGATAAATCTTTTCTTCCACGGAGCCGCATGTTACGAGTCTGTAGATTACAATGTTCTTGTTCTGTCCTATTCTGAACACACGGTCAACAGCCTGGGCATCGGTCGCGGGATTCCAGCTCGGATCATCTAAGTTAAGAAATACAATAATTAAGTACACATATAACTGTTGTAGTAAAACCACACTGCTTCGTACATTTACTTATACTAAATCACTACTATTGTAAATTAAGGATGCATAATTGTTGGGATATTAATGCCAGTTAAATATTTAACACACTGTATGAATGGCGTAGCGCGTTAGCACGAAGCCATTCATACTAAAGTGTGTAAAGCGGTTTTGCGTTTCATACTAGCATGAAACTCAAAAATATTCACGTTCAATTCTTATAATTCCAAACACATAACCATGTCATTAATGTAAACCTCTTTAAAATAAAAAGTGAACTCTATTTTCCAACTATTTACTATTTTATTAACACGAAATTCATACTCAACATTAGCGGAATGCCTATGGTAGTTTCGGCTTTTTCCGTCAATAGCCGAATGAGAGAATGACAATGTTACAATCATTAATACAATTCATATTAATTTTTTGCATTAAATATTAATACCAAGTAGAAACATTTTGAATTCACTAGAAACATATAACGTAAGTAATTTTAATAACTTATAACCTGTAATAAAAATGTCTGAAGCGATCTATTTTGTATGGTATAATTTATATGTGAAGCGGTTGGTGTATGAATATTTAACTACGAACTGTGGATGGGCGCCATTTTTTGATTACTGTCCAGATTTACCAATTACGACGTTGAAATTACAGTTATAAAATATTTGAGTGCGTGAAAATTCCATATGTTGATAGATTTGATATGGAGAAAGTGGTTTCAATGTTTCCGGAAATGGATGAAACAGGTGTGTCGCGAGTTTCTGTGTTTACTGGCCTTGTAATTGTGGAAGTGGCAACACAGGATGGTTTTGGCATGTGTGACTTCAAGTGGTGCGACACAAGTATTCGTGACATTTGACAGTCCCATGCTGATGTTTCGTTTTTGGAAAGTGGAACATTCTCTGTTGTAGCTTCGAATTGAAGCTTCGTTCCTGTGTCCCGACATGTACATGATATGCCTAGTTTCAAAACCCGAGTCGTTTAAAGATTGGATCGCAGTGGCTATGTGTTGTGTACCGTGTACGTCATACTACAATGCCGTTGAATGCGCGTTACTGCTAATGGTTGACTGAATTTTGTTTTTGAAATCGCTTTTGTAAAAGACCAAATTCCATTGGAATTATACACTTTTTTTGGATCGACAAAATAGATTTTTAGCTGTGGGATTTTGAATTCACTATAAACATGTAACGTAAGTAATTTCAATAACTTTTAACCTTTAATAAAAAATGTCTGAAGCGACCTATTTTGTATGGTATAATTTATATGTGAAGATTTTTAGATGTTTACAAGTTTGACGGCAGACGATTACTGTTTGATGTCTAAAAATAGAATCTCAAGGAAATTCCTCGGGGATTCCTTTGTTGACATAATTCATAAAGTAGTTCCGGCTATATAGCCAAAAATAGTGCTAAACTGAGATTCATGGTGCTATGAATGCCAGTTTTTATCATCACGTGATACGAATTTAACCAATCCAAGGGTTTATAATAAAGGGATTTTTAGAGATTGGAATTATTATAATATAAAGCTGCAATCTTGCCTAACCATATTATAACAGTATTTACTAATGCAAAGTCATAAAAACTTGTGCGTTAATGATAAAATATACAAGTCACCATGGTTTTTTACAACAGTAGAAAAGCATCCTACCAAATGCATGTTAAATTAACCTTATTATTACTAGTGATTATAGTCACAAAATATCATAGAATGGTGTGTTGGTGTGGAAATTAATGCATATGGTCCATTCTAAAATTATTAAATAATAAAAATATAAATCAAAGAAAAGTCATCATTATTGTGTCATGGGGTCTCACCATATGTCATAAACATTAAGCACTGTAACACTATAGTTTAAAAGGGATGTTAACAATAAATTGAAGAAGAGATAAAATAAATCATGAATCCTTGAACATGTGTAATGTAATCACAACTCACAGATGATCACCCGATCTGCAGCAGTCAGTGTAAGACCTACCCCACCAACCTAAAAACAAATAACACTTTAGTGAGACATAAATGTGGGTTACGAAATAAATAAAAATTGGGGAAATTGTTTTAATATTGAAGTTCGGGTACTGTGAATGACTCTAGAATTAGAGTTGAGCAATGGTTAATATTGAAGTTCGGGTACTGTGAATGACTCTAGAATTAGAGTTGAGCAATGGTTTAAAATGGCGAAATTATGCAAAAAAGCAGCAGAATACGCATAGAAAAATAGTGTACAAATTATTAAAAAAACAGGAACATTTCTGGACATCGGATTTCAAATTTTATGGGAAACACTTTTTCGATTCTGTGCCTTGTGGGGGCAGGACATAGCCCAGTGGTAAAGTGCACGCCTGATGCACGGTCGGTCTAGGATCGATCCCCGTCGGTGGGCCCAATGGGCTATTACTTGTTTCAACCAATGCACCACGACTGGTATATCAAAGACTGTGATATGTGCTATCCTGTCTGTGGGATGGTGCAAATAAAAGATCCCTTGCTACTAATGGAAAAATGTAGCGGGTTTCCCCTCTGTGACGGTCTCAAAATGACCATATGTTTGATATCCAATAGCTGATGATTAATAAATCAATGTGCTCTAGTGGTGTCGTTAAACAAAACAAACAAATTTCTTCTGTGCCTTGTGATCATGGGAACTCATCAGAAACTGGGTTTTTTAATATATATATATTTTTGTTGAATAGTCGTACTCATTATAATACATGGTTCATACAGCCACTCACCACTAAAATTCAAGGCCTTTTTAAGGCTTTTTCAATCAGCAAAAACCTTTTTCAAGGCTCCTAAGACTTAGTTACATGTAAAAACTGTTTATTTGTGGATTATTATTTTTAAATATATCAAATAATATTAATAATAAGTTTATTAAAATATATAATTCACTACATGATTATCTGCTACATTCAAGGGCTTTTCAAGGCCAAACTACAATATTCAAGGCCTTTTCAAGGCAATTTTCAGTTTTAAGACCTTTTCAAGACTGCACCTCAAATTCAAGGCCTTTTCAAGCCTGTGCGAACCTTGTAATAATCATGGGAAATGAAATTTCTTTTTCACAGACACTACTGGAACTAATAGGTTCCATGAAATCAGAGAGCCTGTATTTTCACCTTTTTATAGTGCATTTTGTGCTCTTAGCCATTACTGAATAACAGCTTGCAATTATTTTTCAAACAAAGTAGCTATTATAAAATTGAATGAAGGAACAAATTACATACCTGTGTAGTTAGCAGAAATACAGAGTAAGATTCGTCATTCTGAAACCTTTTGATGCGTTCGTCTCGATCACTGATGAGTCTCACTGTCCCATCCAGTCTCATAACTCTGTGTCCCTAAATATCAACAGAAAATTAACTCTTACATAACACATACAAATACATATCAGGTAAACACACCCAAGAAATGGCAAAGATTGTTTCTTGTATAATGCATGTACATTCTTCCTAGCAAACAACTTCAACAACAGGTGAACCAAATTATTAAGAGAAACTTTATAACCCGACTGTAAATAGGGTATGAAGTTAATAATTATTCACAAACTGCCAACTTTGAAATTACAACAGCTAAAAGAATTATGTCAGTACAGGTCTTGAACTTAACGACGGCAATTGCCTTTGTGATATAAATTGCCATAGGTCAGGGTTGTCACTTACGGCACTCTTGTACCGCGGGATAAAAATTACTGTCGTCGCAGTAAAGCTGCCAATGGTGGCAAACGTATACACAATTCTGTACATTTGAAAAAGACTATATAGCAAAATAATCTTTCAGTCATGTTTATTAAAATACAAATTGCCATCTGTAGGCCGTTTTAGTCGGTTAAAAAAAAAAAAAAAATTGCCGTGGCTTACAAATTCTTGAGCCCTGTGGTAAAAACGTAATTGCTTCATTTTCACAAACTCTTGGATCTTAAAAATAGTTGAAGACAAAATAAAAGTCTTTAAAATTATTAGATATCTAAGAAGACAATTACCGTATTTTCCCATGTATTATGCGCACCGGTGTATAATGCGCACCCCCCACTTTTAACGTTTATTCCAAGAAAAAAAACATGAACCACAATATAATGTGCACCGTTTTTTTAAACCACAAAATCGACAGTGAATGCAAGATGGACCGCTTTCCCACCCCCGTCACCAAAATTAACGAAAAGCGAAAGAAGCGGTATATTCAAGAAACCAATAAACAAAACTTAAGTTAGGTATTTGAGTACATAGACCTACATGTCACATTAAACAAAGGCTAGTACTTGCGTACTCACACGTGCATAAATCAAAACAAAGTTATATACCCCATACACTATAAATGACTAATAAATATATAAAAACAAAAATACAACATATTACATTTCGTTCTCGTGGCTAACATGAATGCGCGAGATTTCTAAATTTATAATAGTGTGGTATATTAAAATATGTGGCCGAATTAAATCTCATGGAAATTTAAAATATTTACGGTCCAGTTTTGTCATTTTTGTGCACTTTTTGGCGAGGTATGGATAATTTTGTAGATTTATTTTGCATTTATTACAACCATCACAAGTGAAAAGTGATTTTTAAGAGGGTTTTGGCATTTCATTGTAATGAACAGTCAATAACCTGTAAATTACCGTAAACTACCGATCGGCGATTTTTCATGGGTGATCGCTGGACATTTTTAAAAGATATTTTTTCTATTGCTATGTATAGTGCGCATCCCCATTTGTAACCTGTATTTTCTGGAAAAAAAGTGTGCATAATACACGGGAAAATACGGTATGCAAAAAACAATACTGGTTTTAACTATAATCTCATTCGGAATACTGAGATTCACGTTATACAGAGAAGAAAGTGGGTTATGAAAAAATATAGGGAAATTTTAATATTGATAGTTGGGTACTGAGATTGGTCCTAAGGTTAGGGCTGCACAATGGACTACAATGGCAGGCCCCATTCAGAAAGTAGGCAAAGTATCGGCTAAAACCATATTGTAAGTTTTGGATGGAGAATATGCAAATTGTTTGGAAAACTGTATGGACGACTACAAAACAGAAACTTTCATCTCTTGATTATAGGTCATCAAACAGAACTTCCAACATTGCAATTTCTATAAAAATTAAACTGTACCCGGTCGGTAATAATCTTCTGAATAATGTCGAGCATCTTTCGCGACTGAGAGAAGATGAGACACCGGTGACCTTCAGCCTTCAGGTTGTCGACCAGTTCGATGAGAACCTGAAGCTTCCCCGACTCGTTGATGAGGATGGAATTGTCAACGTTCTTGATGTTCGTCACAGCACTCTCCATGGCCAACGGGTGATCCGACATGGAGTCGTCCAACCTGAATTATTAAATTGATATCATACAATAGAATCCTCCACCTGAATTATTAAATTGACATCTTACAATAGTCAGAATCCTCTACCTGAATTATTGTAACTGGGATTTAACCGAAAAGTACACAGACTTGTGTTGTTCGAAAAGTAATATTTCAAAATGAAATTTGTTTGCATGTTGCCTGCGCATATCTAGTTTTGCGTCACCCATTTTTCGTTCATGCATTAAATTTAGGACATCTTTTACCCCAGTAAATGAGTTAACTACTGGATTAATTTTGGACAAAAAAAACGTTGAGTGGGTATAAGTTTATAATTTTTACTCTCATATATTCACTTGAATGTTTTATAAATACATAAAATAAAGTTCATATTTGAATCGGTAAGTATTATTTTCGTGGATTTTTCTAATTTAGATTGGTTAATGTTGATTAAACTTAGGCAAAAAATCTGTCCAGTATTTATGTCCATCATTCCCAATAACTGGCTTTCTGACCAGAATATTGTTTTAAAAAACAAACTATGATTCATATCCCAATATTTGATGATTTTCTTTGTGGGTAAAACGATCAAATTTGTTATCAAAATATCTGTCACAATCAGCTATCTATCCTTGAAAATGACCGCGACGTTGTTGTCAAGCAAAAATACTTGCCGAAAACCACTTTTTCAACTCAAAATCTAAACACAGGAAGTGGAGTTGTTTTCAGTTTCCTCTTAATAAATGGTTTCCAGTGTCGTGTGCAAAACGGCAGGAAATATGAATTGGGGAATGTACGGTTTACAGTAGGTCGACTGGCACGACGTCAGGCTAGATATCTCGCCTGCAGTAGTCAGAAAATTAAATAAAAAGGTTTCACATCTACCCCTCCTCTCCATTGAGACCTAGCTGTGCAATGGCTCTGTTTGACAGCAGTCTCGGGTGGTCACAGATCTTCTTTAAGACGGTCAGAGCAACCAGAGGTGATTTTGTCGTCATCAGTAGCTGAAAGAAAAAAAACACAATGAATCACACAAAACTGAAACTTAAAAACAAACTGACATTGGAATTCTAATAATATTGAAATTTATTTTGTTAAATGAAATTAACACTGACACTGAACAAAAAATCATAGAAACATTACTAGGTCTGGAAAAGCAGGGGACATTATTTCACAAGTTATTCTATTCACATGAACTGCCTATCGGTTACATGGTGAACTGCCTATCAATTACTTGGCAAACCATTGCCTCTCCTGAAAATAAAAGCTGTAAACTTCAGGATCGTATCAAATGAGGGAAGTTATGTGTTAAAATCAGGCCTACCTCTTTAACACTGTCCAGGGCAAGAAAGTCTTCGTAGATTTTCTGTTGAGCCGTGGACAAAAACAACCAAATCACTAAATCATTCTTCCTTGTCAGTGACGGCATTCTGTAAAACATTTATGTAAATACACAGATATTAAAATAGGTACATTAATATGCATGTATCATATACTGCCTCTTTAATGATATAAATACAGTCAGACCTTGTTACAACGACCGTCGTTACGACAATTACACCATCCGACCACAAACTGTCGGAAACAAACGTACATCAGCATTATTTTGTTCATTACACCAGAATTCACACCTTCCGACACAGACAGAGCAAATTAGGAACAATCGTGCATCAGAGGTCTGAAAACACCTCTTTACAACATTACATAATCACAGATACCGTAGCACATTGGAAGTACACACACAGCCACTTAAGAATCCTTGATCTCGTAATGAGCTGAATGTGTCATATGCTGTCCGAAATACCGATGTCTGCGAAATCTGTAGACATGTATTGCTTTTGCAAATAAGCCTTTAGTTAACCAATTAAAGGATTAACTTCGAACAATAAAATCTTCTATTTTCAAGATATTTTGTAAACGAAACAGGTACCAATCGGAGCAATGATTAGACTGACGGTGAATGTGCCTTGTTTAATATATTTAATGATGTTTTTAAAAACATATTTAATGTCTACGTGTATTTGTTGTTTTTAATAATAATTGCAATGCATTATTTATTTAAATGCTATTCAGTCATCAGTTAATATTAATTAGTATTTTTTGTAACATTATTTTGGCAATGGAGATAACTCATGACAATTTGATACACCAGCAATTTCGATATAACGACAAAGTGACCCAGGGACGAACATGATCGTTGTAACGAGGTCTGACTGTACATAACATTCTTTGTTTAACGTGCTCTAGTGGTGTTTTTAAACAACAAAACTTAACTACTGTAAACCGGATTAATATTGTGACATACTTTTTTTTAGCGAATATGCACCTTAGCACATGTTTGCGACATTTAAATTTCACAAATGATCGTTGGCATCTGTAAAAAATAATGCGTGTGTATAAATTTTGCAACTTGAGGTTAGGCTCAAATGACGCAAAATTAATGTGCATGCAATTTTTTCCCAGTTTACAGTATAACCGATTATAACAAGCATGTAGTTTCCGTAGGTAATCTTTACACTGACAGATAGTTTTTACTACACACATGTAATAGTAATTTGAAAACTAAGCTCACTGTGCATGATCAGTTTGTTGTGAACCAGGGTCATTTAACGATTTCTGAGTCTTCGCTTGAACTTCATCCTTTGTTCGACGCAGGAAGTATGGCTCAATGATTTTCTTTAAGCTCTGTGCCATTTCCTCACCCAGTTTCTTGTCATGGTTGGTTGCATCTTTCTCACGAGACTAGGAACAAAATATGTAATATGAAACAACAGAAATAATAAACCAAATAATCAACTCTTAAATTTCTTGATTTTTAATTAAGTAAAATATTCGGCAAATAAAAGTCAATTTTGGCACAATGAATGGCAACAGAATATAATTTTACCAATGGCATGTTACATATTGACTCAAGATGATGTGTTGATGAACATGCATTCGAATCCATTTCTTAAATTTCAATGATGTATTCTATATATTCATGTAAAGTAATACATGAAGTAGATATATTAAGCCCTCACCCGGGTGATTGGGTTTTCATATTCCATTTTGAATGTACGAGAAGTTCCCAGCAGAGACCCCTGGTGAACAAAATCAAACAAGGCCCACAATTCCTGGAAGAAAGAAAGAAAAAACAGCACAATTTTTTTCTGAACCACGAATCGACATTAGGGACATAAAATGCTTTGAAAGTGCGAGCTACAGTTTAGTCATGGTTTATCCATTAGATCGCATGTTCAGCACATATGTTCATCATTAAATAGATTTTCAGAACCAGTGTTTTTCTCTGGTACCAGGCCATCTCTAAATATTTAGTTATCCAGACCATAAATATGAATAATTTACTAAATAAAGCAATGAAATATCCATCAAGAAGATCCCTTGCATTCTCATGCATTAAAATTAAAGAACAATGACTAAAGTAAAATATTTATTCATGGATTTTAGTAAATCAGACATAATAAGTTCAAAGGTCCTGCTTTTTTTAAAATGATATGAACACTTCATGACATCACAAAACACTTACTAGGTTTAACCCTGCAATTGTCCGTGGCAATACTGTGAAGATAGCCACAGAGTTTTTAATTCTACCCAGCATTTTTCTGCATTTTTTTTTTCAATGGAAAAATTTGTGTTGACATTTTCTTAATTGCAGGGGCTGTAGGCTGGTTTTAGCATTTAATGTTAAATGAATCTGACTACGTAGAAGAAGGAAATATTTTATTTAATAATGCACTCAACACATTTTATTTACGGTTATATGGCATCAGACATATGGTTACGGACCACACAGATATTGAGAGACGAAACCCGCTGTCGCCACTTCATGGGCTACTCTTTTCGATTAGCAGCAAGGGATCTTTTATATGCACCATCCCACACAGGGTAGTACATACCACAGCCTTTGATATACCAGTCATGGTGCACTGGCTGGAACGAGAAATAGCCCAATGTGCCCACCGACGGGAGTCGATCCCAGACCGACCGTGCATCGAGCGGACGCTTTACCACTGGGCTATGTCTCGCCCCCCTGACTAGGTAGATGCTCATAATAAAACTGAAAGTAGCCCAACTCAAGAACTGTTTACAGACAGCACATACATACTCGGAGATTGTTCTGCACTGGGGTTCCTGTCAAAATAATCCGATTTACCGCAGGGATGGCATGAACACCTTTCGTTGTTTTCGTTGGGTTTTTGATTTTGTGGCCTTCATCCAGTATAACATAATCCTGTAATAAAAAAAATGAAACAGGAATTTGAATTATAAAAATTATAAAGTAATTATTTCACATTTTAAAGCATACCCATTTCTGTTTTTACATCTGTACTTCTTATGGCACTGCAAATACTCATTTTAATTGCATTATAACAGGGGACAATATTTTGAAATCTGAGGTAAATAGAAGTCAGTACATGTGGTTTTTACCTAGGTAACCAATTGTTCGGTTACGTGAATTATATTTGCGTAACCCATGATTTACTTGATTGGTTACCTCAAAGATACGTTGAAATTATATTTTAAATACATAATTTTTAGCTCAAACATAGTTAAAACAAAATACAAAAGAAAACATCTTATAAAAGTTTCTTTAATGCTAGCTACAGTTAACAATGTTGTAAAAGGACTAAATATCAGCCTCAGTACTGAAACAAAAGAAATACACATCCAGATTCCTTTGTTTCATTCAGTGGTGGCTATGCTACTTTCACTTTATTGATGGTACTTCTATACTACAGTGATGTTTCAAATGTTTGTTTTTTAAAGCTCATTATGCAATGTTAGTATTTTTCAACTTTTGTGACATTTTTGGATTCCTGTTTACATTAAAACAGTTTCAACATTTGTAAAGTTATATGCAATCCAATATTATGTCTACATATATTCCTTTTAGAGATAAAATATCAGCAGATAATTTAGCTGTGCACATTTTTGTAAACATTTATCGGAAAACTGGTAGTATGTTTGAGTGAATAAACTGCCTGTAATTGTGAAGTTAACAAATTTTAATTTCTGAACGTCTACAGGTCACGACATAACCAATTTGTGGTTTACATAATTGACACATGAACAGAATGGCGGTTCGCGTGAAATATTGTGCCCCGTTGTAATCTTGCCCAAAAGCAGTGCAATCCATTCTGATCAGCAGCCTATTTCACCTTCTTGCTGAAATGTTAAAACTAGAGTAGTAACCGAATCGGTTACGACTGAAAAATACCACTTAACCTACTAATAGATTATGTCAATTACAGCTTATTTCTTAGGCTGTATTTTTAGTGCTAACAAACACTGTATGGATTTTCAATGTAACAGGCATTTAAAAAAGGGATATCAAGAAACCAAATGTCAAGTTATTTTACCAACCCACACAAACTCTCTGCCATCTTTCTGTGAGATCTGTTCCCAGCTAGTGATGACCATCCCGTACGTTGTCAGCAGAACACCGCCTCGATTCTGAATCTTTGTCAGAGATCGCTCACGTTCTTTTTTACTTGTGCCATGGAATGCCATCATTTTGATTCCCGGGGCCCTGGTGAAAAAAAATCCCAGCCATCAGTGTGTTTTATTATTAAAAAGAAATTTTCACCACTAGTTATTGCCTTACCAAACAATATAGCTAACAGGCAAATATATTAATCTTGTCACATATTTGTTTCATAAACTTAAATGCAGGATCGTATGGCAGTCGACTACTAAATGATCCAGTGATATACTGCCTTAAAATATGAAGAATTCATTTCCAAAATGCTATACGTCATGTTGAGTTAGAACATACTGTTCAATGGGTACATATCATATTTTGACATAAACTTTGTTGTCAAATACCTTCTCTGGTAACTCGAGTTTTTCGGGTATGAAGTTTATTTGCTCTTGTACTTATACTTTCTGAAGTAAAAAAAGCCTGCACAAAAACTTTATGCAGACATAAATGCAAAAGTCATCCCCCCCACCCCCCACTCCTTTAAAAAAACAACAAAAAAACTAATAAATGTTGACACGTCACCAATACAGTCCATCGAAGTTACTTTTTGCACCCTTGTTTTGGCTTTGTAGACAATAAATATAACATATCCAAAGATAAATTTTGTATTATGATATATTTGACAAATGATACGTTTTATTTAAAACAGAAACCTACTGACATTGCCTGCTCAATGTAGAACTCAGAAACTATTTTGACTGGGGTTTTATTTTAACGTGGCAAAGCACTGTAACGGTTAACTTTGAATTTTAATATCTCAGTATTCCTTACAATAACAATAAACTGGGTGCATGATGTTTTCATTTTTAGAACAATGCAAAAATACAAATTATGCAAAATTGCTATTCAAAATTTTAGGTTTGAAAATTACTACAGCACCTGACAAACTGAAGAAAATTTTGTAATTAAAAAATAGTACTCTTTACAAAATATGGATTTCAAGTGAAATTAGATTTTTTTAAATTTATTGTACAAAGCCAAAACAAGGGTGATTGACCTTAGAAAAGTATCCCCTTATCTCACCATCAGTAACTTTAACTCAATATGAGACACATGTGGTTCTTTTCCACATTTTCCATTGATTTAGGGCTGTTCCAAAACTGCACACTTGAGCGAGAAACAGGAGGGGCAAGAGATTTTTTAATACTCACCATGCCCCAAATTTAATTTTATTTAAACAAAGTATGCATAAAGATAAAGAAAAATCAAGCAGACCTACCACTGCCACCCACCAAATGTGATCAATTTTGGAACAGTCCATAGATAAATGAAGTCTCAAACAAAGAAGAACTTTGAAATACTATGTACCATTTTGTACACTCTCTCTCCCAGTTGGACATCACAGATACTGGGTTAATGATAAGAACTGACTTTACTTTGTCCATATCAAACATCCCGGACAGGAAGGCGATCACCTGAATCGTCTTTCCCAAACTGAAAACAGTAAAATGTAGTTAGTAGTAAAATTACAAATACAACTTTGAAAACAAACATTTTACTGCAATGTTTACTAATATGTTTGTATACAGCTCATAATGCCATTTCTGCCCTACAAAATCAACATTATATATGCAGAAAGAAACCTGATGAAAAAGTATGGATGATCTGTAGTTTACACCACCAAAGGAGATTGTGTATTTTAATAATCGGAATAAACTGTATTTATATGCATGTACAAATTAAAATTACTGTTGTCAGATTTCACCAACTTTTGGCATTTACATGCAGTGTCTAATGATGGGATAAAAAAAATATCTATCAACCTATCTATCTATCTATCTATCACTCTATCTATCACCCTATCTATCTATCTATCACCCTATCTATCTATCTATATATCTCTCTCTCTCTCTCTCTCTCTCTCTCTCTCTCTCTCTCTCTCTCTCTCTCTCTCTCTCTCTCTCTCTCTCTATCTATCTCTCTCTATCAACCTATCCACCTATCTATCTCTCTCCAGTGTTCTTGCTGCTCCATTTAAGCAGGGCGGCCCGCACCGCTATTGCATTTTGCCGCCCTTCTTTTACGTTCTCCGCCCTCCTTTATTTTTCTGCGCCCCTCCTTATTTTCCATCACCCTACTATATTTTCCAGCACCAATCTCCGCTATTTCCAAGTGCACACTTTTTTCCACACATACCCCCCCCCCCCCATCAGTCTGCACTGGACATCAAAGGAAATAAGCAGTGTTGTGTACGAAAAAGCAACTGACGCAACATTTACGACAGTTACCGTACAATGTAATTTAACAGTATTTTTAACATCCTCTATTTTGTCCCATACCTGTATCCATTTGTATGTTTAATACAAACAAGAAAGGTTATATTTTATTTGAGCAATGAACAAATTTTAATTTTTTTACGGATTCAGCAATCTTCGATTGAAAAAAAAAAAAACCTCACTTATTTGGTGCCAAATTTGTCACGTGATCCGAACGGTCATTCTGTCTTTTGTTTCCACTAACTATCGTCTGATATTTTGTCCTCAATTGCAGATATAATTGGTTGTAACTGATAATTTTTACTTTCTGTCATTTCCGTCATTCTGTTTATTAAGCAGTTCTTTATAAAATATTATAAACTTTTCATTTTGGGGGGATAACACCGCTTATAAAAACAACGGATGTGGTAGTGTTTATCATTAAAATAATTTATCTTGCCAAATAATATATACACTGTCTGTACAAAAACGAAACTACTTTTTATCAGCTGCCGATAATATTTTATCACAGCGATTGATTCATTCGATGAAGATGGAAATAACAAAAAATGTATCCGACATTAGGGGATCACTTTACAAACATCTTTATTGTTTTTCGTTTATCTTTGATCAGTTCAGCAAAACCGGAACTGCCCGTGAATGTTAGACCGATAACATCTTCAGTTCAATTAAAAGACGAGTTTGCAGTATTTCGTATAAACATTTTTGCACTTGTTTTGTAGGCAAAATAAGGAGTGTTTTTCCACAAAGTCAACCAACACAAAACAATATGGTAACCAAGCTCCCCCCCACCCACCTTTTTTTCCGTCTTTTTTTCCTTTTCGTTTATTGGGGGGGGGGGGGGGGGCTGCCCTCCTTTAATTTTCACCTGCAAGAACACTGCTCTCTATCTATCTATCTATATATAGATTTAGAAAAAAAAAAATCCTCTTTGTTGTGAAATATGCAGAATAAAAATTAGTTTTTAATAACACAATACTACTCAACTAGCTTGGACACTCACCACATTCGTCAATTGCAAATTTTAAAAACAATTGTTTAATTTTATTTTAATTCAGCAAAATTTAATAATTGGTATTTTGAAGAAGAAAACAAAATTGGTGTTTGCATTTTGTGAAGTTTAATAGACAATTTTGTGAAATGTTCTGGCTCACTCAGAACTAGCTCTAGTTCAGTGTTGTGAAATGTTCTGGCTCACTCAGAACTAGCTCTAGTTCAGTGTTGTGAAAACTCAGTCTGGTGTGAATTTTGCTCCTTTTAAAAATGCTTGTTATGGCACATCTGTTTTGGATGGCCGTTTCAAATTTATATTATACATCACTTTAAATACTATCACCATGTCTGCTACTGTACAGATAATAAACCAAAACATCATTAAGTTACCCCATATCGTCTCCAAGAATGCCACCTTTCTTGCGCTTGAATAGTTTCCACATCCAAAGAACGCCTTCCTTCTGGTGTGAATACAACTTCTTAAACAGATCCTTGAACAGGTAGAAGCCAGATCCCATATCTATCATGTTGCCATCATCATCTTCAGAGCTTTCTTTGGAGCACTCCTTTAAGTAGGCCTAAAATAATGCATAAATACAGCATCAGGCTTTAACTTGGGACTCTGAACAACTTTAGTAATTTTAAAGCATTGAAATGAAGTCAAGAATGGTTGTTGAGGTTACCAGGATTTTACATGTCAATAAAGTCAAGAATGGTTGTTGAGGTTACCAGGATATTACATGTCAATGAAGTCAAGAATGGTTGTTGAAGTTACCAGGATATTACATGTCAATAAAGTCAAGAATGGTTGTTGAGGTTACCAGGATATTACATGTCAATAAAGTCATGAATGATAATTAGCTCTCAATTTATTTATTTTTAATACGCACCATTATAGTTCATCAGTTATTGGTTTCGTTTCTGTATGCAATCAAGGCAATTTGTTTCTAAATTCTGTGTCTGTAAGCCAGGAGTTAGGCCTGATATGGGTATGGTGTTCAAATGTCATTTTGATCTTTTATTTTGTTAAAATAGATCCCACTAAAACCTATGTACAACTGAAAGGCGTTTTCACAAAACTTGTAAAGTCCTAAATAGTGGAAAATGGAGACAAGGTTAGCTGCATGGTGGTTATCCCCAAAATGGCTAAATTATAATCTTATATCATTGATATAAAGCAGTAGTAAACACATAAAGCACTGTTTCTCTTAAACTGTTATCTCAAGGACTTAATGAATATTGTGATAAAAACCTCTTCAATGGTTTGTTTTGTTTCTATGACCAGACTGATATAATTACATCAGCGACCTAGACGGACTCACCTGCATTTTAGCTATTCGTTTCACAAGCTTTTTACTGTATGATCAACCAACCAAAACTCTATTTATGTGCCTATATCCACTGAAGGTTCAGGCACGTCCATCCTGATCGCCACCTCCGACAAATGTTGGTCATATCGATCGGGACAGAAAGGGGGTTGTTTGAATATTTGGTGCAATTTAGACCGGTGACTCACCTCCATTTTGGCTATTTGTTTCACAAGCTTTTTACCGTATAACCAACTAACCAAAACTCTATTTACGTGCCTATATCCACTGAAGGTTCAGTCACATCCATCCTCCGTCAAATGTTGGTTGTATCGATCGGGACAGAAAGGGATTGTTTGAATATTTGATGCAATTTAGACTGGTGACTCACCTCCATTTTGGCTATTCGTTTCACAAGCTTTTCACTGTATGAAAGGTTTAAAGCTTTCTTGTACATCTCCATGGCTTCAGGCACACGCCCGTCATTGGTGAACTTTTTGGCTTTAGCTATGAGACTGTTATACTTCACTTGATCATTTAAACTCGGCGATGAATCGGATCCCGATCTGACTGGAGTTTCTCGCTTTCCCGGCGTGACATTATACAGTCCAGGTTTGACAGGACTGCGTGGTTCGTGTAGAGGAAGGTTTTGCACTTCTGAAAAATATATCACATAGATAAACACCAGGACTTTCTAAACTGTCAATTATATATTTTTTTAAATATAAAAAAAGAAAACAAATTGCATTTGAAACAATTGAAATTGTATTTCAAATTTTAAAATGTCCATAAATTCACTTTTATTTAAAATGCCTACTTAATTATTAATAATATTCTGAAAAGAAAATTGCATGTAGATATATTTAGAAAAATCAGTTAACAAAATATTTTTCAAGATGACTCACAAGTTTCAAGTAAACATTCTTGTTGTATAAGAAAATACTCAAGGGACAAATATTATGGGGAATAAAAAACTGAGGGCAGAATTTTCCCTTTAAAATAATAAAACAATTTGCAATATTGGCTAGCTGTTTCCAATAATTAATTATAATCAACATTATCTGTGATAATCAATTACAAACAATCATAACTGATCGTCGTGGAAAATGCTAATTTTAATTGTTCCTGGAGCTTAGTCAATGGAAATGATGTAAACATGCTGGGTTTGTGTTTGTTTTCATGTGTTTGAAAAGAAAACAGATAGGTATTAAATGTAAAATTAGCAATAAGCAACAATAAGTGATTAGTCCTAAAAATTCAAATCTTTCTTACATTCAGCTAATTTTAATATAACCGAAATTTTATTGGTTGGTGCCAAGAGATCACAACTAATGAAAGAATTCCAACGGATTCCGAACACTAATGTTGGCCACAACAGATGAAGTACAAAAAAAACCTGTTTTTAATAAGCATTCTGAGAGTACTGCTAAAGCAATACATGTCCCCTACAATAGGCACAACTGTTTATATTTTCTAAGCTAAAGGGCCATAACTCTGTCAAAAATGGGTAAATCACCACGAAAGTCAAACTTGATATGTAACAGCACATAATTGCAGCTCAGTATCTCAATAATTGTGAAAAGAGTTCATTAAACTCACTTTTATACCTCCTAAGTTCAAGGGACATAACTGTCAAAAACGGGTAAATCACCACGAAAGTGAAACTTGATATGTAACAGCACATAACTGCAGCTCAGTATCTCAATAATTGTGAAAAGAGTTCACTAAACTAATTTTCATACCTCCTAAGTTCAAGGGACATAACTGTCAAAAATGGGTAAATCACAAGAAAGTGAAACTTGATATGTAACAGCACATAATTGCAGCTCAGTATCTCAATAATTGTGAAGAGTTCACTAAACTCACTTTTATACCTCCTAAGTTCAAGGGACATAACTGTCAAAAACGGGTAAATCACCATGAAAGTCAAACTTGATATGCAACATTACGTGTTAACACTATGTACAAAATTTCAGCTCAATATTTTGAGGAATTGTGAGGGAAAAAAAGGTCTAGAAAACTATATCATTATATGTGTGACTGATGGACAGACAGACAGAAGGACAGAGACAAAACTAGCAGTCCCCTCCACAGGGGACAATATTTCAAAATCTTAGGTAACCGCAAGTCAGTTCACGTGAGTTTTACTTAGGTAACCAATTATTCGGTTACGTGAATATTGTTAGACCTACCTAATCCTAAAACACTTGAACTACAGTTCTATGCTACATTGGTGGTTCAAAAGTATTAAAAAAATAAACTGATTTGCAATTTAACTTCTGATAGGGTACTTTTAATTTTAAAAATTAATTGTTCACCATGTAACCAATTGGCGGTTCACTTGATTTTAAAGTTGCACAACCGACACGTGAACAGAACGGTTCTCGTGAAATAATGTGCCCTGCCTCCGATTAGACCAGTGGAACACTAATATATAAAATATTTACCTTGTAATGGCTTTTTGTCATGGATAGAAACCCTTGCCAGGTGCTGGCCAGCAACTCTGACATCTTCATCAGACATGTTCTCTACAAACAAAAAAACACAAATTTTAATAAAGAAAAACAAGCTGTATTTTATTATGAATCATTTGATTTCTTCAATAATTGTAACAACAATGTCACATTGATTAAAATGCACGTGGATCTTTCATATCTATTAGTGAACTTCATAACAATATGGAATGAAATGAAATGTTTAAAATCATTAAACATCCTCAAACATCTATTAAAAATAAGCCGTTAAACTACATATATACATTTGTATGTTTATTCTGGTCTAGACAATCAGAAAAGAAATCTGCTACTAAGTGGCACTTTTTCTACATAATTTTTGTTTTATATATGTACTTTTTTACTCATACTATAGCCGTAGTTTGTTGGATCGACTCTACTTTTACCAAAAACGATTTACAATAAAAGTGAAAATGCACAATTTTCAAAACCAAATAATGTCTAATGCTAGTATCAAACTACCAAAAAGTTTGTTTTATCAGACTACCAACTGTCACAACAGAGATGGCCAATTTCTCAACTTCTACAATTGTCCACTGGCTACTCTTAAAATTCCATTTTTGTCATATACAACTCCTATGACCGATTAGACACATGTGCAGGAAAATTTATAACAGGACCTAAGCAGTTCCCGACTGAGTCTGTGTGTCGGACTTGCATTGAGAGTGCCAAATGTCAGAATTTCTAAGGAAAACTGAGGGTGTACTCCCAAAATTTTGTTTGAAAATTAAATGTCCTGAAATGCAATGTCCTGCAATCTACAAATAAAGTTCATCCTGAAAAATAGAGGGGTATACTCTTTTTTTTTTTTAACTGCTTACGTTTTGGGAAAGTTCATTTTTTGCGGGCAAGTGAAATTTGAGAGTTACTAACCCGGCGGGTAATTAAAATTTTAGGATATGGCCAGCCCTGACTGTGTTTTTGGTTCAAAATCAAGTTCACATTCAAGATGTCAAATCTTATGTTCTTAAAAATTTATTATTTCAGTGAATTGTTGGAACTTTAGCATATTCTGAATGATATCGTTTAATGTCAATAACATATAATGATAGCACTGTGAAAAGTGTTCAGATTGCTCATGGATATCTAACTTATGTCCAAATATCCAAGAAATGTGGATCACAGAAATGTAGCATACATGTCATTTGTGCTATGGGAGCAGGTCAACTCACTCCTAAACCAACTTGCCCCAGCCGTTGGTCAACTCACCTCATGCTGTTTAGTCAACTCATATCATTACCGTTTTATTAATTAAATATAACAAGTTTAATTAAGCAATATTGTGCATTAAATATTGTTGAATATGCACACCAGTCGGAGTCCAAAAAATCTTGCCTTATCATTCCTTTAAGGATATAAGGGACAAACTCACAAACATTGTTAAAATAGGCTTGACAGTTCATTATAATTGATTATTGGATCTCCCCAATATAAAACCATTTTAATAAGTGGTCATAATAGCAGTTTCACTGTAATATTAATAAATAAAATGACACCAAAGTTGTAGATGTCCATTTTTAATTTCGACACAATTATTTAGACAGTAAAGTTTGGGGAAAGTTGTCTAAACACTGGGGCGAGTTGACCAGCATTCTGTGCTATTGCTACCAGTCTTAAAAATACATGTAGTTCTAATGTTCAGTTAAAAATTGTTTTCTGGTGATATAGGCCTTCGTGCCTAGAACTTAGACCATGCCACGAACAAACATCAAGGGAAGTGATAATATTAATTGCTCTGCTAATAACTTGATTATGAGGAGCCATTTATATTATTTTTAAAATTCACATGCTATGCCTATGGGGAGCTAAAACTGAGTCCTTGAACTCGTCTTAGAAGAGTAAGAATGACAACTCCCCTTAAACTGCATGGCCCTGGACATGAGGAAATATTCTCCAAAGCCAAGCATATGTGACATACTGAGTATATAATCATAATAATGTGGGACGAAAACTGGTTACACGCGGATATTGTCTGTCCTCTAAACAAATGTATCACCTTAATCTGTTAATCTCGTTACCTAAATTTATTCCTTTCAAGTCTCAACAAGTTTTGCTCAAGTTAGAGAAATGTCACAAAGACGCAATCATGTTATTGAAAAGAAATCTTCGTTTGACTGATCGTCTTTCCTTGAGACTTCGAAAAAATGCGCCAAAGAACCGCCGGAAAGATAACAATTATTAAGAAATGCGAGTTATTTCCCTTGGACCTTCACCAAACGTGTTTGACAGTTTGTACGGAATACCGGCGGTGACATCTTAAATTGTAATTTCCAGTATTAGTTTGTCTTGAATAAATATGAACCGGCCTCGGTGGCGTCGTGGCAGGCCATCGGTCTACAGGCTGGTAGGTACTGGGTTCGGATCCCAGTCGAGGCATGGGATTTTTAATCCAGATATCGACTCCAAACCCTGAGTGAGTGCTCCGCAAGGCTCAATGGGTAGGTGTAAACCACTTGCACCGACCAGTGATCCATAACTGGTTCAACAAAGGCCATGGTTTGTGCAATCCTGCCTGTGGGAAGCGCAAATAAAAGATCCCTTGCTGCTAATCGGAAGAGTAGCCCATACAGTGGCGACAGCGGGTTTCCTCTCAAAATCTGTGTGGTCCTTAACCATATGTCTGACGCCATATAACCGTAAATAAAATGTGTTGAGTGCGTCGTTAAATAAAACACTTCTTTCTTTGAATAAATATGTGTTTTGGAAATAGCAAATATATTCTGTGTACAATTTTTTTTAAAATACTGATCAAATTATAAATAAAAGAGTGCCCAGGATAAAAGTCAAAATGTACCCAACCCAAATGCAACGATACACTTTTGCCCATAAAGAATTTAAGAACTAATGTCCTTTGCTCCATAGAAACTTAACCTTGATTTTCCAGATTGGATTATTCCACATACATACACACGTCATTTAAAATTAATTTCCAATTATCAGAGACAGCAGAGGCAATATCGATCCTTTGGGTATTTTGAAAGTCTGGTATGCTTCTTTTTGCGAAAGATCCCTGGTGTCAGTGTGACCTATGTTCTTGACCACTGGATTGAATTAGCCAGGCATGTAATGTAGGCCTATAGTCCTTCTCACAGGGAACGCCCTTTTCATACTGTGAACTTTACCACAAGATACTTATTTCTGAGCCGATTGATTTCTAAACTGCACACAAAAACAGTTGTTGTTTTATGTTATTTCCAAAACACGTTTACTTTTCTTCTTACGTTAAATGAAGCTGAAATTATTAACAGAAAGCATTTTTTTGTAGGAGGATGGGACGTCACAGTAGTTTAGAAATCTGACCTTCACGTCCATCGATACATTACATATCCATAACATAATTTAAAATTTTTAATAATAATAATAAAAAAAAAAAAAAATTAAAAATTTTTTTACACATGTATATATATATTTTTTAAATCCATAACTGTCAAGATTGGAACAGCATAATGTTAATATAACATTTAAAAACGCAGAGTGTCATTTGTCAGGGTTCGAACCTACTGCATCGATTCGTATGAAATTTGACAAACTAATTGATAGTTAGAGACTTGATGTGTGGTGCGTGCAGGGGCGTGCGCAGGAAATTTTGCAGGGGGGGGGGAGGGGGGCCCAGGTGTCTGGTGTCTGATGATAACATCTCAGTACTTCCATATCCATTCACAGGAATGTAAAAAATCGGGATATGAAAAAAAAATTCGCCTTGAGCGGGGGGGTTCGACCACCCCCCCCCCCCCCCCCCCACCCCGCGCACGCGCCTGGCGTGTGTGCGCCTACGTGTGAGTAGGCCTACATATGTGTGTGTAAAATATTGATGAAAAGGTTACGTTTTTATTAGACTGTGTTATAAACAAATTGATAATATTTAACACCATAAATTAACATGATAAATTATGCATTAGAGGTTTTAATAATAAAATATATATCCGAAGTTGTTAATGACATCACGTTCAAGTTCAAGTTCAAGTTCTTTATTGCGTTACGTTTTGCAACTTATCAGCATTATAACAATGAAATACAATATTATGTACAATAATGCGGAACAATAGTGGAGAATGACTTAAATACATAGCCTACACATAGCCTACACATAGGCCTATACCGACAAAAACTATCTATCTATATCTGAATATAAACAATATATTACGTTGTTTGTAGTAATAGCATATCCCTCATTTCGTCCGCCTGTAGTAAGTATTTGCCAAGGTTATTTATCTCCTTACGTGAACATCATGCATCCTGTTAAAAGGTATTTCTCGTTCCAGCCAGTGCACCACGACTGATATATCAAAGGCCGTGGTATGTACTACCCTGTCTTTGGGATGGTGCATATAAAAGATCCCTTATTGCTAATCGAAAAAAGAAGCCCATGAAGTGGCGACAGCGGGTTTCCTTTCTCAATATTTATGTGGTCCTTAACCATATGTCTGACGCCATATTTAATCGTAAATAAAATGTGTCGAGTGCATCATTAAATAAAACATTTCCTTCCTTCCTGTTAAAAGGGGGCGGCCAGTGGAAAAAGCGCTCGCCAGATACGCGGTCGGTCTGGGTTCGATTCCAGTCAGTGCTCCACAACTGGCGTAACAAATGCTGTTGTATGTACTATATCCTGTCTGTGGGATGGTGCATATGAAATACCCGTGCTGCTAACTGGAAATAGTAGGCGAATTGAGTCGGCATTGTCCTGTGTGGTGTTGTGCGTCTTTAAATAAAACAATCCTTCTTTTAAAAAGAGTATTATCAAAACTCAGTTTAACAACGTGTATGCATATATTATCATATCATGTCTAGCATATGCATGTAGTGTTAGATGGCAAGCTATTTAGATAGAGAATAATACACGAGTGGCTGTTAGATACCAGTTATCTCACGAGTTGTTTTAACATTTATCTAACGAGCGAAAGCGAGTTTAATACGTTTTTAAACAACGAGTTGTGATATAAATGGTATCTAACGGACACGAATGTATTATTCTATTTCTTAGGCCTACATATTCTCAAAACACAGGTTTTAAGCAAATTTTAACATCTTTTTTTTACTAAAAGTTATTTACAGCCGTTGCACTTGTAGCTGACTTACGCGTCACAGACACATGGTCGCCAGGTTAACTATACGTCACAGTCTAATCGATTTCCATCGCGCTGTTGTTTTTTTTGTTGTTATTTTTTGACGTATGGCAATGGTGACTAAGGCCCCGTTCCACGAAGCGATCTTAGCCCTAAGATTACCGTAAGCGCATAGCTACCCTATGCACTTAATTTGATCTTAGGGATAAGATCGCTTCGTGGAACGGGGCCCTGGTCATTACCTAGGAGCAGCCAGTTGTATGTCTTGAAACTGTTAACACATGGACATGTGTTAACAAGTATGTGTAATGACAAATAACGTATGGTGTTCTCACCAACAGGTGTGTAAGAAACAATAATAAAACCACTTTTAGTTTCAAAATATTTATTTTCAAAAAAAGAAAAAAAAGACTGACAATATCACAAATCCTGCTTACATGAATATATCACACGAGATGGGCAAGAGGCTTCTGTTTTGTTCACCCACCACCCAGAAAATGAAATTCTAATTAAACCAAGTACTGATACACATGGTATTTGAGACCAAATTTTTTTTCCTTATTAAAGGGACATACCCGAGTTTTTAAACACTAAGGCATATTTTTTACTATTAGAGCCGTTTTTGATAACTGAACTCATACATTACTTAGATTTTATTGTTTAGATTATCCATTTCCGCACATCCGAAATGTTTTTGGTCATCCTGGTGGTTTTAATATCAGAAAATGCATTTCTCATATTTTAAAAACGCACGAGCGTTTCAGAAGTCACAGTTATGGAGTCGAGTTTTAGTCTATTTTAGAGGGTTTTCACCATTTCAAAGTCACAGACTCATGTTTCACTCAATTGTAACTTTATCCAAATGTGTTACAGGTTTGTAGATTAACTAAACTTAGTGTTATATTGTCACGGGTTGAAACTAGGGTCTGTCCCTTTAAGGCTCACATAGACTGGACGCGGCGTGTGATGCGTCTACGGCTTGCGTTTTTTTTAGGCGTATAAACCATATATGATTATTCCATACGGCTGGCGGCATGCGGTTTGCAGATGCACGTACGCGCCGCATCAGTTTATATGAGTCTTATAAAAAATTAATTCAGAGATGTAATGTGGGATTAAATGCCAGTAACACGGTTAAAACGTCCTGATTCTGTGAATGAAGCTTTTATTTGCAGTCAATGTTTTCTGTTACTATTTATGTGTTTTCTTATTTCTTTTCATCAATTTCTAAAGAATAAAATGTCAACAGACCCACCTCGTAGAAAATAATAATTATAGTGCCCCCCTACCGCACCCCCATGTGATAAATTCTAGACCAACCCTTAGAGACAACAACGTGACCATAGCTTTGTTACTGTGATGTTTGTTAAAGCATCAATATGTGGAAATTAAATAGTTGTATAAAGACGACGATGCGCTGTCGTATCTAATATATTTTTTTTCTTTCGAATTTCCACAATCAGCTGGATGATTTGGGGCAGGCAGCTATCTCGATTCCATGAATGAGACATTTAGTTTTTTCCAGTTCGCAGCTGTAAAGAAAAAGTGAACCATATTATATACAAGAATTCTGCGAAATTAAAAGTCTCGCCTACCATAAATTGTTTATAGTGCACTGTGATGAACATCTATAGATGCAAGTTTCAGTGACCTAGGATTTATAGTTCGTAAGCTTCTGATGTAAACGTGAAACTTTAACGTAAAAGTTGACGCCGTCGCTGTCGCCGCCGTAGGAAAAGTAATACCTATATATCTTCTTTTTACTTCCTAAAGGTCAGACAAAATCTGGTAATTAGGACAATGCAATTGATATTTAACCATCTCTTATCAAGTTTAACATAGAGAGAACAACTCTTTGACACCGCACAGGCTAGGGTAAGTGGTCTTTTATAACCATTTTCTTAGAGACAGGACAGTACAGACATAGCCTTTGATGTACCAGTCGCGGGGCGGTGGTTGGATGTGTGGTGGTGGGTTTGGGGGAGGGGGAGAACAGACTTTTCTGAAAGTGTAGTAAGGTTATGGTATAATAGTGCAAAATGTGATACTAACATGCCACTTTGCATGCTGTTAGGCCATCATGTGTAGAGATAAACGTGAAATAGGACCAACCTGGCAGTGGCCCCTATTGATCACTTCAGGCGATACTAGATGTAACCAGTGCTACGCCAGGGAAAATTTAGATGGAGCGTGGTCACTTTCACCCCAAAAATATGATCGCCGCGTAGACAGCCAGCCCTCACTAGCTGAGGTTATATAGCAATTTCTGTGTTAAGATGGCGGCCTCCATGACGGTTGTATTTACGGAATTCATGTTTGTACGCAATATTTATCATAATGTGTGTACGGCAGTCGACTGGACCTGAGCGCAAAAAGATTCTTATGAAATGCGGCATCAGGAAAGTACAAAGATGGCTATCGGCAGTACAAACCAAAACAGGAGCAGTCAGAACGATTGAAAACTGTCAAAAAGTCTTGTGTATTATGTTTAAGATACATTGCATTCTGATTGACATCGGTAAGTCTGGTTGTAGCGCTGATACTCACAAGTTCGTGTACGTCTGCCCCTGGTGGTCGCACACGGCAGGTCCGCGACTGGGACACGTGACTTTTAGAACTGCACGGCAGGCGATTTCATGTGGTGACGGGTTGCTAGGGTAACCTTCGCCTGTGTTGCAGAAACCATCGTGAATGCGATGTATGTTGTTGGGCTGTACGCATTTCGCTTTCTGGTATTCACACCTGTATTAAACGTTTGTTTTGTTTAACGACACCACAAGAGCACATTGATTTATTATTCATCGGCTATTGGTTTCTTTTGTTTATTAATGACACCACTAGAACACATTGAATTATTAATCATCAGCTATTGAATGTCAAACATTTGGTAATTTTGACAAATAGTCTTAGAGAGGAAACCTGCTACATTTTTTCATTAGTAGCAAGGGATCTTTGATATGCACTATCCCACAGATAGGATAGCACATACCACGACCTTTGATATACCAGTTCTGGTGCATTGGCTGGGACGAGATATAGACCAATAGGCCCACCGACGGGGATCACATCTGTAATATAAAACATTGTTGATTTCTTGCAGACTTTCGCTGATCACAGCATAACGTATTCCGAAACATGGGTTCATTTTATTAAATGCTAAAGAAACTGTGTTCAGTTTTCTGCCATTGTTAATAAGATGTTTCCGACTATCAAAGCTCTTTTAATGGCTAAAATTACATTAGACAACCAACCTTAGATCTTATTGCTAAGTCGTCTTTCTCTCAAAAGGAGTGTGACGTAGCCTAGTGGTACAGCATTCGTACGATGCGCGGTCGGTGTGGGATCGATCCCCGTCGGTGGGCCCATTGGGTTATTTCTTGTTCCAGCAAGTGCACCACGACTGGTATATCAAAGGCCGTGGTATGTACTACCCTGTCTGTGGGATGGTGCATATAAAATATCCCTTGCTGCTATTCGAAGAGTAGCCCATGAAGTGGCGACAGCGGCTTTCCTCTCTCATTATCTGTTTGACGCCATATAACCGTAAATAAAGTGTGTTGATTGCGTCGTTAACTAAAACATTTCTTTCTTTCTTTCTCTCAATATATCTGATATGGACCATTACCAGTTTGAGTGAAAACAGAATGCTTGTCAGAATAGTTATTCCAAATGTGTTACAGCTTGCTTATATTAGCGATGTTACACTATGTCAGCGGCAATTACTTTAGTCGAATCATATGTTACCTAGAGTACTTCCCATCGGGAAACGTCATTCATTATTCTTTCATTATACTTATTTTCGTGCTTCTGTCCAAGTAAGGTTCAATCACGCTATTCTGGGCACACACACACACACACACACACACACACACACAACAGCTATCTGGGCTGTCCGTCCAGGACAGTGGGTTAGTTATTAGTGGTTAGTGGTTAGTGGTTAGTGAGAGAGAAGAGGGTGTAGTGGTCTTACACCTACCCATTGAGTCGTTAAAAACTCGCTCTGGGTGGGAGCCGGTACCGGGCTGCGAACCCTGTACCTATTAGTCTTATGTCCGATGGCTTAACCACGACACCACTGAGAGGAATGTCGATCGTTTTCTTACTACGGTATGTACTACAGGTTATTTATTCCTGAGCCGATTGTTTTCTAAATTGCGCACACAAATAATGCTTCTTTTATTTTTTTAATTTTTTTTTACGTTAAATCAAACTGAAATTATTTTTAAAAAACAAAAAATGTTCATGAAGCCTGGGTAGGACTATAGACACGCTGTAACATTGGATTTGATTAGATCTACTATCGGAACCTGATGTCGGATTTCAATTATATTGCTTCAAATAAGTATCTTTTTATCACTAGCTTTCATTTTTACTTTTAATTTGAAGAATATGTAATCAGTAAACTACTAAACAACATTTCTGTATGACTTACGTGTTTCTGTAATTGCCATTTGTTGTGCAAACAACATTCAGGTGCTTATTGCATTCAAACGACATAAGCAGACGACACAAAAGATCAAAAGATGATTTGGGAGTTGGAGTTGGTTTTGGAATTGCCGAAATTGTAGACGTCTTTGTTATCTGTGGTTTTGCTGTAGTTGGTGTATGTGATGCTTGGGTCTTGTGAGTTAAAATTTTCTTAGAAGTAGTGTCTGTTTTTGCTGTAGTTGGTGTATGTGATGTTTGTGTCTTGTGAGTTGAGATTTTTTCAGACGTTGAGTCCGTTTTTGCTGTAGTTGCTGTATGTGATGTTTGTGTTCTTTGAGTTAAAATTTTTCCAGAAGTAGTGTCTGTTTTTGCTGTAGTTACTGTATGTGATGCTTGTGTCTTGTGCGTGAAGATTTCCCCAGAAGTAGTGTCTATTTTTGCTGTAGTTGCTGTATGTGATGTTTGTGTTTTGTGAGTAACGGTTTTCTCAGAAGTAGTGTCTGTTTTTGCTGTATGTGATGTTTGTGTTTTGTGAGTAACAGTTTTCCCAGAATTTGTATTTGTTTTTGCAGTCGTTGCTGTAAGTGCTGCTTTTGTCGTGTGAGTTACAAGTTTCACAGAAGTGTCTGGTATTGCCGTTGGTGATGCCTGGGCCGTCTTCGAAGCTGCTTGTGTCTTTTGTGTGATTACCGTAGCTGCAGTACTAAACGTCGTCACCGAACATCCATGTCCGTCAGGTATTATCTTAAGTGATGTATTTTTACAATGTTCTTTAGCAAAATCACATCTGAAAACAAGAAGATAGCTTTTTGGAGAACGTTAACCTGATACTGAACAATTAACTTAAATTAACTACGTATAGGCTACTCATATTGTAAGTGTTACTACTTCCGGTATATACTCGCTGTATTCTGGTTTATTTTGTCACAGCTATAGTCCACACTTGAACAATTTATTCTGGATGCAATGTTAATAACTTAATTCCATAGATTTAAAAATATATATATATTTTGTATCTTTAATAAATGGTTCCATCCACTTTCCATCTTTCTAACAAAGCGTCCTTATTCTTAATAATGTTTTCAGGATTTAACTACTTTAAAAACTCTCGACCCGAGTGAAAATAACTACACACACTTATAACCTCACAGTTATTATTAGTAACATGCTCAACTGGTTTGTTCGAGGTGAATGCGAGGAATAACATCCATTATCTAAACTAGATAAGACTGATTCGGTCAAGCCGAAATAAGACACAGAACATGACACAGGGGCGTCGGAAGCGGGACGGCTGTACCACTTGTTCGACCAGGACTCACACACTCTCTCTGTCTCTGTCTCTGTCTCTGTCTCTCTCTCTCTCTCTCTGTCTCTGTCTCTCTCTCTCTCTCTCTCTCTCTCTCTCTCTCTCTCTCTCTCTCTCTCTCTCTCTCTCTCTCTCTCTCTCTCTCTCTCTCTCTCTCTCTTGGTACTCGTATAGTATAGATCTTATCATATAAATTACTTTCATGGCCGTACCAACTTTTAATTGCTTCCGACCCTCCTGTTTCATAATTTCTAAAACGAAACAAGGCGTCTGATTGTTTGACCCAATCGTCTGGTTATATATGGTTTTTGCAATGTTCTGGCTCAACAAACTCATTTAAAAATGATAGTGGTTTTTATTCATATTGAGAACATAGACTTGTCTGCTTGGTCATGCCACATCTCAAGATGCACTTTCAGAAACTTGCTATATTACCACTTCCGGTAATAGTAACTAAACCATAATAGTTTCTATATCGCTATTGGTATTAATGCTATATACATAACAGTTTTGATACTTACTCTGTTCTGTATGTTTGGCCGTTTGACGCACATATAAACTTCGGTGCATAGTCATCGCATATCAGCTGATTCGTGATGTTACAACTAAGATCAATCACTGCAACGGTGGATAATAAATTGCCGGAAGTCGTAATCACCGGATGTGACGTCGATGTGAGCGTAAAGAAACATCCCTTACCGTCGTAGGTCACGTTTAGTGATGGATTATGGCAGTGAGCTTTTGAAAAATGACACCTAAAAATGAACACACTCTGGTAATTATTCGAAATGATTGCGAAAAATATTTCATACTGCTACACTGTAGGATTCAATTCAATTCAGTTCAATGTATTGCCCAATACCAAACAATCTGGGCCCGTGCATATAAAACTTAAAGTCTAGACTTTAATAAAGTCCAGACTTAACGTAATGCTATTTGAATGGCATTGACATGACGTTAAAGTCTGGACTTTATTAAAGTCTAGACTTTAAGGTTTATAAGCACGAGGCCTGGTGTCAGCAAACAGGGATAAAAATGATATAACATTAATAAAAACAACAAGTAAAAACAACAATTGATAATAATAACAATATTAATGTTTGCTCATAATGTTAGCATTTGAGGAGTCGATCAACTGTGTATATTTATTACAAACTGAAAGGTAGCTAAATCAGTTGACCAACTACGATTATGCCACTTTACATTAGTGCCAATGAACTATGAAGCAAGGGATCTTTTATATGCACCATCCCACAGACAGGATAACACATACCATGGCCTTTGATATACCAGTCGTGGTGCACTGGTTCAAGCAAGAAATAGCCCAATGGACCCATGGGCGTATGGGGACTCTTTGATTTAGGGGGGCTGGAGGGGTTGATTTGCCCGAAATTTTACCCAGATAAAAACTGCCCGAATTTTTCCCACTGTTTTGCCCGAATTTTGGGGGGGGGGGGGTCGTACACCCATGAATGGACCCACCGATGGGGATCGATCCCAAACCGACCGCGCATCAAGCGAACGTTTTGCCACTGGGCTACGTCCCGCCCCGTTAATTATGAAAGTGTTAAAGGAAGGGACAGTTAAGACATTTGACTTGGTATGCATATTCAACGATATATAATGCACATTATTGCTTAATATCAACAAGTATAATTGTATAGTTAATTAATAAAACGCTTAAATGTGACGGCTATTATATATAACGGGCGCAGCCATTTTGTACTATCCTAGTGAATACGCCCTCTGGCGAGCTGGTGGTTACGTAATACCTAACGTGTCACGTCAGGAATTAGTCTTCGAACTGAAGAAACAAAACATACCTGATTTTTGCGGATGCATCGCAATGTTCTGTAATAGCCATCCCAGTAAGCCAGTATCAATTATATATTATTTTTCAATACAAAATAAACCACCATTGTCAAAGTGTTGAAATAACTGTATTATGTTTTGTACATAAATTAACCCATGTACTGAAATAATAATCGGAGTGTTTTCTTAGTTAATTGGTCTTTTTTTTCCGTGGCCTGTACCTGTGGTTCCTGATTAGCAGGTGTATATTTAGACGGTCCCCAGACACTGTGTCTAGACACACTAAAAAGACGTGCCTCTTTTTATTAAGATCACAGGGTTTTGTGTGTTAACCGCACGGACACCCCTCTAATCGTAATCGATCAGCCGTCCTTCTTTATTACTGTTAATAATTCTGTAAACCCTTGATTAAGTAGACTTTCCCATCTAAAATCACAAAACTGACCAATTACGTAGTCCCAAAGAAAAGAAAATTATCACTTGGGTATCATGAGTTGTCGTTTTTGCTCGAACGTAGCATACCAATAGGCCTAATAATATGCTCCATTTCGTTCTATTAATGCAAATTGAAATATATTTAGTTAAATAGTTTATTATACCATCAAGTCATTTATGTTGTTTTACAAGTCAGGTTGATGAAAGCGAAGCGACTTGTCGTAAATTAGAGCGTTTGTTTACACTGTGCCTAGAGGAGATAGACGGAGCTGACGTCACTTCGGCCCAAGCTATACCACCGGACGTCACAAAAACGAAACAAAATGGCTGCCCCCAGTTAGCAGGAATAATCATGTTTTTTTATTAACTCTAAAATTATGCGTTTTCATTTGTTAAAGTCAGTATGTGTTGGTGGTCCGGGTATGCATCTTTCCAACACATAACGCTCTTGTTTGAGTTTACTTTACCTTTAACGAAAAATACTCAGTTGAAAACCACACGTGTAGAAGGATCACAGGTTAAAGGCAGTTTTAAAAAATAGCAAACATCTGTATGTTTTCAGAATCAACATACCATGCATTTACTTGTTATTTGATATCGACGTTCGAAAGTCAGAATCTTTTCTTTTTTTTCTTTCTTTTTTTTCTCTCTTTTTTTCAATGACGGCGAGATATTGTGTGTTGCATTAAAGCATTCGTTAATCGTAAAACACTTGAATTTGTTATAGCTGAAGTTGTACTTATATTTTGCTTTAAATATAACAAGAAAAACAACAAAACAAAACCACACATAAAACCACAACACAACAAAACAAAAGAACAAAAACAAAAATAAAAACAATTTAAAAATGAACATGGGAAGGTAAAATTAGGGTCTTATTTTAACGGCATTATGTCTATTTCGGGGAGAGACGTGGCCCAGTGGTAAAGCGTTCGCTTGATGCGCGGTCGATCTGTGATCGATCCTCGTTGGCGGACCAAATGGGCTATATCTTGCTCTAGCCAGTACACAGTACATGACTGGTACTCCAAAGGCCGTGGTATGTGCTATTCTGTCTGTAGGATGGTGCGTATAAAAGATTCCTTGCTACTAATGGAATCATGTAGCGGATTTCCTCTCTAAGACTATATATATGTAAAAATTACCAAATGTGTGACATCCAATAGCCGATGATCAATAAATCAATGTGCTCTAGTGGTGTCGTTAAACAAAACAAACTTTAACTCTATGTCTACTTCCGCGGGTTTCTTTTATTTACACCTAATACGGTAGGTATAGGGCCGAATTTACAAAGCCTGTTTTAGACGTACACGCGTGTAACTACTAGTATATACATTTATAATGCCTAAACATCTGCGTTTAAAGGGACAGACCGTAGTTTTTAAACACTAATATATATTTTTCACTACTAGAGCCGTTTATGATCACCGAAATGAAATATTACTTATATTTTATTGTTTAGATTATACATTTCCGTACAACCTGAGTGTTTCTGGTCATCCTGGTGTTTCTAATACCATAGAATGCATTTTTCATATTTTTAAAAACGCACGTGCGTCTGAGAAGTAATGATTATGGAGTCGCGTTTTATTCTATTTTTAAGGGTATTTCAAAGTCGTTAACTCTTCTTTCATTCTGTTGTATCCACATTTGTTACAGGTTTGTAAATTAACCAAACTTAGTGTCCATTTTTACGGGTTGAAACTAGGGTCTAGGTAAAACATATGCCGTAGTGTTTAAGAACTAGGGTCTGTCCCTTTAAGAAAAACAGGCGTCGTAAATTCGGCTCAGAACGTTGCAGTATTGCTTACGCTGTCGAGTAGGTTATACCATCGGAGCCACAGATTATTCTAGGTGGGTAACTGTCGCAGCTCTGTGCCAGTAGCACACGGCACCAGGAGGGTAGCGAGATGGTGCTGGGCTCAGGGGGGGTAGTAGGACACACCTGGCCGTCAATTAACACATGCACAGACTCGTCCACACAACGCCTTTTGCCGAATTCACAACTGGAAATAATATAACTGGTGTTCAGGGCCAAACCTAGTCTAAAACAACTGGTCGGGTGGGAGGGGCAGTAAAATGGAATTAGGGAACAGTACTAATATAAAGGTAGCAGTATACAGTTAGCTCCCTTGTGTACCCGGCGTACGCTTTTTGGTTTTGCACAGATCCATGTTTGAAGGCTAATTATTTGGAATGGGAAGTAAATTCTTAGTGATACCCAAAGAGTTATTTTTTAAATGACAATTGGTTTGTCACCAGCAGTGCAAACGGTTTAGCTGTAATGAGGCATGGTATTCATACACCAGGTTTTCCTTGTGAAAAATGTGGGGCGTGATCATTTTGGGTAATTTTCAAACAAGTCTGCTACTATAGGATATGTTTCATCTAAACAAAACGTACACTTCTAAAATAAAAAGAACACTTTTTGGTATTGTTGATGGGGTGGACACTGCCTCCTGTATCGCCAGCTATGTACGGCCTGATTATCGTTGCATTATACCAAATAAAATCCCATAGGCAACCATGTTAAAGTTTGTGTTTAAAAACACTATATGCAATATATCAACTAAACTATGACCCATACATATCAGTACTACAACCCCTACGTCAAAGTATTAACTGAAGAAAATTGTACCTTTCGTGGCTCAATTTTCAGTATAACCAGATGTTTCTTTTGTAACACACCTAGTTTCGCACCAAATTTGAGTACTTGTTTTTACAGGTACCCCATACATGTTTCAAGCACAAAGCTACTTCACACAGCAGTACTAGATGAAATAAAATTGCATACTTTTTCCCCAGATGAAACTAATTTTTTTTACAACCACCACACTCACATTTATCACCAATTACAGGACTTGTGACGTTAACTTCTTTATCAAAAGTTCGGTGCACCTCGAACTTTGACCCAGCCGGAAGTTATTTGGTTTAGTACTACCTTTAGTTACATGCTTACAGATTTTACTGTTTGACTATTTTTTACATTTCTGTTTAATAGAGGCATAATCATAGTTGGTGTTTGCTCGTTGATGACATCGGAATTACAATGCAAACTTGTGAAATTTATTTTGTCTTAGATAGACTCATAAGCGAATTCATCTTTTAAAACTCTATTCCCTTCCACCCACCCCTGCAAAAAACTAAACAAAAAAGTGTCGGTTTTTTTAAAATAGAAAAGTGATTTGTAGTTATTTATCACAACGTTTTAAAATAGCGAAACATGACACTTGCACCTTTGACAATGCACGTTTACAAATAGCTTTTTGGAAAATATTCTTCCGACTCTTTATAAACAGAATTTTGGTACTGGTAAGTAAAATGATGTAACTAATTATATGTGAGATATTGTTATTATTACTGCAACTCACTCATTGGGGAAGGTGGTTCCGTCAGAAGCACATATTAGTCTAGGTCTGAACGTAGAGCAATTAACCTTTTCGAAAAACGCACAGACGTCTGGTGGTATCGCGCCATCCAACACGTCAGTTCTGGCTGCAAATAGTATAGAAAGGAAACTGAAGGAATGGCTAATTGAGAGAGAGAGAGAGAGAGAGAGAGAGAGAGAGAGAGAGAGAGAGAGAGAGAGAGAGAGAGAGAGAGAGAGAGAGAGAGAGAGACAAACAGAGAAAGACAGAAGACAGACAGAGACAAAGATATACACATGTAGATATATAGAGAGATAAAGAATTACAGAGTTTATTTTTGTTTAGTTTAACGATACCACTAGATCACATTGATTTATTAATCGTCAGCTATTAGATGTCATTTAAACATTTGGTCATTCTGACATAGTCTTAGAGAAAAAAACCGCAAAAGTTTTCTATTAGTAATAAGGGATCTTTTAAATATAAAATATGACAATCAGAACTCTTAATTTGTGTCTGTTTTGTCGATGTAGTCATAAAAATCAAATTGATAATTATGAATTTTAAAATTGTTTAGACTCAAGCGATTTTAATTTCCCAAATGTTTATACGGTGATGTTGGATTCCGGGGATGTATCGTGGGTATTTCCAATTACAGCCGTGTATCGGCGCATCCGTTGATTCGGCGCACTTGGTATTTTGCTTAAAGCCGCACGCCCTAGTTTCATCCAGCGAAAATAAATTATAATTTGGTTAATCTACAAACCTGTAACACACTTAGATCACGTTTTTATCAAATGGAGTGAAAAAGCAGGTTTTATATCGATAAATACCATGGGAATCCCCATGTCCCAATTGCTTGAAATAATTTTGAAAGTTAGTAGGCCCTATTCTGATGTCACCGGTAAATGTCGTTCGAAGCACAACAATGCCTACGTCACGACAAATTTCACAGAGTGCGCACAGACTTGGGGTGCGTTCCTTTCACCTCTCCTGGACATGTTCCAACTGTTCTGTCCTGGTTGTATCCCCTCTCCAGATATCGTAAGACTTAGCAAAAATATTGGTTTTAAGGGTTTGTAACGTTTTGTATTGAGATACTTACTTGTCTGAACTTTATTGTTACTAAAAATGTTCACGAACTGTGAAGAAAAATCTCACAAATGAACAACAAGCAAACGACAACAAATCGGATGTTGATTGCGCGAACCGTGCACGAGAAAACAAACCGAACCAAAATGATAACGGTCACGTGGTATACCAACGTCTGTGACATTGAAATGGGAATATCCCCTCTAAAAATAGATTAGACCTTGTTTGCTTAACGGTTTTTTCTCAGAGGCCCGTGGCATTTTATGAAATACGAAAAATGCATTTTGTGGTATTACAAACACCAGGATTACCAGGATTACCAAAAAAACACTTCAGGTGAATGGAAATGTATATTCTAAATAATAAACGGTAAGTAAAGTGCAATTTTATTTGTGAAAAAATGGGTTTAATAGCGAAAAACAACGGCGTAATGGTTAACAACTAGGGCGTGTCCCTTTAAATATGCTTAGGAAGTTGTCATGTTGTCGGTGATTTTAGCTAATTAAAGTTCAATTCCTTTTTCAATGGTTAATCAAGTATCAACATACTTATTGTTAAGGGTGCAATTATTATTTTTTTTTTTTTTGAATTATCAATAATTATATCATAACTTCAAAATAAATAATTCACCTGTTTTCGTGTGTATAAACGCAAAGTCGGTCAGCCTTATTGATATTAAGAATGTTAAAACAAGTCTAAAACACCTTTCACGCATTTTTAAAATTATAGTAAACGGTATAATTATTTGTTTCAGTTATTTTTATTTAAACTGAAAAGGAAAACACAGACAAATGCAAACAAAACGAAAGTTTTACACCTTAATTGACAGTCATTCCATTTCACAATTGTCACATTGTTACAAAGTGTGCACAGTCTCGTGGGCGTACATAGGATTTTGAAAAGGGGGGTTCCAATACATAGGATTTTGAAAAGGGGGGTTCCAAAATAGATTGCAGAGATATTGGGCATATATTTCTATGTTGAGTAAATATAATAATGTCAGATATCAATGTCAGATATATTAAATTAAAAAAAAAGCGATTTCAGGGGGGGTTCGGTCGAACCAATCGAACCCCCCCCCCCTATCTACGCCCATGAATCTACCCGAGAAAAAAATCCATGTAGGCATCTTAGACATACATGACAATAAAGATGTATGCATCTGCAATACTGTGCCACTCATGAAAACGATTGCGAAAGTGCATGATCATGGATGGGTCATGTGTGATCGTTCATTTTCATAGTCATATTTTTAACAAGACAAAAACAAAAAAGTACTAAAATAATCCTGGGACAATAGTGTAACGTTTATGGGATACAAAGTTAGGTCATGGGCGGTCTATAAATAGCGGGGTCACCTATCAACATCTACTGCGCCGAATCACCGGACATGCAAATGGTTTTGGATACAAGGGGGTGCCTACATTTATGCACAATTTTAAAATGTTTATTAACTACAGACATAAAACAATTTGTAGTGTATTTCAGATTATGCATTGCTTCATTAGTGAGAGACACATTTTATTAAGTATTTCACAGTGTCCACATAGAAAATGGTCTTTGAATACTTAGATGTGCCGATACACCGGACAGCACTGTATTTGGTTATTTGGGAATTAATAACTCGGCTTAGGGATATTTCGTTTCAGTTCACTTATTTGAATGACTGAAAATGTATTTCACTATATACAAGAAATTTCCGAAACGATGCAACGAATCAAATTAATAAAATGGTTCATCAAACATATGATTTCTAGCTGGAAACTATTCCAGAAATTATCACATTGTGGTTAGAGGTGGGAGACACTGATAATTCATTTTTATGGTATGACGTTGTCTGTCTGCCCGTACGTATTTTTAGTTTCCGGAGCATATCTTTCATCAATTCATATAGGGACATATAAAAGCTTGCATGCAAGTACAATTTGAGATGGCGGCGTGTCGCGTACCATAACTAGGTCACAGCGACCTAATTTTCACGCATCACCGCAATGTTGTTGTTGTTGTTGTTGTTGTCGTTTTGATGGGTTGATGGTTCTTAATTTTGTTTTTGAACATGTCTTTTGTCCGTTTAATTACTTTTTGTGATTTATTTTTATCAACATGTCTTTTGTACGCTTATTTAATTATGATGGATGATTCCAAATTGTTTGCTTGTTTGTTATTTTGTGTGTTAGTGGTTGTTGTTGCTCTTCTTGACTTGTTGGGTTGGGTTGGGGTTTTTTAATATGTTTATTGTACGTTTATTTAATTATTGTGGATGGTTCCAAATTAATTTTATTCTGTAGATACTGATAATCCAACCATTTATAGTATCACTTCTGGAAGATACTAAAACATAATTTGCATGTAAATATGCATGCATATTAATGCACTGTACATTGTAAATGCACTTTCAAGGTCAAAGTCAAGAGATTTAACATGCACGTTCAGAACCAGCTGTTGTAGCGCACGCCTGTCGTGGACGCATGTGTTGACTGTCGTCAACGCTTCCTTCCATCACAAGAAGGGGATGGTAAGAGGAAAAAACGGTATTGCCCGCACTTGCAAGTGTAGTGGGGCACAGGCACCCCGACCGGAGTCGGTAGCGAATGACGTGGTTATTTTTGTTTTGGAATTTGCAATTGTATTCCCTCAGGAGCCAATTTGAAAGATTGCCTGATATATGTAAGTTTCGATAACAGGTATCTATATTTTGGTACTTAGTTTACACACTGTATTTTAAATCTTACTATAAATCGGAGGCGGGATTTAGCTTAGTCGGTTGAGTGATCGCTTGAGGTTTGTGCGTTGCAGGATCAAATCACCTCGGTGGATCCATTCGGCTGATTGTTTTTTCTCGTTCCAACCAGTTCATCACAACTGGACAAAGGCCGTGGTGTGTGCTTTCCTTGCTGCAAAATGTAGCAAGTTTCCTCTGTTAACTATGAGTCAGAATTACCAAATGTTTGACATCCAATAGCAGATGATTAATTAATCAATGTGCTCCAGTGGTTTCGTTAAACAAAACAAACTTTTTTGTCTTAACTTAAATCAACGCTTTAACTTTAAGAAAGTAACATGACAACGCCACTTACCCAAAATGATTATGGTCACAGCAAATATTACGTTTCGAAACATGGCTGGAAAATCGTTGCAATCTGGCAGATGTCTGTTGATAACTAAATGCGCACCGCGGACCGTGTTTGTTCTATTCTGATATGGAAGGCCTGCTTTTTTTTGTAATGTACACATTGATTTGAAATTATAGATTTTGTTTGCTAATGCTTGTTATATTATATAATTTTATGTATAATGCCACTGTGTGTTCTTGAGAAACTTTTCCACATAAATAATGCTGTGGGCACAGTGACATTAGTACGCATGCGCACACCATTCAGAATCTCAAGGTCTAACAAATTCAATGCAGTTCGAGACTAATTGGATCTACGACCTGACGTTTAATAGCCACAGGATCTGGAACATAGACACAGATGTCCTATACTATCTTTTTTTTTTTTTTTTTTTTTTTTTTTTTTTTTTTTTTTGTAATTGCTAAAGTAAAAAAAATCAAACAAAACACCCATATATAATTTGAAAAGTAAAAAAAGTACCTCCAAAGTACCCCAAAATATAATAAAAGGCAACAGTTCAATTATACGTACAAAATAAAATGGTCTGCAATATTATCGTCTGCTTTATGATGAAGTACATACCTGGATTTTCAAAACAGGTTTGAAAAAAACTTTTAAAAACCCCACACACATATAAAATGGAAATATTGTTTCGTGATGTCTTCTGAAAATGGTGACTTTTTAAAAATTGGAACCCTAACTTTTGTTTGTTTGTTTGTTTATACTTACGTTCATGCTTAAAACCAATTAAGATTCAAGCACACTGTTCTGGGAAAACGTCTCAGCAATCGATAATAATTAGTTGTCATTGATAGAGATAGGTGGCTGTAGTAGTGGCCTTACAACTACCCATCGAGTCGTTAAACTTGCGTTTAGTGACGTCGAAATGAACGCAAAGCAAACGTCAACCTCAGGCCACATGACAGATTTAGTGGTGGCTCAGGTATGATGTGGGGTGGCATCACTACACCACTCCATATTGTTCAAGGGAGGGTTACTGGTCAGTACTGTTGGGATAACATACTGGCACAGATTGTTGTCCCGTTGTGGTCGACAGTTTGTGTTTCATATTGACAATGCTTGAGCCCACTGTGCTAATATCGTAAACCTTCAGCAGCAAAACGTTACCAGAATGCCATGGCCAACAATGAGCTCTGACCTTTCCTCCATAGAGCACGTCTGGGACATGATCGGGAGACGTGTACGGCGACGTCAACGGCCGCCGGCTACTTTAGATGAACTTGGCCAGGCGCTGCAAGAGGAGTGGAATAGACTTCCTCAAATAGTCATTGGGAGACTGATACGTAGCATGACACGTCGAATAAACGAATGTTTGAGGAATCGTGGGGGTATTACCCATTATTGATCAAAGGACGTGAACGTTCAGTTCTCACATGTCATCCTTATCTTGTTTCAAGGTCGTTTTCAGCCACACAATCTGCTGCCAACATGAACTGTTGATTGTCATTTCTTTCCAATTCCTTCATTATTATCATGCATTTATTCCTAGACACCGGCCTCGGTGGCGTCGTGGTTAGGCCATCGGTCTACAGGCTGGTAGGTACTGCGTTCGGATCCCAGTCGAGGCATGGGATTTGTAATCCAGATACCGATCCAAACCCTGAGTGAGTGCTCCGCAAGGCTCAGTGGGTAGGTGTAAACCACTTGCACCGACCAGTGATCCATAACTGGTTCAACAAAGGCCATAGTTTGTGCTATCCTGCCTGTGGGAAGCGCAAATAAAAGATTCCTTGCTGTCTGTCGTAAAAGAGTAGCCTATGTGGCGACAGCGGGTTTCCTCTTAAAAACAGTGTCAGAATGACCATATGTTTGACGTCCAATAGCCGATGATAAGATAAAAAATCAATGTGCTCTAGAGGCGTCGTTAAATAAAACAAACTTTACTTTATTCCTAGACAGTGATACTTCTTTAACTGGCTGTTATTTCCTACCTTAACCTACTTTTTTTTAAAGAATATATATATATATATATATATATATATATATATATATATATATATATATATATATATATATGTGTGTGTGTATGTGTGTATGTGTGTGTGTGTGTGTGAAAATATTTGCGAACACAAAATTGTGGAAAGGAGTGGGTGGAGGTGAGTCCACGCCCATCGGCCTAAATCTCGATAACCCGATTAACGCTATAGTACAAACACGTCATACGCAGACGTATACATGTGCGTCTTGCTGATAAGATTAGAGGTTAAGTGGGTCAAATAACCAAAGGTCATGGTGGCATGGGCAACCAGTCCGATACACAAGGTAACCAAAAAAAAGAGTTAAAGTTTGTTTTGTTTAACGACACCACTAGAGCACATCGATTTATTAATCATCGGCTATTGGGTGTCAAACATTTGGTAAGATCGACCGCGCACCAGTCGAGGGGTTTTCCAGTCATGGGCCATTGGTTGGGACGGGAAAAACAATCAGAGAATGAAATCATTAATGTGGTTCAATTCCACGACACATGCACCTCAGACAAGGTGTATTATTGTTAGTAATTTGTACTGTTTTTTTCAAATGGCCTCGTGTAATTTGTATGCTATTTTTATTTATTAGTGTGCATGTACGTTGGTGTTGTTACAAGTAATGGGTAACCTTTCAATTCTAACCACTATTAACTAGCCATCAGCACACTGACCTGGACAGACAGCCTAGACAACTGACGCGTGTGCCCTGGACAGCGTGCTTGAACCTTAATAGGATATATGCACGAAAATAAGTTGGAATGAAATTAATGGGAAACATTGCGATTAGTATGTGCGTAAAATTATGGCTGCGCGCTAGTACATAATTATTTGCATGTGTTGATACGTTGAAAAAAAAGAGTAAAGTTTGTTTTATTTAACGACGCCACTAGAGCGCATTGATTTTTTTATTTTATCATCGGCTGTTGGACGTCAAACATATGGTCATTCTGACACTGTTTGTTTTTAGATGAAACCCGCTGTCGCCACATAGGCTACTTTTTTACGACAGGCAGCAAGGGATCTTTTATTTGCGCAGGATAGCACAAACCATGACTTTTGTTGAACCAGTTATGGATCACTGGTCGGTGCAAGTGGTTTACACCTACCCATTGAGCCTTGCGGAGCACTCACTCAGGGTTTGGAGTCGGTATCTGGATTAAAAATCCCATGCCTCGACTGGGATCCGAACCCAGTACCTACCAGCCTGTAGGCCGATGGCCGGTGCGTGTTGATACGTTGAATGCTTTTTATACGAAAGATAAAGACGCATTTTCATAAATTTACAATTAATATCAAATGATAAAACATTTCTAAGTGATGAAGCCAATAAATAATTTGTATTTATGTTTTGATTTTAGCAAACCAACACATATATCATTTTCTTTGCTTGTTTTCTTTCCTTCTTGCTTGCTTGCTTCCTTCTTTCTTTCAATAATATTAAATTCTCTTTATATTTGAATTAAATAAATATATTAGTGTCATGATTATGCATGTTTCACGAAAGATCAGTAAGTAATAAAACTTGTGTTTTAAAAGTTAGATACCATTTATCTTATAACTCGTTGTCTAAAAACGTATCCAACTCGCTTTCGCTCGTTAAAACCCCTCCCTGCTCAAGCAAATTTTATCTTTTTTTAAATAATTGATCAGGGGAGCATCTCGACACCCCATAAGGTTCACTCGCCACAATCTAGACACACATCCCCAACCCACCCCCCGCTAAAATTCCTGCACACGCGCCTGTATTCATCCTCTCGATTCCTTAGTTGTGATGGGGCTATAATACCACCCGACACCTCCCCCCCCCCCCCCCCCATGTGGTCATTTGCCACAGAAATGACAACTGCACATTCATAAATGCAAACGTATGTGCACATTGTTGAAAATGTAATTTCAAATAAATAGATAAAACATAAATAAATAGATATGAAAACGATACTTTACGATAAATATTCTTGAGTTACCATGTTAACAGATAACGCATTATCTTTTTAGAACAAAATATATTTAATAATAATATTCGACAAATAAAATAAAGGCTTTAACAGGTAAGCAGACCACAACATTGACATTACCTAATAACATTATTGTCGTCACATGACCCAATAACATTATTGTCGTCACATGACCCCCAAAAAAGAGAGAAGCATAATTATGTAGTAGTGTTGGTATAAAGTGCTCCTACTGGCAGTAGCTAATGGAAATTTCCCTATTAGCTCAGTTGGTAGAGCGCTGGATTCTCGTACTTAGAGTCTGTGGTTCGAATCCCTTAAGTGGATGTTGATTTTTATCTGTTACACATACAGCATATTTATGGAGACCAAACATCACTATAATGTATGTGTTCTGTCATCTGTTGGTTCGAATCCCTGACCTGACCGCACAACAAGTTCAAATTGCATTGTTCACAGCTGTAGATATTTGAAAACAAATCAATAGTTAGAACAATGATATGGATTAAATAATTGTGCTGCAGCTGGCAACTGAATATCGTGTTAAAATAAAAGCTGTTTTATAGTTGACTGCGTTAAGATAACATCAAGTAAACAGGGGTTTATAGTTGTTTAATGATCTGTCAATATATTGCGCGTATTGATGTAGTTCTTCCCGCTATTTAATTACTCACACACGTTTCACACATCGCAATCCGCATTATATATCTAGAATAACAACCCAGGTTGAAAAGAAAAAAAGAAGTGTTTTATTTAACGACGCACTCAACACATTTTATTTACGGTTATATGGCGTCAGACATATGGTTAAGGACCACACAGATTTTTTTTAGAGGAAACCCGCTGTCGCCACATAGGCTACTCTTTTTACGACAGGCAGCAAGGGATCTTTTATTTGCGCTTCCCACAGGCAGGATAGCACAAACCATGGCCTTTGTTGAACCAGTTATGGATCACTGGTCGGTGCAAGTGGTTTACACCTACCCATTGAGCCTTGCGGAGCACTCACTCAGGGTTTGGAGTCGGTATCTGGATTAAAAATTCCATGCCTCGACTGGGATCCGAACCCAGTACCTACCAGCCTGTAGACCGATGGCCTGCCACGACGCCACCGAGGCCGGTCAACCCAGGTTGATTACAATTGTATAGTGTTAACCCATTACATTGCCATTAGGTTTACCAACCAGAAGTGGAGCTTATCTGGGTTCCTGTCACACTGGAATGCACCTTCATACTTAGAATACCTACCAAACCATATTCAAGTTGTAAAATAGCCATACTATTTAATGATCTAGGAATAATTCACTGAACTTTCTCAACTTTGCGATTTTGCAGTGCAGTACACAAAAGGATTTGCAAGAACGATTCGTTGTTATTTAAAAGAGCTTAAGAGAGCTTTTTGAATTAGGCTCGTGTTTGTTCTGACGTCCAATTTGGTTTCATGAAACGTTATGATATGTCCACTGTCGATGCAATTTTCGTTCTACAGTCCGGGACTGTGTCACAATTTAATTACCATTCCTATTTCGATCGTTAAATTTGTACGTAACCGCTTTACGCTGTTCCATGTATTGGACTTACAAAACATGATTAGACATGTGGACTTTTTTCCTTTGACTTTTTTTCCTATGACTTTTTTTCTCTTGACTTTTTTCCTATGACTTTTTTTCTCTTGACTTTTTCCTTTGACTTTTTTTCCGCGTACCGTAAAATATAATACTGTCATCGTGGGAGGTGTTTGTAATCAACATCGAAAAAATCTGTCAAAACGATGTACAATTATGAAATAATATTGTAACTAATACGTTTGTGTTTATAATTTAAATTGGTTTGTTAATTTCCATGAGCATTTGATATCGTGGAATGTACAACAACCAATTCGCTGGTGAACCATGTTAGAATTAGAATGTCACGTGACTCGGTAAACGTAAATGAACAAGGACTTTGCATTACGATATCAAACGATAGAATAAAAACTTATTCAAGTTGTCTTTATAATAAAGCTTACACTTTGTAATACATGTATAAAACCGTGTTTGTGTGTTACGATGCGAGTGGACAAATGTATGCAGGGGCATGGGGTGTTTAAGACTTTTGTGCGAAAATATCGGGAGGTGGGGTTGAGGGTAATAACGTCGTGCTGTACTACAAATAGCGTTAGCCCCACCCCTTCGTTACATATCAGATCTGTAGATCTTTATTCCTATATTAATACAATTTTAATTTTGAGTTTCAATTAATTAGTAATAAATTTATATTATGAAATAAATATTAAATTAATAATATTTTTTGTCATAGGTCCGCTGGCTGGCTAGCAAATGCAGAGCAATTAAAGATGTTTGTCAAAACCACAAGGCCCTGTGCACGCATGTGGAATCTTCGGTTGCTGCTCGATCTGGTATATCCTCAAACAAGGCAAACAACTTTGCCAAAGAGATAACGTCGTTCAAGTTGTCAAAACACTGCATATTACGCTGGATGTCTTGCCAATTCTGAAGTCCTTGTCAGAGGTAATCACAGTAACAATACATATTTTGGTTCATACGTTTTACTAATATATATCACATTATATCATATATATATATATCACATTATTCATAATTATTTTGTTAATTATGATCAATAACAGAAGCACTAACAAAAGCAGGCCCGTTGGAACGATATCATGATTTTTGTTTCTTTGGTGGTGGGGGAGTACAAGCTAGATGCTTTTTTTAAATTTATTTATATGGAATGAGACAAACAGCATACATTTTAAACCTGCCACCCAATCAATCGAAATAGTTAAACCAGTGATGTATTGTTACATGATTAAATTTTTTTCAGGTACTCCAAAAAGATTAGCTCCTTATCACAGATGTACCAGCTGAACTTGAAGGCATCACCTTGCAAGTGGAGGCCCTCAAGATGATTTCGACCATTGTGGGGAAAAACATGGCGCAATTCCTCGAAATGTATCAGCCCAAGAGCAAGACCTTCTGTGATGTTGCGTTGATAAAGTTCCCAGAATCCTTTAGTTTTACAGACGACACATTCCTAAAGCAGTTGATCGAAGGGATATTGACGTACAAGAGGTAAAATGAAATTAACAGTTATTATAATTACAAATATGTTGTAACTTGACAAAAGATAATCATAATGTCAATGATAAAAGTCAATGATAACAAAATACTGCGACTCTTGTGCATGAAACGTAGCAATTTGTTTTAGTTATACAAGTTTATAAATATGTGTGTGTATTTTTCGATGTGTCATCATACAATGTAATAAATAAGTAAATATAATAATACTGTACTTTTATTTTTTCTGATTTGAAGTCTTCCACCAGCATCCTTTGAGCTACTTTAAAGTCCTCAACTACATGATCTGGTCGACTGATTGAGCAGTACTAGCTGCATTTGGCAACAAGGACGTTCTGTCTCTTACTGAACACTATTCAAATGTTTTAGATGAGGAAGACCAACAAGACATAGCAAGACAGTTTCAGCTCCTTAAAGCTTGAGTCCGTTCATCAGCTGATAACAACGTGCTGAAAACATACAGTGACTTGTTGGAAAGCAGACCAAAATGCATTAGAGGTGTGCTAAAACTAGTTGAGTTGATGTTGGTCATGTCGCCATCTACAGCTATTTGCGAATGTCTTTTTAGTTTTCTGAACTTTGTAAAGACAGACAGAAGAACAACTGTTAAAGCTAATACCATCCAAAATCTGCTGACATTATTTGCGAACGTCTTTTTAGTTCCATGAACTTGGTAAAGACAGATAGAAGAACATCTCTTAAAGCTGATACCATCCAAAATCTGCTGACATTTTTATGTCCACGGTTCATCTATTGAAGAGTTCCAACCTCTGGACAGCATTCACCACTGGATGAATAGCTGCTCTGATACCAGACACACGAGTGATCACATCATACATAAACTGATTTTTCTTCCACCAAACACTACTTCAAAGACCCAACCAATGGACGAAGGTGTGATTTATAATTTGAAAATCCGCTATCGGAATTTGGTGTTAGATTTACGGCTCCATGATAATTTAGATGTTTAGTTATCTCAAATGTAACGGTATCTCAAACTAACCGGCTGGCACCAGCAACTTTGACATATAAAGAGTTTACTGTATATGAAGTGCTCGGCAGATAGCATTCTTGAAGACATGTAAATTGATGCAAAAGTATAACAATTAAACATTATATTTTTTTAATTCTGCTGAAGAAAAACAACAAGACTTTTGAACATATATTTTGAATTGTTTTAATGTATCTTATGTATGATTAGAAAAATGGTGCTGAAAAAATGTGACTTTTGAATAGTATGTATTGTTAAATTATTCTAATGTATTGTATTTATGTACAGGAAAATGGTGCGGAAAATCAAACGTGATGTTTGTGTTTTGAATATCTTATATTTTTTTATTATTCTAATGTATTCTAATTTAATTATTTACCAGTATTATGTTAATGGTGCAAAATTGAGGAATAAAAAAGCATTACTAATGAACATTTTATATTTTGAATATTTTAATGCATCACATATTTAATTACTTATTAATACTATAAAGTTAACAGTGGTTTAATTTCATTTGTTGTGTTTTTATTTCGTTAGTGTTTAAAAGTTGGGCAAGTGAAATTTTATCTATAGCCAGTGAATAGAAGGCCTGGTCCCTAATAAATAGAAGGCCTGGTCCCTAATAAATAGAAGGCCTGGTCCCTAATAAATAGAAGGCCTGGTCCCTAATAAATATAGTAAGGAACGAAAACGATTTTATTGCTGTTTTGTTGACTACAAAAAAAAACATTTGACTTTGCAAATAGAAACAAATTATGGTATAAATTAGTAAGGTTGTTATATGAAAATATTAACTGTTGTGCAAAATATAATAATTTAATTTCTTATTTATTTATATACAACAATGGTTTATTTCAAGAAGTGTTGTCGCCAATATTATTTTCCATGTATGTTAATGACTGTGAAATGCATCTAAAATCAAATAACTGTCCTTATATCGATATACAACTGTTAAACATGTAATGCTAATGTTATAGACGATGTATTTTACTTTATAACAGTGTCCACAATACAAAGATTTGCGCAGTAAATCCATGTATATAAAAATAATTATTATAAGCGGCCAAGTGTTTATTGTTTTATACAGTTATTAACCACCGGTAACAATAAGGACTTGAATAACCTAGGAAAACAATTGTGCAAGATCGGTTAATGCAGAATGATAGTTAATGTAATAAATGTAACTTATATCATTTTATTTGTCTGTGATTATTGTTTTGCACGTGTGTATTTTGTATAGCTATGTTGTATTATTTATTTATGTATTCAGCTGATGAGTTGTAAAACTCATGGCAAATAAAGAACTTGGACTTGAACATTTGTTTTGTAATTTTCGAACGATATACAGTAAAGTACTCTTATAATGAACTGCAAGGGACCAGGAACATCGGTTCGTTATAGCAGTAGTTCGTTGTAAACATTTACAGAAGTTAGCTGTTTTCATTCAGGCAGTCGGCCATAAACACCATAAATACAAGAATTAGTGGGGTGTTTTTAAAAAAATAAATACAGCATGTTGAATCAAATGACTTTGGAATAACGAATTCGGCTGCTATAGCTTTCTTAGATTTTCGTCCGGATTCAACAGCCGATATAATTTGGAATTTCGTGTCTAGATAAGCGCTTTTCTCTTACGTGATGATTTGCTGTCTGTCATGATGGCGCAAATATTGAATACTTTTCAACATTTCATAATATTTGTGTTACCTACTTTCAAAACAAAGTATCCCATTATTTAATTATGTAATGTATTATATTAGAATTATTTCCAATGAACTTAAAGATCTTAATTAAATATGTATCACAGTAGTGTTGTTATATATCTTTTGCAAGATTATATGTATATTTTACTGTGCATTAATAACAATGTAGTAGCTAGGGGTTACTATTGCGGTCAGTTTACTATTGCAATAGTATTGCGATAGTTAAAATACTATTGTGATAGTATTACAATAGTGATAGTACTATTGCGATAGTATTGCAATAGTATTGCGAGTTCTTAAATCGCTTGATAATAATAATATGAATAGATATTTCGCAAAGCTATTTACCTCAGTCTTCAAATATGTGTATGTGTGTGTGTTTGTTTGTTTGTTTGTTTGTGTGCGTTTGTCTGTGTGAATGTGCGTGCATGTGTATGTACGTATGTTCTGTGTTTGTACTTAATTATTTGTAATGTCACTAGGTAGTGAAATCATCCGTTGGTCGTAGACCATATTTCACTATGCATACTATCGAAACTATCGATAGTTGAGCAAACAATTGCGATAGTTATCGATAGTTGAATTAACTATCGATGCATTGCTATCGAGGCACTGACTGTCGCAACATATCACCAGTTCGATGTATTGTTACACCACTGCTAGTAGCAGTAATGTTATATAGAAAACTACAAATCCTATACTTCTATACAATATACGCTCAATTGGTGTTCTACATGTTACAAGATCAACTCTTCCCTCCACACACCCACTACACCCCATTCAAAGCCAGTCGACTCTGTTGGTTATGTTCTGATTGCATAGCATATTCATTATTTAAAACCAGATCATCAACTATTGTTATCTTCGTGTGAAGTGCTATTCATCGATTCGTTTAATTTATTTACAGTCTAGGTTAGTTAAACAAGTTGAAGTTTGTTTTGTTTAACAACATCACTTGATTTATTAATCATCGACTATTGGATGTCAAACATATGATCAAATAGAAAATAGCTTACTGCAAATGCAAGACTTTATGTCAGAATTACCAAATGTTTCACATCTAATAGTCGACGATTCATTATTCACTGTTCTCTAGTGGTGTCGTCAAACAAACGTATTGCTAAATATAGGTCTATGCTGACGAATAAGGGTATCCTACTAACCAGTTTGGCAATAACATATGCTCCACGTCAACGTCCTTCTGCCCAGTGGGACAATGTTAACCTTGTTTAGTTTGCTTTTTAAATGGAGCAAGACATGTACGTTTCATCTACATAATTGAGCATGCTCGTTGATAGTGAAAATACACGTTTATGAAACCTATAGTTGTTAAATGTTATTTTCAGGACCGTACCCTGATCAAAATCCTAGAGGGGGGTGCACTACTTTTTATAAACAAATGAAACACTATACAAATTAAACCCTGAGAGGTGTATGTTATTTTTTGGAGTAAAAAAACCCAAGTGAGATTCTCAGGGGTGAACTGCCCCCCTGCCCCCCCCCCCCCCCCTCCGGAGGGGTACAGCCCTGATTTTGTAAATTTTATTAGTACGCGATGTTTTAACGACGTGGAGACGAGATTGCAGCTTTAAAAGTATATTAGTTTGTCCGAACCGAACCGAACCGTTTATTTCACATATCTGCTGTAGACCGAATCTGTTAAACGATCGAAGAAAGCTATTATCATTGTTGTCGGGTTGTTAAAAATATCTTTCATAATGCATTTTCATATACATGTATACTATACATGAAATATAAAAGTTTGTTTTGTTTAACGACACCACTGGAGCACATTGATTAATTAGGCTAATCATCGGCTATTGGATGCCAAACATTTGGTAATTCTGACACGTAGTCATCAGAGGAAACCCGCTACAGTTTTTCTAATGCAGCAAGGGATCTTTTAAATGCACTTTCCCACAGAGAGGAAAGTACACACCATGGCCTTTGTCCAGTTGTGGTGCACTGGTTGGAACGAGATAAAACCCTATCAGGTTAACTGATCCACCTAGATGGTTCGACCCTGTGACGCAAGCACCTCAAGCGAGTACTGAACCGACTGAGCTAAACCCTAATGAAATGTAAGGTAATTTATTATTTTTATTTTTATCTTTGTAATCACTTTCACTTGCTAACTAGAATTAACAAAAGAAAAACAAGTTGGCAAAACAATTCGAAATATTGCGCGTTTTATTGACACAAAAAGCAAATGTATCACAGAATATGACCAAATAAAGTTGATGTAAAGCGTATTTCCAGTCTCCGTCGTCACCTGTAAATATGAAATCCTATTATTATTTTTTGTTCAGAAATATGTTTGGTGTTTCAAAGATTATCAGCAAAGTGCAGAAAAGAAAATGGAAAGATCACTAAAACAGAAACATTAGATAGACATACCGACAAAAAGACAAACAGAAACACACACACACACACACACACACACACACACACACAGAGAGAGAAAGAGAGAGAGAGAGAGAGAGAGAGAGAGAGAGAGAGAGAGAGAGAGAGAGAGAGAGAGAGAGAGAGAGAGAGAGCGAGAGAGAGAGAGAGAGAGAGGGGGGGGGGGGGGGGAGGGAGAGAGAAAGAGAGAGAGAGAGAGAATCAAATATATTAGGATCGTTTTTAAATAGAAAATTAATCAAATGTAATTATTATTTTACCAGTAAACTGATTAACAACGTCCATTCTTGGAAACTGTAAGACTGTTTTGTTGACATTTGGCCTTCTCAAATTCACACCTTGAAAAATAAATATATCGCGATTAGAAATCATTTACCAGTTGAAAAGGAAGAGTTGTAGGATATCGATGCCTGTACCCCTTCCACCCCACCCCCCTCGCTCACTCGGTATACACTGGGTTACTGTCACTTATAGTGTGCGATTATGATTCATCAGGAAGTGCACAAAAACTTGATTACTGTTCATCGAAAAGAGTAGCCTATGTGGAAACGGTGAATTGCTTTTGTCACATCCTTCACCATGTGTCGAAATTACATGTACCATACCTGTCTGACACTTAAAGGCACAGACCTTTGTTATTTAAGTAGTGAAATATATTTTATATACGCTTCTTTCTTTTTTTTTCTTCATTAAATTGAACTATTTTGCTTATACGTGTACTATTACATTTGAAATATCCATTATATTTCTGATCGTATGTGAAGAAGATAAAAACACTATGTGAAACTGAAAAGGTGCGTACCTCGTGAACTAGATATAGGGTCGGTAACTTTAACGGTCGTTAATTATAATAATAATGTAGTGGACAGACTCTTTAAAATACTTTGTAAATATTTAACACGGGTGCATAATTCACTTGTTTGGTTATGGGAACCTCTTCGCAGTGCCCTGACCCAAGCCTTCTTGGCACTACTGGTACTGGGGAATCTTTAAACAAATGTCCATAGGCGTACGGGCTCCCATTTTTGTAGAAGGGGTGGGGGGCGGCAGGCTGATTTTTGCCCGAATTCAACAAAAATGCCAGAATCTGGATAACAACATTTATTCATAATATTAGCATTACTGCGAAATAGTTACATAGGGTTGTAAATTAATCACTACGCATTTTTACATGGATTACAACTAATTTTGAGGGTAGAATGATGGAAATACATGGTAAAAAGGTCTCAGGTTAGCACATTTTCCCCGAATATCTCTATAATTTTTGCCCGAATTTGAGGTTTTGCTCCAGCACTACGAGGGTAGTTCCCTCCTGTCCCCCTGTTTCGTATGTTTATGTAACTATCTCTTTAAATTTTCTTTTTGTTTACCATGCAAGTTATTATTGTAGTCTCACGCCACACTTACGGTGTATGGTATGTGTGGCCGTCACTTCCACACAGTTCGTCTGGTGCTGTCGGGCAGGTTACCTTGCTGATAGCCCTGCATATGATTTCATACGCCGACGGCAATGCAGTGCTTGGAGCAACAGTAGTGCTGGCAACATCTGGTTTACAGGGGCCGTGGTGAACAATGTGTATAACCTGTGGTAACATACTGCACCTGGCTTTATCGAATTTACAGCTGAAATATAGAAAGAAATTATTGTAAATTATAATGCTTGTTTCTTTTTTTCCAATTTATTTTTGGACTGCTTTTATATTGTTTAACCACTAGAGTACATTGATGTATTATCATCGGCTATTGGATGTCAAACATTTGGTAATTTTGGCATATAGTCTTAGAGAGGAAACCCGCTACATTAATAGCACATGGGATATTTTATTTATATTTTATATGCTCCATTCCACAGACAGAATAGCACATACCATGGCCTTTGATATATCAGTTGTGGTGCAATGGCTGGAACAAGAAATATCCCAATGGGCCCACCGACGGGGATCGATCCCAAAGCGATAAATTATAATGCATGATTTTTAAAATATTTTCTTGTGTTGGTGGTAGTGGCAGTGGGACAATGATTATATTCATGTATGTAGGGAGATTTAAAAAAACAACAACATAGCTTCCATTTTTTGTAAGGGTCCAGGTGAATAATCTGTGATGTCACACGTTTGTTATATTGAGATAAATTTTAAAGTTTACAACTTTGTAGTAATGCAATGGTGGAATATGATTCACAATTTAGCTTTTTATTTTATTGTGTAAACTATTGACAGTTTGTCTCAAAGTATACAGAATAAAAAGAAAGAAAGAAATGTTTTATTTAACGACGCACCTCAACACATTTTATTTACGGTTATATGGCGTCAGACATATGGTTAAGGACCACACAGATTTTGAGAGGAAACCCGCTGTCGCCACTTCATGGGCTACTCTTTCCGATTAGCAGCAAGGGATCTTTTATCTGCGCTTCCCACAGGCAGGATAGCACAAACCATGGCCTTTGTTGAACCAGTTATGGATCACTGGTTGGTGCAAGTGGTTTACACCTACCCATTGAGCCTTGCGGAGCACTCACTCAGGGTTTGGAGTCGGTATCTGGATTAAAAATCCCATGCCTCGATTGGGATCCGAACCCAGTACCTACCAGCCTGTTGACCGATGGCCTAACCACGACGCCACCGAGGCTGGTGTATACAGAATAAGACGACTGATTTGTCTATATGTGTGTATGTCTGTCTTTAGCTCAGTCACTTGGGTGCTCCCTTGAAGTGCCTGCGTCACAGGATCGAACCACATCGGTGTATCCATTCAACTGATTTTGTTTTTCTCGTTCCAACCAGTGCACCATAACTGATTAAATGCCGTGGCATGTGTTTACCTGTCTGTGGGAAAGTGCATATAAAAAATCCCTTGCTGCATTAGGACAAAATGTAGTGGGTTTCCTCCGATGACTACGTGTCTTAATTACGAAATGACCGGCCTCAGTGGCGTCGTGGCAGGCCATCGGTCTACAGGCTGGTAGGTACTGGGTTCGGATCCCAGTCGAGGCATGGGATTTTTAATCCAGATACCGACTCCAAACCCTGAGTGAGTTCTCCGCAAGGCTCAATGGGTAGGTGTAAACCACTTGCACCGACCAGTGATCCATAACTGGTTCAACAAAGGCCATGGTTTGTGCTATCCTGCCTGTGGGAAGCGCAAATAAAAGATCCCTTGCTGCCAATCGGAAGAGTAGCCCATGTAGTGGCGACAGCGGGTTTCCTCTCAAAATCTGTGTGGTCCTTAACCATATGTATGACGCCATATAACCGTAAATAAAATGTGTTGAGTGCGTCGTTAAATAAAACACTTCTTTCTTTCTTTTAATTACGAAATGTTTGATATCCAGTAGCCGATGATCAATAAATCAATGTGCTCTAGTGGTGTCGTTAAACAAAACAAACTTTAATTTTGTTTGTCTCTTTGTCTCTTCTGTATGCCACCCGGACACAGACAGAGAGAGAGAGAGAGAGAGAGAGAGAGAGAGAGAGAGAGAGAGAGAGAGAGAGAGAGAGAGAGAGAGAGAGAGAGAGAGAGAGAGAGAGAGAGAGAGAGAGAGAGAGAGAGAGAGAGCGTTGTCATTCCTGTTTGTATGAAAAGTGCTGTACAAAAAGAATAGTCTGCGTGAATAGTGAACCTTATTTTTTTTGTTTTTTTTTTTTTAATATTTTGCTCTATCATAATTACCATGCGTTATAATCGTAATTTTAATTTTAAACATTAAATGTGCCGAGTCGTCGTTACTCACTAGTTATTGTACGTCTTGTGGTCAGACCCACACAGTTCGTTTTTAATGTCATTACAGACAGTGGACGCCAACATGTTGTCACACGTCTTCGGAGCTGAAGCTGTAAAACACACAAAAAATCCCACACCAGGACATCCATGAATAATAGGCAATAAAAACAGTAAATAACCACGTACTATGAAAATGAAACTAGTTCTATATTTATTATTTTCCTTTCTTTTCGTCATCGTTGTTTAGTTTTTGTTTTATCTATATGTCTGTTATATCATGGTTATAGTATATACATGTAGGTTATAGTATCATTATATGAATCACGGTTATAGTATATAAGTTATAGTATCATTATACGAATCACGTTTATAGTATATGGGTTCTAGTATATAGCCTAGTTATAGTATCATTATACGAATCACCGTTATAGTATATAGCCTAGTTATCGTATCATTATACGAATCACCGATATAATATATAGGTTATAGTATCATTATACGAATCACTGTTATAGTATATAGGTTATAGTATCATTATACGAACCACTGTTATAGTATATAGGTTATAGTATCATTATACGAATCACTGTTATAGTATAGTATCATTATACGAATCACCGATATAATATATAGGTTATAGTATCATTATACGAATCACGGTTATAGTATATAGGTTATAGTATCATTATACGAATCACTGTTATAGTATATAGGTTATAGTATCATTATACGAATCACGGTTATAGTATAGTATCATTATACGAATAACGGTTATAGTATATAGGTTATAGTATCATTATACGAATCACCGATATAATATATAGGTTATAGTATCATTATACGAATCACTGTTATAGTATATAGGTTATAGTATCATTATACGAACCACGGTTATAGTATATAGGTTATAGTATCATTATACGAATCACTGTTATAGTATAGTATCATTATACGAATCACCGATATAATATATAGGTTATAGTATCATTATACGAATCACGGTTATAGTATATAGGTTATAGTATCATTATACGAATCACTGTTATAGTATATAGGTTATAGTATCATTATACGAATCACGGTTATAGTATAGTATCATTATACGAATCACGGTTATAGTATATAGGTTATAGTATCATTATACGAATCACTGTTATAGTATATAGGTTATAGTATCATTATACGAATCACTGTTATAGTATATAGGTTATAGTATCATTATACGAATCACGGTTATAGTATAGTATCATTATACGAATCACGGTTATAGTATATAGGTTATAGTATCATTATACGAATCACGGTTATAGTATATAGGTTATAGTATCATTATACGAATCACTGTTATAGTATATAGGTTATAGTATCATTATACGAATCACGGTTATAGTATATAGGTTATAGTATCATTATACGAATCACAGTTATAGTATATAGGTTATAGTATCATTATACGAATCACGGTTATAGTATATAGGTTATAGTATCATTACATAAATCACGGTTGTAGTATATAGGTTATAGTATCATTATACGAATCACGGTTATAGTATATAGGTTATAGTATCATTATACGAACCACGGTTATATTATATAGTATCATTACACGAATCACGGTTGTAGTATATAGGTTATAGTATCATTACATAAATCACGGTTGTAGTATATAGGTTATGGTATCATTACACGAATCACGGTTGTAGTATATACGTTATAGTATCATTACATAAATCACGGTTGTAGTATATAGGTTATAGTATCATTACATAAATCACGGTTGTAGTATATAGGTTATAGTATCATTATACGAATCACTGTTGTAGTATATAGGTTATAGTATCATTATACGAATCACGGTTATAGTATATAGGTTATAGTATCATTATACGAACCACGGTTATATTATATAGTATCATTACACGAATCACGGTTGTAGTATATAGGTTATAGTATCATTACATAAATCACGGTTGTAGTATATAGGTTATGGTATCATTACACGAATCACGGTTGTAGTATATACGTTATAGTATCATTACATAAATCACGGTTGTAGTATATAGGTTATAGTATCATTACATAAATCACGGTTGTAGTATATAGGTTATAGTATCATTACACGAATCACTGTTGTAGTATATAGGTTATAGTATCATTACATAAATCACGGTTGTAGTATATAGGTTATGGTATCATTACATAAATCACGGTTGTAGTATATAGGTTATAGTATCATTATACGAATCACTGTTATAGTATATAGGTTATAGTATCATTACATAAATCACGGTTGTAGTATATAGGTTATGGTATCATTACATAAATCACGGTTGTAGTATATAGGTTATAGTATCATTATACGAATCACGGTTGTAGTATATAGGTTATAGTATCATTATACGAATCACTGTTGTAGTATATAGGTTATAGTATATAGGTTATAGTATCATTATACGAATCACGGTTGTAGTATATAGGTTATAGTATCATTATACGAATCACTGTTATAGTATATAGGTTATAGTATCATTATACGAATCACGGTTGTAGTATATAGGTTATAGTATCATTATACGAATCACGGTTATAGTATATAGGTTATAGTATCATTATACGAATCACTGTTGTAGTATATAGGTTATAGTATCATTACATAAATCACGGTTGTAGTATATAGGTTATGGTATCATTACATAAATCACGGTTGTAGTATATAGGTTATAGTATCATTATACGAATCACGGTTGTAGTATATAGGTTATAGTATCATTATACGAATCACTGTTGTAGTATATAGGTTATAGTATATAGGTTATAGTATCATTATACGAATCACGGTTGTAGTATATAGGTTATAGTATCATTATACGAATCACTGTTATAGTATATAGGTTATAGTATCATTATACGAATCACGGTTGTAGTATATAGGTTATAGTATCATTATACGAATCACGGTTATAGTATATAGGTTATAGTATCATTATACGAATCACTGTTGTAGTATATAGGTTATAGTATTATTAAGCGAATTAACGTTATAGTATATAGGTTACAGTATCATTATGCGAAATTCAATCAGTGTTATAGTATAACGAATATAGGTTACATAATTATCATTACTGACTGCAGTTAGTGTGCTGTAATATCCTTTTACGTACTTGTGACAACTGGGTTTTTGGTGGTGTCCGTAAAATATATAATGTTGCAAGGACCTTCCCTTGTGATTTTCAGCTGTTGATTACGACAGTGGGCTTTCGCAAATTCACATCTAGAAGGGAAAACAATGACCAGTAAAACAAAATCCCCATAAACAACGATATATGATAAATTAATATCCATTCATCCACACCTCCATCCATCCGTCCGTCCGTCCATCCATCCATCTATCTTACCATCCATCCATTCAACCATCCATCTAACCATCTTTCCATCCGTCCATCTATCCATCCATCCATCTATCTATCCATCCAACCATCTAACCATCTAACCATCGTTCTATCCATTTATCCACCCATCCATCCATCCAACCATCTTTCCATCCATTTTTTCATCCATCCATCTAACCATCTTTCCATCCATCTATCCATTCATCCATCCATCTATCCATTTTTCCATTCACTTATCCATCCACTCGTACACAGGGTTCATTGGAAATCCCCCAAAATCATGGAATTTGCAAATTATTTTCCCCTAGTTTTAGAAAGTGATGGAATTTTCAATAGGATCATGGAAAGTCATGGAAAGTTATGGAAAATGAAATCTGGTTAAAAATTATTTCTCCTTATTTTAAATAACACAAGAAGAAGGCCAATGCATATCAAAACTACGTGGTCGTAGAACAAGTCCTGGAACATCTTTTTAAAAATGAACGAAATTTGGTTGATGACAAAGTGTATAAACTTTATTATAATCATCCATAAATTCACCCATCCTTTCTTCCTTCCGTCTATTCATCCATTTATCCATCCATCCATCCATCCATCCATCCATCCAACCACCCACCTACCCACCCATCAATCCATCCATCCATTCATCCACCCACCCACCCATTCAACCACCCACCCACCCATCCACCCATTCACCCATCCACCCATCCAGCCATCCAGCCAGCCAGCAATCCATCCAAATCAACCCACGATTTATACTTCTAATCATACATAAACCTACCCACCCATATATCTAATCATCCATATGTTCGTCCATCCATTCATCCACCTATCCATCCATCCATTCATTCATCCATCCATCCATCCACCAATCCATCCGAATGAACCCATCGATTCATACTTCTAATCATCCATAAACCTACCCACCCATCCATCTAATCATCCATCTGTTCGTCCATCCATTCATCCACCTATCCGTCCATCCACTGATCCCGCCATTCACTCACCTCCCCACTAACTATAAGACTTACTCTGTGTCGAATTCATACTCGTGGTTAGCACAGATAGTCTTGGCTTCATAATGGCTACAGTCCAACTGCTCAATCACTAGCTGACAAACTAAATTCTTGTTGTTGTGCAGATTCTCTCCACATGCGCCTGTCAACAGATCAAAAAGAAGAGAAAGCTGTCGTGACAAGAGATTCCAGATTTCAGAAAACGTATTACTGGCATACGGTATTACTCATAATACACGCAAAACAAAATTCAACATTACTGAAGAATAATAAAAGCATATCTCTGTACACGGCAGGGTTTCTGCCAGAGGGTAAAACGGGTATGGTGCCATACAAAAAAAAAGAAGAAAAAATGGCTGAGAGAATGAATAATTGCTGTGCTTTTCATTCCTTGTATGTGCGTATGTTTGTGCGCATGAGTGTGTTTGTGTGTGTTATTGTGTTAGACATACATTTTCACAATTTCATATTAAGTAGGTAGTTGCCCCGTCACAACTCAACCCAACACACCCCTTATCTCTTACATCCATTCTATTTTGTTGATTTTCTTATTAAAAATCTTAACACTAAATAGTAATATTTCCTTATATGCAATAATTAGCACATAAATATTAAATAATATTTTGCAAATCAAATGAACTATAAAAGACACCCTTAAACAAATCCCTAAAATGTCATTATAATTAATTAAAAAAATGTTTTGTCTGATTAGACATTAAAATGCATAATACTCCTATTTAAAAAGAAGTATATGCATGTATTCACATACCGACAATAATGGCAAGGTACAGAACCAATTTCATGATGCGTGCTGCGTTAGGAAAGTAGTCCAAAAAACATAATATAACGTCAACTATTGGATATAAACTGTCCTTGGAAACGAGGTCAAGTGGTATTACTGTTGAAACTCGCGTTGCGTTTCAGAATATATTTGTAATTTAGTTTCATTTCTTATGTAAAGACTAAAGAGATATGTGAGCCACATTCATTTATCCAATAATTGAAGGATATAGATGATTTTTTTTTTTTAATTGATTTTTTATTTTTATTTGTGTTACTTATATTTCAGATAATCATTGCAAACAAATACTAAAACACGATTTCCACAGATGGACACTTGTGTAACACTTATGAATTCTTATCAACATGATTGGGTGCAGCTGACCAAAAGTCATGTGAAGGTCACCGAATAAACCACGTGTTTGTCAAATGTCCGAGAGCGGATCAACGGAAAATTCTGGGGGATCCCGATCGCTGTTCCCTCTTTGGCAAACAGTCATCTATAACAACGACCGGCCTCGGTGGCGTCGTGGTTAGGCCATCGGTTTACAGGCTGGTAGGTACTGGGTTCGGATCCCAGTCGAGGCATGGAATTTTTAATACAGATACCGACTCCAAACCCTGAGTGAGTGCTCCACAAGGCTTAATGTGTAGGTGTAAACCACTTGCACCGACCAGTGATCCATAACTGGTTCAACAAAGGCCATGGTGTGTGCTATCCTGCCTGTGGGAAGCGCAAATAAAAGATCCCTTGCTGCCTGTCGTAAATGATTAGCATATGTGGCGCCAGCGGGTTTCCTCTAAAAACAGTGTCCGAATGACCATATGTTTGACGTCCAATAGCCGATGATAAGATAAAAAAAATCAATATGCTCTAGTGGCGTCGTTAAATAAAACAAACTTTCTTTCTATAACAACGATTAGTTTCAAGATGATGTTGTTGTTGGTGGTGGTGGTTTTGATGGTGGTGGTGGTGGTGGTGTGTGTGTGTGTGTGTGTGTGTGTCTGTCTCTCTCTCTCTCTCTCTCTCTCTCTCTCTCTCTCTCTCTCTCTCTCTCTCTCTCTCTCTCTCTCTCTCTCTCTCTCTGTTTGTGTGTGTGTCTGTGTATGTGCGTGTTGCTTGTTAGTGTGTGTATGTGTGTTGTGTTGGGTGTGAGAGAGAGTGGAATAGACACACACACACACACACACACACACACACACACACACACGCACATACACACACACACAGATAGAAGACAGAGAGAGAGGGGAGGGGGGAGAGAGAGAGAGAGAGAGGCACCATTAGAACACATTGATGTGTTAATCATCGGCTATTGGATATCGAATATTTGGTAATTTTGATATATAGTTTTAAAAAGGAAAGCCGCTACATTTTCCCATTAGTAACAAGGGATCATTTATATGCACCATCCCACAGACAGGATAATACCAGTCGTGGTGCACTGGCTAGTACGAGAAGTAGCCCACTGATGGGGATCGATCCTAGAGGCAGGGACATAATGAGATGAACATTTTTCAATTAATTATCGGTTACTGGATGTCAAACATTTGATATTTTTGACATGTTGTCTTCAGAGGAAACTGACAACATTTTTCCATTGGCATTAAGGGATATTTATATGCATTTTCTACAACCAGGGCAGCACAAACCATGACATTTGATATATACTAGTCATGTAGATTCTGTAGACGGTAGTTTATATATAGGCTTCTTAGCTTCATTGTGATTAGGCATATCTGTCTGTTCAGTGTTTTTACCTGGCGTCGAGTACTTTAGTGTTGCCTTTGTTTTGTTTTATTTGCCCCCCCCCCCCCCCCCAATTCTTCCTTAGCCGGATGCCACGCTTTTGCTTGTATACCTTTAAATACATTTCTAACATTTATGATATGGAGGAACCTTTTTTATATTGTTTTATGGAGTTATTACTCCTTTTTAATGGGTAAAATAGGGAATAGATAGAAGGGGAGGGTAGAAAGGGAAGAAGGTGGGTTATGGCGAAGGTTAAGAAGGGAGGGTGGGGAGGATGGGGAGGGTAAGTTGGGGGATGGCAGAAAGTTATAGGGTAGGAAGGGAAGTTATTTTCTTTTCTTCTTTTTTTTCTTCTTTTTTTTAAAGGTATTTATAAAGTAAAGTTTGTTTTATTTAACGACGCCTCTAGAGCACATTGATTTTGTTTATCTTATCATCGGCTATTGGACGTCAAACATATGGTCTTTCTGACACTGTTTTTTTTTTTTAGAGGAAACCCGCTGTCGCCACATAGGCTTCTCTTTTACGACAGGCAGCAAGGGATCTTTTATTTGCGCTTCCCACAGGCAGGAGAGCACAAATCATGGCCTTTGCTGTACCAATTATGGATCACTGGTCTGTGCAAGTGGTTTACACCGACCCATTGAGTCTTGCGGAGCACTCAGGGTTTGGAGTCGGTATCTGGATTAAAAATCCCATGCCTCGACTGAGATCCGAAACCAGTACCTACCAGCCTGTAGACCGATGGCCTAACCACGATGCCACCGAGGCCGGTTTAAAGGTATTTATATGTATTTATATGTATATAGTTATTTTAATGTGTAGTTTGTTGGTGGTGGATGTATGATGTATGTATGTGTGGCTCGGTGGTGGTTAGTGTCATCTGGCAGTGACAGACACTTTCGTGCTCCCCGTTATACTACCTGTTTTTACCGTAGTTTTTAATGTGTTTATATATATTTTTTTTAAGAAATTATTGTTGTAAATGTTTTATTATTGATTATTGTGTGTTTTATGCTTTTCAATGTAATTTGAGGTTTGGGGTATAATATGTCTTTTAACTTGGCTCTTTTTTTTCCTTTCTTTTTTCTTTTTTAATATATACTCTTCAAAAAAAAGTAGGGGTACTCTAATAGGAATTCACAATTGCCAAAATTGTAAGGTATATTAGCTGTGGGGAATGGTTATATGATAATAGTGACTTAATTGGGAAAACATTACAACCGGTAGTTCAGTATTACAGTAAGTTGACGGGGTTTTTTTCTATCAGTAAATCGCAAATTCAAACAATAAAAATTACTAAAAACAAAACAATAACAACTGTATGATCAACAGAATGAAAAGGATTGACAGAAATAATGTTCCACAGTGATTAATGGACCTTCTTGGAAATCGGCAAAATCGAGAATGACACCCCACGCACGTGCATATAAAAGATCCCTTGCTACTAATTGGAAAAATGTAGCGGGTTTCATCTCTAAGACTATATGTCAAAATTACCAAATGTTTGACATCCAACAGCCGATGATTAATAAATCAACGAGCTCTAGTGGTGTCGTTAAACAAAACACACTTTAACTTCCATTCTCGTACTCTAGATCGTGTTGAAATAACCGTTAAATACTAGCCACGAAATATTAAGTACAATGTAGTTTAAAATGTGCTGTGGCGTCGTTAAATAAACGTGATCTTTCTTTCCATCTTTCTTACCAAATAAACAAACACAAAGAACTACAAATGTAATAACTGAAAATTAAAATAATTTAATATTCCATTTACAACATAGCACGGAATTTAATATTCCATTTACAACATGGCACGGAATTTAATATTCCATTTACAACATGGCACGGAATCATCTGTAGTTATCGAGGGGCGTGCTGCCTTGATTTAGCTTTTGATGTAGCTGCAAAAGAATATAGAGATGCATTTATATACCAGTAAATTGACATTTATAACCACATAAAAATATTTCCTGGGACGAGAATTATAATAGAATATAAACTGAATGTTGACGGATTGATATTTTATTTATTTATTTATTTATTTACTTATTCATTAAAAAAACCCTTGAAAATTAAACTAAAAAAAGCTGGTAAAAAAAACAACCTCGGCACAGTGTTTAGAGAATAATGTTTTTTATCTTGTGTCTTGATATAAGCAATACATAAATTAAACATTAAATGAACACCAATACTGGTATTATTGTTTTATTTGTGAATTACTAGTAACCTGTATATTGGTTTATGGCGCGGAAAAAGGACGAAAGAAAGGGAAAGAAAATAAATTAAAATACCGCGCACATGAATTGGAAGGAAATGTTTTATTTAACGACGCACTCAACACATTTTATTCACGGTTATATGGCGTCAGACATATGGTTAAGGATCACACAAATATTGAGGGAGGAAACCCACTGTCGCCACTTCATGGGCTACTCTTTTCGATTAGCAGCTAGGGATCTTTTATATGCACCATCCCACAGACAGGGTAGTACATACCACATCCTTTGATATACCAGTCGTGGTGCACTGGCTGGAACGAGAAAATAGCCCAAATGGGCCCACCGACAGGGATCGATCCCACATCGACCGCGCATCGAGTGAACGCTGTACCACTGGGCTTTGTCCCGCTCCGCGCATGAATTGATGCCTATTCGTCAACAATAAATCATCAACATCAACAATAACAAGAAACAGATACCATGAGTTATTTGGTGCATTCGCCGAATTTTCTGACGTGGAGTTCCCTGTGCATACAGCGTGCCTTCTCATATTCACACCTGAAAAAAAGAAAAGGAATGTTTGTTTAAACAGCACCCCAGTGCATTGCTTCAAAGAACTTCGCCCTCAAAACAAAAGGTGTTTTTTTTAACTCGAGAAGATTCGCAAAATTGTGTTAATATACTCAGCATCAATACACCTAGAAAATATAACATTGAAAATGTTGTTAATAGAAGCCGTAACATATATGACGATTATAAATCTGCCGTTAACACATCCAATATCGTATCTCTGTATAGACAAGAGTCCAAAAGAAACTCTGGCTGTCGTGGAATTGTGCAGCAATAAGAAGCAATAAGCAATTAGGTGTTTTGTCTATAGGAGTCTACACGAAATTTTATATACATTTTGCTGTAGAAAGGATATCACATACCATTACCACATGCCGTTGATATGCCAGTCGTGTAGTCATTAGCGTAGCTAATATATTACTAGTATTTTGGGAATGGTGGCACTCAAACATACATGCACGCATACACACGTATGCACACACGCGCGCGCATGTATACACACACACACACACACACACACAAACACACACACACGCACACACACAACGTCATCTTGGGTCGTCTTTTAATTGAATCCCCACATATGTGTGATATCGCAGTGTGATACCAAAACAACTCACACGGCGTTCTCTCCAACGGCTGTATAATAAAACTGTGTTCGCGTACCTCGCTTGGGATTAAACTATTAGTTATGACACTCGTATGTTGACATGCAATTCTGTCATGACATCTACAAATTGACGTTTGCAATTCCGCCATGACACCTACATGTTGAGATAAGTAAATCCGTCCGTGCCACATATTTTCTCCACTCCGCCGGGACAGTTTTCGTGAGCTAGCTCTAAACAGAAGAAGTCCTGGATGGCCTTTTCGCCGGTCAGGAGCGGAGGTCCGGTTGGCTTTAGACCCGTACACTCGCCTTTGTGTGCCACGTGGATGTCTTGCCCACGACACTTGGCTTGCGTGAAGGCACACCTTGGAGGAAGAAAAACAAAAGTTAAATTTTGTTTTGTTCAATAATGTCACTAATCATCGGCTATTGGATATCAAACATTTGGTAATTCTGACAAATAGTCTTAGAGAGGAAACCCGCTACATTTTTTCCATTTTTAGCATGGGATCTTCTTGTATGTAGTACTAACGCACACACAGGATAGCATACTCGTATACCACGGCCTTTGATATACCAGTCGTTGTGCACTGGCTAGAACGATAATTTAGCCCAGTGCGTCCATCGAAGGGAATCGATCCTAGACCACCCTTGGAGAAAGATACAAAACAACAACAATGATCATTGAAGAATAAGAAGATGGTGGGGGTGGGAGTGGGGGCCTGTTGATGGGGTTATAAGTCAGGCGCGGATTTAGTCAGAAATCAAGGCACCTGTCCCAGGGGCAGATCTAGGATTTTATAAAGGGGGGGGGGGGGGGGGGTCACAAAATTAGATTAAGGGCAATTTCAATCTGGTGAAGGCAAATGAGTCGAGCTTCCAAAGGGTGCGAGATCTACAGGTTGGGAGTTCGGGGGCACTGCTTTCCGAAACATTTTGAAATAAAGATGCTTACGGTTATTTAGTGTTGTATATTGTGAATAATGAATTTTTAAAAAGGTCATCGAAAAGGGCACTTCAAACGGGCAGGTGGGGGTCACGGAACCCCTATGACACCTCCCCTCCCCTCCCCCCCCCCCCCCCCCCCCCCCCCCCCGATCTGACAATGTCGCCATTATTTTGGGTCAAGTAATTAATTTTGCGTTTGTATATTTACAGGGCTCGTACTTAACGACGGCTCCGACGCAAACTGCCGTAGCTGTGATAAGAAATGTCGTAGGTTTGTTTCTTTGTTTTTGTTTGTTTTTGTTTTGTTTGTTTGTTTGTTGTTGTTGTTTTTTTTGGGGGAGGGGTTGTTATTTTTGGGGGGTGCTGCTAGATAAACATTATTGCCGTCGTTTAAAAGGTTAATATTTGGCTTTTAATTTTGTGTTTATGTTTATTTGTTGCAAACGTTACTTGTTAAAATTGCCGTAGATGAGCAATTTTGAAATGTTTTTGCCGAAGGTAACAAACTGTTTATGTTAGTTCGAGCCCTTGTTTATCAAAGCCACCTAGCTGCATTATATTAATGTTACGGCAAGCGACACCCCACCCCATCATATCCATTAAATATCCAGTATCCGAACCTGATAATTTAAGTTTCATATGAGAGAGAGAGAGAGAGAGAGAGAGAGAGAGAGAGAGAGAGAGAGAGAGAGAGGAGAGAGAGAGGGGGAGTTTGATGGTGATGTTGATGGGGGGAGGGGTATTATTAAAATTATCCCACTGTCCCCTTTCCTTTCTCTCCTTTCAATTCTGTCTCATTTCTTTTCGATGTGGCAACTCCTCCTATCTTTCAACTTCTTTCGCTGTCCACTTCCACATCTAAGTCCTTGTCTCACCAACCTCGACAGGAGATTGCCTCTTGTGGCTATATGTGCCACACACCTGCCATTCCCTGTCAGCTTTTAGCTGTGGGCTTAGTCTGACCACTTCGGGGAGTGCACCCGTGGAGGAAGTTGAGACAGGTAGGCGATAGTGTGGACAGCTCAGAAGACAGAAAGTGTAGAAACAGATTGAAATCGTGGGAGAAATTGGAAAGTTTTTTTTTTTATATTAAGATAATGAGAATGATAGGCAATGGGCAATGGGCAACTCTATTAACGTGCCCCTATCCACTAGGGTTCAGGCACGCCCGCCCCGGATCTAGCCTCTGACATAGCCAGCGACCACTTCCGGGGCGGGAGGATAGGCAGAGGGGTGATAGATGAGAAACATGAATGAAAGTGTGAGCCAGCTTGATTGTCTAGCAGCTTATCCACTAGACCACGGAGCTCCCTTGCGGTGATGCTGATGTTAATGATGACGATGATGCTAATGAAGATGATGACACTAATTAATGGCATTAATCTAATCAACTGATTCATGTATCACCCATTAAAATGCACCATTTTTTAAAATTATTTATTTATTTATTGTATCGTTGTATTCCACATGTTTTGTTTCTAGTGGTCATGGTGTTTCCGGTGGACTCTCAAATGCATTTTATGCCAAACAGAAAAGGAAGCTTAATAAGGTCGCCTGTTACGTACGTCAAAAACTAGTGTCGGCGTCTTAACATTAGAGCTGGACGGTATTGAAATTTCAGGTTCGGTATCGATATCGGTATTTTTAGGGTGATTTACCTCGTTATCTGTACGGTATTTGGTATTGATACAGTACTGTAACCAATACTGATATCGAGCGGTATTTTCGGTATTCTCGGCTTTAAATGCATGTCCGAGTTAAGTCTCGCCCGCTAATTTCATATAAATAAAATTAAATTCCATACACAAGGCCCTCATCTCTCTCTACTTTTCAGCTATTTTGCCTTCGTCAGCTATATTGTTAGTGTTTTACTAAATGGCGGATAACATTTTTCAACGCTGAAATTTCAGTATTTTGAAAATTGCTCGGTACGGTAAATCGGTATTGACATGATACCGATACCGAACGGTATATACGGTATACCGCCCAGCTCTACTTAACAGGTTCCGCAATACTATATTATGTTGAATTCCCTGCATCTCCACCAAAGTGGGTGAGTGATGATGATCATGATCGTGATGATGATTGTGATGATAATGATAAAGTGTGTTAGTTAATATTGTTTTGATACTGTTTATATATATATATATATATATATATATATATATATATATATATATATACATATATATACATATATATACATATAGATAGATAGATAGATATAATACAAGAACACACCGGTTGTCATAAGTAGTTCCGTCAGTTCCACATTCTTTATCGTGGCCGAATTCGTTACAGTTCATGGAGAGGTATCGACTGCAGGAATTGACCGAGCTCGAGCCCGAACCCGAGCTATGAAATATAAAAGCAGACGACACTGAAAGACAGAAAATTAATAGAAATTGTATTGTGATCATTATCTAATGAAATGCAACACTTTCCATGTAACAGAAAAAGGGTGATGGGAAGGGAGAAGGAAAGAAATGTTTTAGTTAACAACGCACTCAACACATTTTTATTTACGGTTATATGGCGTCGGACATATGGTTAAGGATCACACAGATATTGAGGAGGGAAACCCTCTATCGCCACTTCATGGGCTGCTGTTTTCGATTGGCAGCAAGGGATCTTTTATATGCACCATCCCATAGACAAGATAGCACATACCACGGCCTTTAATGTACCAGTCGTGGTGCACTGGCTGGAGCGAGAAATAGCCCAATGGCCCCACTGACGAGGATCGATCCCAAACCGACCGCGCATCAAGCGAGCGCTTTACCACTGAGCTAAGGGTGATGGGTCCCTCGTGGGTGTCAAGTGAAGTGCACAGGCTCTCCCCGCTCCCCCCCCCCCCCCCCCCTTTGATTCTTACAGCTTGCGTCGTTATTAAATAAAGTGATAATGTGTCCCTTTCATTCATTTACAATATTTTCGTGTCTCTATCTAATTAAAGGTTCAAGCACGCTGTCCTGGACACGAACCTCAGCTATATAAGGCTATCTGTCCAGGACAGTGGGTTAGAGTAGTGGTTAGGAAGAAAGAACTCAGTGTAGTAGCTTTGAACCTACCCACCGAGTCGTTAAACTCGCTCTGGGTCTAAGCCGGTACTGGGATGCGAACTCAGTACCTACCAGCCTTTTGTCAGAGGCCTGTAGCGCGTGACATATTCATCTTGAATGTGTACTGCTCGCCTGAGGTGTGATTCGTCATGATGTCGGTCCGCCTAGGAGGACGCATTGGATTCTTGAACGCTTGCTAAACTGGTTTTTACGCTTTTTAATGCCCAACTGAATATCTTTGTCGTCCATCTCGGTAGCGATCGCCTGAGGTACGATGAATCGCTCATGATCACACTCAATCGATTCGAATTTTCCCAGCTTCAGTCAGTGCCACACGGTATGGGTCGGGATTTTAGCTCAGGGCGTAGAGCCATCGCCTGAGGTGAGATGTGTCGCAGGATCCGGTTTCGTTAGGTTTCTTTGACATAGGCTTCGAAAAAATGCCAGAAACGGGGTGTGGGGTCATTGTAATAGTTTAGTAATTCTCAATTCAATGCGGGGGGTGGGGGGTGGGGGCGCATATTCTGACCATCTCAGCTTCTGCATACTATTTCATTCTAAGCCCCTGGTCTGTCTGGCTCTGTCTGTCTCTGTCTCTGTCTCTCTCTATCTCTCTCTCTCTGTCCCCCCCCCCCCTCTCTCTCTCTCTCTCTCTCTCTCTCTCTCTCTCTCTCTCTCTCTCTCTCTCTCTCTGTCTCTCTCTCTCTCTTACTCGGGTGTAACGCGATCGGTTTTGGATCGACTTCCATCCGTGGGCCCATTGGACTATTTCGTATTTTCAGCCCGTGCTCCACAACTAAAGCCGTGGCATGTACTATTCTGTCTGTGGGGTGATACATATAAAATATCCCTTGCTGCTAATTGAAAAGAGTGGCCCATGGAGTGGCGGCAGCTGGTTTCCTTTCTAAATGTCTTTGTGACCGACGCCATATTATAATTGTAATTAAAATGTGTTGAGTTCGTCATTAAATAAAACATTTCTTTCTTTCTCTCGACCTCGACCTTGACCAAGTATCGTAATGACCATCTATTTTTGTACACGTTTACAAGTTTATTTATTGCCTTAAAGGGACATTCCTGAGTTTGCTGCATTGTAAGATGTTTCCGATTGATAAAATATTTGTACGATTAAACTTACATATCAAATATATCTTCTTGTTTAGAATATCAGTGTGTATATTCAATGTGTTTCTGGTTGTCTGTCTTCAAATACGTTTGTACGCACGAAAAAAACATATTTTAGGAAATAAAATAAAATTTAACCTAATGCAAATATTAGAACGATCAGAAACACGTTTAATATACAGCCATTAATATTTTATGCAGAAAAATATATTTGATTGTTAAAAAGTATGTTAGTCGATAACATTTTAAAATTGCAACACATTCTGGAATGTCCCTTTAAGTTTGTTTTACAACTCATCAGCATACATAATAAATACATCTGTATGACTAAATACCCGTTGTTTAAAATAGTTTGAGGTGTCCTTAAAAGTGCAATCACAAAATCGCATACATTATATTTAACCTTTGACATGTAAACATAATTATATACATATGCCCATGAAAAATTATAAGTAAATAATATAATTTACTAGCAGAATTCTTTTAGAGGATGACCGATGGAATTAAATTATTTGGCATGTTCAGTTCAACAGTCCATAATTTTAAGCCAGACGGATGTTGCCGACAAGTTTGCTGTCACTATGCAACTCATATGTTTGACATCTAGCAGCCGATGATTAATAAATCAATGTGCTCTAGTGGTGTGATTGAATAAAACCAACTTTAACTTTGTTTTCTTTTTTTCTTTTTCAGAGATAGAAGATAGTGTATTTTGTGTTGTCAGAAATTCATCTAGAATAATATACTGACATGCCTTGTTTCTATGAATGTGGACTTAGGTGCCAAATAGTCCTCATATTGTTTGAATGGATAGGTTTTTATGTAGTATATATTTTTCAATTTGTATTTTATCTTTTACGAAATTTAAAAGAGCATATACGTTAGGTTCCTGTTTTTTCATTTTACTTCAATATATACTTAAAAACAAAAGAAACGTGAAAATTAATATAGTTTTATTTAATTTATCTAAAATCACTTAAATTGAATCCCATTAGATTTTGTGTCTATTAAATTTATAATTATCAATGTTTTGTGAACGTTTTAGGCCGATTTCGACAGTTTATTTACCAAATCAATTTTATCATTAAAAATATGTAAAATTAAAATATTCGCGTATGCATTATTATTCGGTATATATATTTTCAATCTGATTAAAATCAATGTGCTCTAGAGGTGTCGTTAAACAAAACAAACTTTAAGTTTTCAATAGCCTACCTGCAAAACAAAGAACCACGCAAGCCACACGGAACATGATGTCGAAATTTTTTTTCCACACAAAAAGAAAATCAGAAAGACAAATCTTTTTATGAATAAATTTAGAAACTGGGTGCAGCCAGGGTGCGGTCTGTAAAGTCTAGATAATAGAGTGCAAACAAAGCAAAGGAAAACGTGCATAATACAGAACCAGTCCATATGGTCTCACAACATTACGTAAGTTAGGTCACTGGAAGGTAGGAAAGAAATATTTTATTTAACGACGCATTCATCACATTTTATTTACGGTTATATGGCGTCAAACATATAGTTAAGGACCACACAGATAATGAGAGAGGAAACCCGCTGTCGCCACTTCATGGAATACTCTTTTCGATTAGCAACAAGGGTTGTACATATCACGGACTTTGATATACCAGTTGTGGTGCACTGGCTGGAACGAGAAATAGCGTTAGGTCATTGGATGTAACAATCATAGGTAATGGGTTCGTATCTCAGTACATGCCGCTCTAACTCACAGTTAAAATTAATGTTTATTTTGTTTAATGACACCACTAGAACACTTTGATTAATCAACTAATCATCGGCTATTGCAGGCACGGCAGAGCAGGGGAGGGGGGGGGCGGGGGGCGAGCGGAGGTGGCTCTAGTATCCCACCCCAAATAATTCTAAATCAAAAATATTATTGGTAATAAATCTTAAGACAGAGATGAATTTTACTTGTAGAATGCAGGAAATTGCGTTTCAGGACATCTAGTTTTCAAAATGTTATGGTGGAGAATATCACTGAACCCCTTAGAAACTTTGCTTTGCGCCCTCGATCTCAATCTCGATCTCAATCTCCATCTGCACAGCGAACCTAAAATAAATGTGCCCGTAGACAAAAGCCAGGCCGGTTGGAACAGGGGTAGGCGGGGAGCCCCCCCCCCCCACCCCACCCCCACCCCCCATTTGAGGAAAATGTATGTTTTGTTATCCTACTCTATATAAATTTTTAAAAATCTGGCTTGTGCCCCACCCTCCACTAAAAATTGTGCCAACTCCCACACACACAGAGACACTCATACACACACACTGTAGATATCGTTCCTAAGGGCCTCAAATGACGGGGTTTAAAAAAAGGGACACTTTTTTTCGTGCCCAGTGGTAGTTGTGCTTTAATGGTCCTATATACCACAACTGGTGTAACAGAAGTCGTGGTATGTACTATCCTGTCTGTCCGATGGTGCATATAAAAGATCCCTTGCTGCTAATAGAAAATAGTAGACCCTGGCGTGGCAGCAGAATGTCCGACGCAATATATCCATAATTATTGACATGTGTTGAGTGCGTCGTTAAATAAAACATTCCTTCTTCCTCTTTCTCACTATAACATATATAACCTCGATAAGCGTGCCCATGCCAGCTTGATTTATTCTTATAGATGATATAAATAGAAAATACTACATGAGTGGTCGTTAAATACCATTTAACGAGTTGTTTTAAAACGTATCTAACGCACGTATATGTGTTAACAAGTATGTCTTACAAAAAATGACGAATGATGTTCTCACCAACGGGTGTATAAGAAGTGTAAATATTGTTATCCCGTGGCATACAAAATCTACTGTAAAGGTGTCAAAAATGTGTCAAGCGGCGGCATTATATTGGTCTTCATACAGCATTCTTCAGTTGGTCAAAAGGTTGACATTCTTCTGACCGGCGTAAATAGTTCAAACTATATACATAAAACACACTCGTTATGCAATAAAACTATGCGCCGTGAGCTTAACCCTTCATATTAGTAATGGTCCTTTTAACCCCCGGGCTTTATTACGTTAAATATTCAAAAACTGGTCTATTATGTTCACCAACAAACGACGTCTAGCAAGTGTCGCATACTCTACAACGATAGTGTGCATGGATTAAATTTTGCCGAAGGGATCCTTAATCTGTCTAAATTGGTTTTAGCCCCGGGTTATTATGACACCGTCAGCTCAAGTCCTCTCTTATATCTGTACGTTCCGTTTATCGGTAAAATCTTGCTTCTCTCGTCATTTTGTGACACTACCAGTCTACAACTGATTACTGCATACCAGTCTATTCTGTCGTAGTGACACAGGTTTGTGGGATTGTGCGTTTTTGTTTTTCTGTGATTTTGGGATGTAACAAGTGATTTTAGGCATTATTTCAGAGTTGGATATTACAAATAAAGAGTGAAAGTATGACGTCGTTCGGGCCATTCATTAGAATTAATATCAACACTAAACCATTATACCAAATTTGATATGATAGCTTTTGAACACTGCTTGTGAACACAATAACCAATATTTTTAAATAGTTATTATAAAACCAAAGAAGACGAAGGAGAAATAATGATAATGGCCCAGTTCTAATCACTTTGCGACCTCCACTTTGTCAAATAGATGTAAACGTTACAATGGCGTGGAAAGCGGGAATTGGATTATTAACAGTGACAACAATATTATGTTTTGTTCATCTAACAACCGAGAATGAATGTAAGCAAGGAAAAACGTGTTTTCTCCCGGACTGTTATTGTTTTAGTAACACGACAGTTCCAGGGAACTTACCGCGAGTTAAAATGCCTCAGCTGGTTGTCTTTGCATTCAGTGGAGCTGTCAATATCGATGTCTACGGATATTTTCGTCATTTCTTCAACGCAGAACGAACCAACGCGAACGGCTGTCCAATAAGTGCCACACTTTTCGTACAAAGCCGTTACTCTAACTTCACGATGGTGAACGATCTTTACCGAAGGGGTTTCGAGATAGCTGGATACAGCGTTTCTGGTAACCCGATGTATATATATTGGAAAAATGCAACAGCGAAAGAAATGGAATATGAAATTATTGAGAACAGAAAAGGGCTTTCTAGAAAAGCTTCGATACCTATATCTGAAATTCGTGGATGGAGAACGCCGCATTTACTTCCGGTCGGAAATGCGCAGTTCGGAATCCTTCAAGAACAGGGATTCGAATACGATTCGAGTCTGTATTTCATTCGAAGAAAACCAGTCGATCCGTTTATCACTCCGGGGACACTGGACTATGAATGGCCGTTTGTTTGCGAACGGAACCGCTGTCCTGACAGGAACTACACCCTGTGGGAGGTGCCCGCCGTGTCCTACCTCGATTACAAGCAGCAGTATCCGTGCATCCACGTTGACGGGTGCATCAACCTTCCACAGAACGAAAACCAAGCGTTCCAGCTCATCTGGAACAACTTCTACGACTATTACCGAGACCGGAAACTGCCGTTCGTCGTGAACATGAAGGCGATCTGGCTGAACACCGACTTCCACTTCCGGGCAATGGAGAGATTCATTTACTCCCTGCTGCACCTGGACGACGTATACGTTGTGACGATGCACCAACTCGTGCAGTGGATGCGGCGCCCGCTAGATGTTGAACAGATGATGTACGCCGACTGTCCACGAGTCGTGTCGTCTGCTGCGGTCACAGTTCATGTGTCGGCCATGTTGGTTTTGGGGATTTGTATGATTTTTGGGATACAGTTTTTTTTTCTGGCGGCCTTAGGGCAGCGTTCGACAAATGCTTGAGAAAGTCACTAGCCCTCGCAGAAGCTTTGGCTAGTGCCCTATGTACTATAGTAAAACAGTTCAAAATTTCCACTAGCCTAGACCACAAAATCACCAGCTGTGACCGAGGGCTAGTGGATTAGTCGAACCCTGCTTAATGTAGGTCAAATCAGTTTTTAAATGTACGTAAACTGATTTGGGTTTTACATACCTTCCTAAGTGACTGCTTAACACAAGTTTGTACGTGTGTGTATAACAATAATATGTTTAGAATGATTCAACTGTCAAGTATTCTTTAAAGAGACCTTGTCTTATAAAATATACAACTGGCACAACAGAAACATTTCCTCTGTATATAAATGACAAATATATGTTTGTATTAACTTTACTACTAAAGTTACTTGCTCATTATTTCATCTGTCGTAGATACATACTTGGTGGCCCTTCCTGTCCTAGGACTGCCTCCTGATGAGTCAGAATCCAGACCTGGGATAGGCGTGCCTGAACCTATTTTTGGATATGGGCACGTAAATAGAGTACCCATTCCCATACTTAGGTGGTCTTAATTTATAGGAATATTGTATGTTCGTATATTATTTATTATTTAACACAGTGAACTAGTAAAAGCAATAACAAAACAATTAAAATCGTTCTTTAACCTAATTTAGATATATCAGGCACTCGCACTTAATATATACATATTTGTGTGTGTGCGTGCGTGCTTGCGAGCGTGTGAAAATATATTATTTATAAATAAAGCACACGGTATGACCGGTGGTGTACCGGAAAACAAACATTTGTCTGCCTGATATAGTTCAGTTTACAGTATATTTATTGAAAATGTCAGACTCTTAATTCGGATGACTGCTTTATAAAATTGGCGGGATTGGTGTGGCTGACTGTACGTACGTTTAATGAATTAGGCCTAAAAACATTCTGTATTTCACGGAAATTGCCGAACAAAATAGGGTAGGTTGGCTTTAAAACTACATTCATTTGTACAATGAAGTGGCGACAGCAGGTCTCCTCTCTTAATATCTGTGTGGTCCTAACCATATGTCTGATGCCATATGACCGTAAATAAAATGTGTGGAGTGCGTCGTTAAATAAAACATTTCTTTCTCTTTTTTGTTTTTCATTCGTACAGGGCCTGATAAAATGTTATGTATGTCCTCTAGGGTCGGCCTTCTTTTCTAGGTAGAGTTGGGTTCGAGGAAACACAACTTTGTTTTTAGGTCTTGGTGTATCACTAACTCTCGTAAACCTTTGCTTAAGCCATATTATTATAATAAACCAAGTATGTTGAAATTTAAACAACTAATGACGAATAACAAAAAAAACGTTCTTAAGAAATTATATAAATTAATAAAAGAAATGATTGATAAATGCAGTAAACCCAAAAAGAACACTGGCATATATTATATTATATTACATTACATTACATTACATTACATTACATTATAAGTATGTGTGTGCGTGCGCGCGTCTGATTAGCACATTTGGTAGTAATTACAATAATGTGACATTACATTACTTTATTCCATTTGTATTATACTATTGGCTTTATTACTTTATTCCATTTATATTAATACGATTGTACTATTGTCTCCTGTATACCCTATCTTGTCACTACAGTTTATATATCATGTTCCTTATATGTAACAGCCTGAGCGTAATAAAGTTCTGTTCTGTTCTGTTCTGTTCTGTTAATCGTAGATTACCAGCTAACATGTATCTCAGGCTGTGCCAAGTTTACACCTACTTAGTACCGCCTGAGTTTATATAACTATCTACCATTAATACACTGCTATATTTGTGTGGCTAATTCAGTAGTAATATCCACAACAGACATCCAGGAACCTTTAGTCAGTAGAACAGGGGCGGAGCGTGATCTGGACCGGGGGGGGGGGGGGGGGGTTGAATATGAACCAAGTGGACCTTTTTCTATTTTGTTTTTGCACCTCCAGAAACTCCATATTTATAAACCTGTATGTTTTAGTTTTGACAGCAGACCATTTGCTTCAGCGGGGGGTGGGAGGGGGGGGGGGGTCGTCCGAACCCCCCTAGTTTGCGCCCTTGTAGAAGTACATTTAATGAGTTACTTTGAGTTTCTAATGTTAATCCCTTCTGCATTTTCTTTTAGAATAATCGAAGGTCACAGTTAACATATCTGGGGCCTTTAAAATTACATTATCTGGTTACCATATTATAACATCATGTACAAATGTGAAATACAAGCTCAAATGCACTTTCAAAAAAGTCGTGTGTGTTCGCTATGAACGGATATCGTCGAACGTATACGCTTGATTCGTCGCCTGTGCCGCCATAGCTCGCAAAGCACAAACGACAGCCTGTTGTCAGTTTTAGTTAACACGTGCGTTTGCCAATTTCAAATTGTAGGGTTCGTCTCAAAAAATTAAAAGAGAAATCTTGCGCTGTAGTTAAAACCGGTTTGATCTTGACAACGTATTATCGACAGTCGTACCTTCCTATTTCAGAATTGATATTTTATAAAGTGTTAGTAGAACTTTCAAAGTTTAGTTTGTATACTAGTAACACATTAATCATGAATATATTTTTAAAATAAAATATACTAAAGTAGACATTGAACATTTTCACTTCTTAATTTTACGTGTTAAAATCGACAAATTCAAATAAATATTATTTCGTTCGGAAAGGGTAAAGTTGGGGGAGGAGGGGTTGTTTAACGACATCAAAAATAAAGCATATTGATTTAATAATCATCCGACCCCATACAACCGTAAATAAAATGTGTTGAGTGCGTCGTTAAATAAAACATATCCTATCCTTCCTTCCATCTGCTGTTGGATGTCTAACATTTGGTAATTTTGACATATAATCTTAGAGAGGAATCGGGTGCATGTGCAGGGGGAGGGTATTGGAGGTCGAAACCCTTACTTGCCCAAGCTTAAAAAAAAAATTAATGTATTTTTGGGGGGAGCATGGCCCCATATAAACTTCGCTTAACACAGTCTATAACCCCAACCCCGCTGAAATCCCTGCACACGCGCCTTGGAAACCCGCTACATTTTGTTTTTAGTAAGGGATTGTTTATATATACCATCCCACAGACAGGATATCACATACCATGGTCTTTTTGTATACCCGTCGATGGGGATCGATCCTAGACTGACCGCGCATTTCCAAAAAAAAACTTTTTAGGTCTAAGTAATGAATAAAAATAACATATAGTCTTGAAAAATGTTACGTAAATTGAACACAGTACCCTCTTCCTCTACCCCTAGAGCGTTACGTAACTAGTAACACCCCCTTACATGTAACGCGTATTCCAACAGCTGGCCACTGTCAAAATTTCAAGGCAAATCCCCCACTCACCGACCCCTGGAAAGGCGTTGTACCATACCTCTATGGATATAAATATGTTTTGGAGATATGAGACGACCCCTCAATCAAGACAGTTAAATTTGTTAAAAAATTGCGAAATCTCACGTGATCTCTTGTTGAGGAATTCTATACTTGTGATAAGCCAATGAAAACCAAGATCAGTACGAGCCCGTCAAAAGTGTTCCACTTTCAAAATCATGGCTTTGTTTTTGACCTGGATAAGCCAGCGTAGTGAAACCAATGCGGAGTGCGGCGTCATATATGCACCAAACGTAATTGGATTTTCTGTTCTATATGCTTAAATAATAAAAATATTCCAGGGAATGTATTTTTAACTTAGAATATAGATATGTTAGAGGTTACCCTACAATTTGATGGTTGTGTAGTGGTCAAAATAAAATAATAAATACACTTTTTCATAACATTTATTTCTTGTTTGTTAACTTGAATACATTAAATTTTCCAGGCTGCTACCAGCCACCCAGTTCCAAACAAAAACAAAATGCAACTTCTTTCAGTTGCCAGAAATTAAATTTTTAAAAATAAATATTTGGTACAAATGTGTTTGGCATGGCAAAAACGAACAATTATTATTAAATATGACATATTATACGTGTAATTTTAACCCTTTATCTGTCATTGTTTCTAGGATACAGTGTACAGAATTAATGTCTGTCACAAATCATCGTGCAGTTTTGACAAGCTCGCCAAAATCTCGCCAAGAGCTGATTTCAAACGTTGCTGAAGACGAAACAACCCTCTGGATCTTTTTCTTGGTTTACCGGTGTTGACGTCATTACTCCTCTCCGTGTTTTGTTCCGCAGGATCTTTTACGCCGTGAACTTTTTCCTGGGGGTATTTTCCAATGCATATTTCGTGTGTTTCATAAAGTGGAAGATCGTCACATCGTAGAATCTTGGGCCATTTGAAACCTGCTTTGTTTACCTTAGATTCACATTTACCTCTGACGTCATCACACAGCGTTTTGCACGGCCCGATCTTCTTTCGATGCTTATCGTGCGAACACAGTGGGAAATACTTCGAGCACAGGAAACGCTGGGTATACTGGGAACAATTAACTTGTGTGAGAAGAGGGAAAACGTGCAGTCCCAGTAGCAGAGTTGAACCAGACAACTTCTGATTCTTGAACCATTTTATCCAGCCAGTTATATTCCCTTCGTAATCCATGCAGTAGTTAAAATCAGTTTCGTTGCATTCCGTTTCGGGTCCATCACTTATCCACGATGATTTCCGACGTTTGCCGATTGTTTGCTGGGAAATTACGGAAAAAAGTAAAATGGCAGCCAAAAAGGCAATCTTAACACGATCCATAGCTTTTGTCTTTGGAGAACATGGAAAGTATAACAACGAAACAACTCTTCCAGATAATGGCGGGTTTCGTGGTAGTTGCTTTACTATGCAACGTTTATTGAAGGGTAAATGAGTTGTGTCTGGGGTATATGGCCACTGCTAGATAAGACATCATTTATCATTTACGACATTTTAATTCAAAGCTATCATTACAGGCAACCCTGTACTGTCAGAGGAAACGTAACACTATTAGAGGTGTAAATAGGGGCCGTTCAACAATTACATAACGGGGGCGAAATTTAGCTCAGTCCGATGGGTGCTCGCTTGAGGTGCTTGCGTCGCATGATCAAACCATTTCGATGAGTCCGTTCTACTGACTGGGTTTATTTTCCTTCCAACCAGTGCACCACAACTGGTCAAAGGCCGTTGTATGTGCTTTCCTGTCTATGGGAACGCGCATATAAAAGATCCCTTGCTACATTAGGAAAAATGTAGCGGGTTTCCTCTGATGACTATGTGTCAGAATTACCAAATGTTTGACATCCAATAGCCGATGATAAATAATCAATGTGATCTAGTGGTGTCGTTAAACAAACAAAATTTAACAATTACATTACGCTCTAGCGTGTTGGTGAATAGTTTGGTAACCTTTTTCAAAATAATATCTTTTTTATTCACTAACTAAATGTAGAACCAGTTTGTTCTATTGCAGAGCGGGTTGTCTTCTTTTTTCTGATGTGTTTTGTTAAATCTAGTTTTTAATTATCAAAGAAACAAATATTTAAAAATAAATCTTTGTCAAATTTCGCCAAAGTGGCAATGAAATAGAAAGAATGACAAGACTGATATGTATTTTTTTTTTTTTTTTTTTTTTATTATTATTATTATTATTTTTTTTTTTTTTTTTTTTTTGGGGGGGGGGGGGTAATCTTACAAAACGTTATTTGGGGAAACTGGAATTTTTTATATAGCGTTACGTAATTCTTGAACAACTCTTTGTAGTATAAATGCTCTTCTATAAAGTAGAAATGGATAAGGGTTTGTTTTTCAATAGAAATAAAATGAATATATTTGGGGGCATGTTTTTAGGACCTGTTCCACTATATCAGTGACACATAATTCACTGGTAGAACGATTGTCTGAAATACGGCTGACAGATCTGCTTGGAGGTTTGACATTCCAGTGCTACACGACTGGTATATAAAAGAATGTGGTCGTGCTGTCCTGTCTCTTGCAATTATTAAATATTATACACCCTATAACCGCTTATTACACAATAAGTCAGGATGTCGTTAAACAAATAAACAATTTCTCTAAAGTATACCAGAACAAGTTGTATAGATAATACTACATGAGTGGCCGTTGGATACCATTTATCGTACAACACGTTTTTTTTTTAAAGCGTATCCAACTAATGAAAGCGAGTCGGTTTTGTTTTTAAACGAGTTGTAAGATGAATTTATATTATAACAGATACGGATGTAGTATTCTATTTGTTACATATCCACAAAAATCGGATTGAAAATAAGTCTTTTCCAAAGCTGATAGTTAACGAATACGTCACTGAGCAGTCAGTTTCAGTTTAACTTGTACGTCACGAAGCAATAAAATTCCGTCGTGCATATTTCATTGGATGGTATATGGCCGTGGCGATAGGGTCATCATCGAAAAGCAGCCAATCAAATGTCATTAAATCGATATCTTACTAGTGAGAGATATCTGTGTAATAACAGAAATCTCATACGGTGTTATCTCCAACAAGTCGTAGTTCAGACTTTGCATGTGAAATATGACGCCATTTCATCATCTCCTACTTGTGGTTGAAACATTTTGAAACGGTCCTTGTTATTCATGGGCAATAGTCTATACTTGTGTTTTCAACTCATTGGACCCATTCAATTATTGTTTGTTTCCCCGACCCAACCAGTGCCCCACGACTGGTATATTAAAGGTCGTGGTGTGTGATGCCTGTCTGTGGGAAAGTGCATTTAAAATACCCCTCGCTGCTAATGGACAAATGTAGAGGGTTTCCTCTACGGTTACGTTTTAAAAAAATATCAATAGGCGATGATTAATAAATCAGCATGCTCTAGTGGTGTCATTGAACAAACCATTAACTTTTTTCATGTTTTCAAGTAGAAGATAATGTATTCAATTAATCATCATAAATTTTCGAACATATCTGAGGTGTGCGGACCTTCAACAAAAGGTTAATCTCGAAGCGAGAGCTGGTTTGATAAATTGCAACGAATAACTGGATTGCTATACAAAATAAGTAATTAATTATCAAACTGCTAACCTGCATCAGACGTGAAATTCAACGCTCGTAAAGCCGTTTACACACTGTATTATGTGAACTGAGCAAACTGAGTCAAAAATAGATGTATAGTTTCATCAACTCAATACTCCAGTAAAGGGGTGTAGCATAGTCTGAACCCGGGGAAGGGAAAAAAAAGAAAGAAATGTTTTATTTAACGACGCACTTAACACAATGGGCCCACTGACGGGGATCGATCCCACACCGACCGCGCATCGAGCGAGCGCTGTACCACTGGGTTACGTCCACCCCCCCCCCCCCCCCCCACCCCCTCGTGGGAGGGAGTTAAATATGAACCTAGAGGACCTTCGTTTTCCCTGGACCTGTACAGCCTAATATTTATTACACTGTAAAAAACAAATGTTTCGCCTCAGCCGTAACAGAGGCTGATCTAGGGGTGGGGTGGAGTGGCCTAAATTTTGCGACAGTTATAATTTTATTATATATATTAATTTTCATTTTTTCACGATCCCCTCCATACCTCCCCCAAAGTTCCATTGGCATTCCGCCTCATGTCATTGGCCTCCACCCCCCACCCCCACCCCCCAAAAAAAGAGGATTTTCTGGGTCCGCCACTGCGTACCACCAACTCTTGTCCCTGTAGACTGAATATTTCCGTCTCTGTAAAGTTTTATTTCATGGCCATCGAACATGTGATATAAATATAAATAGACAAATCATTGAAAAATAAATATACATGTATAAAACATGAAATAAAGCTTTAAACATTCTGTCTTTGTCCATGAAAGAAAGAAATGTTTTATTTAACGACGCACTCAACACATTTTTATTTACAGTTATATGGCGTTAGACATATGGTTAAGAACCACACAGATATTGAGAGAGGAACCCGCTGTCGCCACTTAATGGGCTACACTTTTCGATTAGCAGCAAGGGATCTTTTATATGACCGGCCTCGGTGGCGTCGTGGCAGGTCATCGGTCTACAGGCTGGTAGGTACTGGGTTCGGATCCCAGTCGAGGCATGGGATTTTTAATCCAGATACCGACTCCAAACCCTGAGTGAGTGCTCCGCAAGGCTCAATGGGTAGGTGTAAACCACTTGCACCGACCAGTGATCCATAACTGGTTCAACAAAGGCCATGGTTTGTGCTATCCTGCCTGTGGGAAGCGCAAATAAAAGATCCCTTGCTGCTAATCGGAAGAGTAGCCCATGTAATGGCGACAGCGGGTTTCCTCTCAAAATCTGTGTGGTCCTTAACCATATGTCTGACACCATATAACCGTAAATAAAATGTGTTGAGTGCGTCGTTAAATAAAACATTTCTTCTTTTTTCTTCTTCTTTTATATGCACCATCCCACAGACAGGATAGTACATACCATGACCTTTGTTACACCAGTTGTGAAGCACTGGCTGGAACGAGAAATAGCCCAATGGGTCCACCGACGGGGATCGATCCAAGAGCGACCGCGCATCAAGCGAACGCTTTACCACTGGGCTACGTCCCGCCCCCTATTGTTCCTGAAGTCGAATTCGGACTTCCGGTACCGTCAGTCCGTGTAATGATGCTGGTATTTTCGTAACCACTGCTGTGTACTTTATATTTCGTGTCCGGTGCGCAATCTAATTAAAATTAGCTCCACTATTACATGTGGATCTAAAGACAGCCAGTTGGAGCTCATGTCCACCAATCAAAACCTTACTTGCACAATCCTGCCAGTGATTTAAAAATAACTTGAAAACATTCCGAATTATCCTGAGGGTATACGACATGTTTCGTGTGAATTACGAATGCCTTAAAACATGTTTTATTTTATAACATAAATAATTTGTAATGTAAAACTGAAGACTGATAACCCACCCCGTACGTATTGGTATGGTTCGCTGTACTGCGGCCACTGAAATAAACTCGCCCGATATTTTTAGAATTTGTATGCTCCCAAATAACGTTATAAAAGGCGAAGTGTGATTGGTCAATATTTAAATTATTATTTACAGACGAAATGTTACCTGGACATTGGGGACTACACAGTGTTGTTAGTTTTAAATCACTGGCAGGATTCTGCAAGTACGGTTTTGATTGGTGGACATGAGCTCCAACTGGCTGTCTTTAGATCCACATGTAATAGTGGAGCTAATTTTAATTAGATTGTCCGGTGCGTCACCTACTCGCACTGTTTGATAGTTTTGTATATACAATTTATACCCATAATAGGCTCAACTCCAAAACAGGCGTTTTAAGGATTCCAACACGGTGATCGATAGCTCTGTAAGAGTCGGACCTTATATTATGAATGAAATATTAAAAGTATTTCGATTAAAGGTTATTCTTAAATAAAATAAAGTTCTACACAACTCAAATACTTGTCGTTTTATTGATACTGTTAGTAATATTAATTTTCTAAAACTCACGAACTGCACGAGCAAATTTATTATTAAAATGCAAATAGAAATTTCATAAACTCATCGGATCGTTTCTAATTATCTATTTTCGATAAATAGATACTTGAGACCTGAAAAAGAACAAAATCATAAATATTAAATATTATTTGATTTAAAAAAGCACTCAATGTTTCTGTTCTGTGTTAGTCATTTAAGTTTGGAAATTATTTTTAACCTTACAGAATTTTTTTTTAATGAATCTGATTAAATATAGTCTATAGCAATAATGATATTACGTGTTAATTTAAAATATAAATGTTTCATACCATTGGAGTAAAAGCAAAATGTGCGCTTATTGACTCTCAGCGCATTGTTTTCTATACGGGTAAGATCAATGTGATCTAGGAGGCCCCTCCCCCCCCCCTAAATTTTACGACAGTTATAATTTTATTATATATTAATTTTCCCCCTATCCAAGCCTCCCCCAAAGTTCCCTTGGTATTCCGCCTCATGTCATTGCTCCCCCCCCCCCCCCTAAATGGAGTTTCTGGATCCGCCACTGAAGATATATGGTATATGGTATAGAATGGTATGTTCTGCCCTGTCTGTAAAAGAATACATAAAACAATATTGTTTCTAATCAGTATAAGAATACTAGTATTCAGTGTGTGGGTTTTCATCTTCCATATTAAAGCTGCAATCTCTAGTATATTTTTATTACTTAAGGGTGTATACTACCAAATCAAATCCCATGGACAATAATAGTAACATATGTGGTTAAATCTCCTACCTGCAATCGACATAAACACCACAGATATAAATACTACCACCACTCATCCTTAAAGTGAATCAGAAAACAAATGGGGGTCAAGCTGCTCATTTCACAGATAACGGGTAATGTCTATGATTACCCTTGTTCCGCACAACATTTGAGTACCTTTTTTTTTTACAGGTACCCCATACATGTTTCAAGCACAAGGCTACTTGGCACAGTGGTACTAAATGAAATAAAATTGCATACATGTTTTCCAAGGGATGGTTTATACACCTTCTTACAGACAGGACAGTGCATTTGATACAGCAATTAATATACCAGTCGTGGGACACTGGTTGTCATGGGAGTGGGAGGGGACAATAAGAGAATGGGTCCGCTGAGAGGATTCAATTCTTCGACCTAAGCACCTCAGCCAATCTTTCTACCAACTGATAAGAATGCTGCTCAACCCATTAACTTCTATTCCAGATAGATATCAAAGGCAGCCAAACTGAGTGACCATGGCAGAATGGCTGGTTTTAGCTGAATATTAATATTGCTATATACAAGCATGGAAACCTTTTGATGCAATAGCAATGATGAATGCGAGCGCTGGAAATTTTATTCCGTTCTTATTAACCATACAAACGGTGACAAAATAAAGTTGACTGGCTATTATCGCCCTGTGATAATCGTTTGTCTGAGTCAACCAGTGCTCCACGACTGCTATACCAACAGTCGTAGTGCACCCAGACTGTGAGAAAGTACACACGAAAGACCCCTTGCAGCTATGTGGTTCAGCCCGTTTCTCTTAGTGTATGTACCTATAGTCCTTCACACAAGGAACGCCTTTTTCATACTATTGAATTTATCACAAGTTATTTATTTCTGAGCCGATTGTTTTCCACAAACACACAAACATTGTTTGTTTTTGTTATTTCGAAAACACTTTTACTTTTTTTCTTACGTCAAACCGAACTGAAATTATTTACACAAAAAACACACCCCCCCCCCCCCCCCCCCCTAAAAATTAAAAAAAAAAAATCAAACACCTTTTTTGTAGGAGGATGGGACAGATTATAATAGCCGTAGTTTAAGATATATACCATGGTGTTGATAAACAAATGTGTTGGGTTTTTTTTGTGTTTCATTTTGTAACTAAATAACAAGTAAAATATAATACAACAAAATACTTACTAACGTGTATAGGTCGTTTTTAAAAACATGCGTTGTAGTCTGTTATGTACAAGTCTCTGTTAGAGCAACGAGCCTTCTCAAAAAGACAGCTGTAATAATAATATTAATAATAACAATAATAACAATAACAATAATAACAATAATGATGATGATGATGATAATAACAATAATGATGATTATGATGATGACGATGATAATAATAATAATAATAATAACAACAACAATAATGATGATGATGATGATGATGATGATGATGATGATGATAATGATGATAACAATAATAATAATAATAATAATAATACAAAAGGAAAGCCCGGTTGTGTTCGTATGTATGTACTGATGTATGAATATATATATGTATGTATGTATGTATGTATGTATGTATTTAAGAACGAATGAATTTAAAAAAAACTAAAACATTATTATTTTCTAATTTTGCCCCAGGGATTCGAAATTGATTTTAAATTGACCGTTGTGGTATACAAAATATAACTGTTTTTCGGTCAGTCTTGTTTTAAATTTATTTGGCTAGTACTATGTTTTGTTTATCAGCCGGATATGATGTATTTGTTTTTAAAAAGATTGTTAGGAAAGGGATAACAACAAACCAACCGCTGAAAAATGGACTGATTTAGAGGATTAGACGCAGGCTTAGGCGGCGGGTAGTCGTGTGGAGACTAAGATATCATTGAGACTTGGATTTTTTCTGTATGCAATAACCGGACGTGCTGTAATAGGGTTTTTCTTAACAGTTTGCAGATTTAAAAACTCCTTCATAAGTTTACCAATATCAACGCTACGTCGACTGTAAATTATTTGAAAAATTATTTTATCTCTTTTTACGGCTTTACCAGATTTAACGTTGATTCCAAATGGCTGTGTTATCTGTAATGTACGAATCCAGAAGGACTCTCGTTCAAGTCTCAAGAGGTATCAGGGGTTGTTCAATTTGAATTATTTCAAAATTTTCATCTAACGAATGGTCAGGAAGAATGAAGTGATTGGCGACAGGGGTGTAGACTTCATGCCGAATGTCATACGTGTGACAAACTGCTCTAATTCTCAGTTGGTTTTGCATTTGTCCTACATACTGATTTTATACGTAAATTACGAGTACGTGTTTGTGTACATGTGTATAAATATGTGTACGTGTACGAGTACGTGTCTGTGTACATGTGTATAAATATGTGTACGAGTACGTGTCTGTGTACATGTGTATAAATATGTGTACCTGTACGAGTACGTGTTTGTGCACATGTGTATAAATATGTGTACGTGTACGAATACGTGTCTGTGTACATGTGTATAAATATGTACGTGTACGAGTACGTGTGTGTGGACATGTATATAAATATGTGTATGTGCACGAGTACGTGTTTGTGTACATGTGTATATATACGTGTATGTGTACGAATACCTGTTTGTGTACATGTGTATAAATACGTGTATGTGTACGAATAC